>NC_143034.1:41487620-41791995 GCF_057628025.1 Oncorhynchus mykiss | reverse complement strand
AGATCCATTTTAAATCATCATCTCTCACTCCCTCTGTCACATTCACACGCACGAACGCGTGTCACATAGAGTGAGAAACACACAAACATGCTAATAGCAGGTTTGTGATTAAAAAACAAACATTGTAGTAGGTCTTCCCTTAGTTCATAAAAGTGCTATTAGATAAATATTGGTGTTTATAAAGACATAAAGAGGTCTACTGCACGCATTGTAAAGTTAAGGGGTCGATTATCTCTCTCTCTCTCTCTCTCTCTCTATTCTCTCTCTCTCTCGCTCTCTCTCTCTCTATGAGTTCTTTTTTTAACCTACTTTGGAAAATGTTCCTCCTATGAAGGAAAACTCGAAACATGATGAGAGGGAAGTGGAGCACACGAAAAGAGAAATCCGGTCTTGCGGTTCACTTGGCAAAACTTTCCCAAATTCATTCATTTCAACTCTTAATTTAGCGAGACACCCTTTCACTTTTTGTACATCCATTCAATCCTCACTATTTAAGATAATCCGCAGATATGGGATCAGAACACAAACCAAATTCTGACTGGAGGAAATTTGCAATATACTGGCAACAGGTAAGTCAACAACATGCTATCATTTGATCATTGCTTCGGGCTTCAATTAATTAATTATTTTCAGGATTATATTCAACTAACAATGACCATCTGTTGCAGATCATCTAACTACCATAAGAATGGCAATTCAGACTATCACTTGGATGAGCGCCTTCCTCTGCCTCGCGCAGGTTTTCTCGATGCCCATGCCTTGCCAGCTACAAGGACAGCTGCTGCGAACAACCCACAACCTACTGAGAGACATGGTAGATTTTATAAATTACTTTTGACTTGAGATGTATTATCCAACTATGTTTAACTGAATAGCTCAACATGAAAAATGTGTTTTCTCCTTCTTTCAGGGCGGTCATTTTCCTCTGGAGTGCCTGCAGGAGAATGTCTTCATGGCATTCCCAGCCACCTCATTTGCAACCTCCGGGGCGCCACAGGTAAGGGCAAGCGAGCATATTCAAGAGTTCTTTACAGCATGAAAGAGTATTTGCAACCGTTAGGATTAGAAAGTAGAACACTTTACACGGCCACTTATGTTAATTGAAATTATTGTTGTTGTCCGTTTCAGTTGAGCAGCAGTGCTGCTAAGGCTATTTATGAGACATTGAAGAACATCGACACATTGTTCGGAACTGACGAACTGCCGACAATGTGGGACCAACAAAAGTTGGAGTATTTTCAGAACATTATCTACCGTCAGATTGAAGAGAGCGAGTGTGTGAGTACCTACCTAGGCCAATACAGATAGCTTAACTGTTTAAGTGTGGTATGGTGACATTTGAATTATTTTATTCTTGTGTCAGATGATGGAGAGTGTGGTTATCTAGTCAGGGCAAAGATGCTGAATACCTACTTTAGGAACATCGCGGCAGTCATAAAATAAAAAGTAGGGTACAAGCAAATGCACTATAATGGATGCATTTTAATTATTATTCATCGCCTGCCTCTTTCCTCCTTTCTGGCAGATGAGCAGTGTGGATACAAGTGATTATCCCATCAGGGCAGAGGGCCTGAAGACATACTTTGGGAACATTGCAGCAGTTTTAAAAGAAAAGGTAGGATATAGGTTGAAAACAAATAGACACTTTGTTTTGATAATATCTCTACATAGGATAATATTGCCCTAACAATTTATTTTTATTTTCACAGAATTTCAGTTACTGCGCCTGGGAAGTGGTTCGAAAAGAACTCCTGTACACCCTAGAATTCATTCTGAAACACAACTCTGACAGCCTTCTGTGGTCCAACAGAACATGAATTTGAACTTGCAGATCTTTTTTTACTAATGTGTTTTACAATTGTGCTTGATTTTTAAAGCCTTCTATTCTACAATCATGCAATGTGCAATGTCAAACAGCAATATCATACATGTATTTATTTATGTATTTATTTATCAAGGTTATTTATTGATGTAGGCCTATTTATGAATCTATTTATCTATTTGAAAATCGTGCCTTTTGTTGCTCTTCATCAAATGTTAAGTTAATAAAATAAAAAATACTTTTAAATATTGGTAATCTCAGTGCTCATTCTGTATCCAAGTCCAAGGTGTGATTTTATGTAGTTATTTTCTATTTCACCTTTATTTAACCAGGTAGGCCAGTTCAGAACAAATTATCATTTACAACTGCGACACTGCCAAGATAAAGCAAAGCAGTGCGACAAAAGCAACAACACAGAGTTACACATAAACAAACGTACAGTCAATAACACAATAGAAAAATCTATGTGCAGTGTGTGCAAATGTAGAAGAGTATGGGAGATAAGACAATAAACAGGCCATAGAGGCAAAATTATTACAATTTAGCATTAACAATGGAGTGATAGACGTGCAGATGATGATGTGCAAGTGGACATACTGGGGTGCAAAAGAGCAAGAGGGTAAGTAATAATATGGGGATGAGGTAGTTTGGTTTGCTATTTACAGATTGGCTGTGTACAGCTGCAGTGATCGGTAAGCTGCTCTGACAGCTGATGCTTAAAGTTAGAGAGGGAGACATGTGTCTCCAGCTTCAGTGATTTGTGCAATTAATTCCAGTCATTGGCAGCAGAGAACTGGAAGGAATGGCGGCTAAAGCAAGTGTTGGCTTTGCGGATGGCCAGTGAAATATACCTGCATATACCTGCTGGAGGGCGTGCTAAGGGTGGGTGTTGCTATGGTGACCACTGATTTGGAATAAGGCGGGACTTTACCTAGCAAAAACGTATAGATAACCTGGAGCCAGTGGGTTTGGCAACGAATATGTAGTGAGGGCCAGCCAGAGAGAGCATACAGGTCGCAGCGGTGGGTAGTATATGGGGCTTTGGTGACAAAACGGATGGCGCGATGATAGACTACATCCAGTTTGCTAAGTAGAGTGTAGGAGGATATTTAGTAAATGACATCGCCGAAGTCAAGGATTGGTAGGATTGTCAGTTTTACGAGGGTATGTTTGGTAGCATGGGTGATGGAGGCTTTGTTGTGAAGTAGGACGCCGATTCTAGATTTAATTTTGGGTTGGAGATGCTTAATGTGAGTCTGGAAGGAGAGTTTACAGGCTAACCAGACACCTAGGTATTTGTAGTTGTTTCACATATTCTAAGTCAAAACCGTCCAGAGTCGTGTTGCTATTAATGCAAGAGGGTGCGGCAGCAATCGATGGAAGAGCATGCACTTAGTTTTACTAGCAATTAAAAGCAGTTGGAGGCCACGGAATGAGTGTTGTATGGCGTTGAAGCTCGTTTGGAGGTTTGTTAGCACAGTGTCCAAACAAGGACTAGATGTCTACAGAATGGTGTCGTCTGCGTAGAGGTGGATCAGAGAATCATCAGCAGCAAGAGCTACATCATTGATATATTCATAGAAAAGAGTCAGCCCAAGAATTGAACCTTGTGGCACCCCATAGCGGACATTAAGATTTGTATTAAACATGCTCAGGACATATGCACGGATGGCAGTACAATTAGTCCTATAGCCAGCCTACTAATCCATAAAGGAAAGCCATTAAAACAAGTCAAATGTATCTTCTCAAAATGTAGATATATTCAAATGCTTTTTTTCAATTAAGTGTGTTTTATCACTGGACAGGGCTGGCCTGGTTTGGACAGGGCTGGCCTGTTTTGAACAGTGTACTTTGAGCACCTATACAACTTCCGTTCCAACCATGGAGATACTATTACATTATTAGAATTGCTAATTCTACGCTTCCAACCCATCTATGAAATTGTGTTCCACAATCAATAACGTATTAGGAGTAATATTCGCCGAATAGAATGCAAAAGTGCACAGTGTATTCTGTTATCATGAAATGCATTGCTCCAATGTAATTCTTTGCATAGACATGTACGAAAACTGTTCACTGTCTTTACGTTTTTCATGATTCATTTCACAATAGCATAATTAAGAGTCACCCGTTGAAAATTGGGGCTTATCAAGGGAATCATTCAACCTTCTTCACAGTGTTTTCCCTGTACACCAAGTCAGAACCGAAGGATTAAAAAACGGGGCATATAAGCAGACAATGAACGATCTAAAAATATTCGATTACTCAAGAAAGCAAAAAAGAGACCATTTTTGTATGCAGCTTTATTAACTCAATGATTGTTGTTGTTTTTCTACATTGTTTACAAACTGATATGTGAAACTTATTGATGCCAAAATAGCAAGTAAAACAGGCAACAACAAAAAAAAGTTTAACAAATGTAATTTTTCTGCTGTTGTGGCTAAACTTTTTTTGTTGTAGTTAAACATATGGGGCTCAAAACAGGTGGGGTACGGTTGGAAAACCGGTCGCCACTGGGTGGGTCCAATATCAAATGCTCTCGAATAGAGGCTAAATGAATCTGAGCAAATTGTAAATCACCACAAATAGGATGCATTTTGCTGCCACAAATCACATATGAAACTGGGAACTTCCAAGCGCCTTTGTGGTGTCATAGGACGCCTTGGCAGCGCACCTGCTGTGGTTGAGTTGAGTGAAGACATAAAATATATATATATATTGTGTGCTCTCCAGGAACATAGCGCATGCGCATGGGAGATCACGCGAGTGGAGGTTCGCGACAACCTGGTGCAGTTCAAGAAATTCCTCGACAGCAGAGTCAAGCCATGAGGAAGAAGAGGTCTGTTGGAAAACCACATAATCATCATTGGAGACATGTGACATGTTTCTGATCCCGGCTAATAGATTGACAGCTGATATATTTACTGACTGAATGATTTATTTATAAACATGTGAAGGCTATGAAGTTGTTCCTTTATAATAAAATCAAATAATTATTCTCTCATCATTTTTATTAATTCGTTTATATATTCAGTCATTCATCCTTTCATTGTTTCATGCATTCATTTGTTTATAGACTGACTTTTTAAAGGAGCAGTCTGCTCTTTAAACAATACCAAAACGGTCAATGAACCACTATTTTTCTCAATAGCTGTGGATTGGAGAAAAGTAATCATTGTCAAAGAACTAAGGATGAAAGGAATGTCCATCTACGAGATTAAAGTTATGGGCTAGTTTGAACTACATTTGGAAGCTGTACCGTGTTTTACCTACGTGTTTTACCTACGATAATGTTATCACAACACATTGGTAAAGTGGTTTATTCTTGCAGGTCTGCTAGTCTCCCCGAACGACGAAAAATTCAAATATTCATGCTAGCCTTTAAATGGTTGAGTATCTACCTGACTCTGTTCTGTTCTGCTTATACACGGCAGCATCTGAACTGTGCATGTGGACGCAATTCATGCACTAGTGCGTTATTTTTGCACCTGTCCACTATTTGATGTGCAAAATTTGATACTCAATATATCTCATTATTAGACCTCAATTTATTTTATTTTATTATAGGACGTTTTATATAACCAATGCCTTCACTCTCTGTACCACAATGTTTCATTTATGGATACTATTCCAATACAGTTCAGTGTTTGATATTGATATGACTTTATTTCAGGGTGGACAATTTCCAGTTCTGTTTCCGTAAAGAAAAGTCGAGCGCATGTTTCCAGAGCATGTTTACAAGAACACACAGGTAAGATACTGAAGTGTATCATGTAGCAAGATTTGGATAGAATCAACTAGAGAGTTTGATGTTTTTCCATTTCAAAATGATAAATTGGAAGTTTAACCATGGAATTTATGAGACATCCTAATGCCTAAAACGTTGTTTTCTTTCATACAGGGCGAGGACGTCTCTGTGAATGCATTAGAGGCTTTGGAGTATATGGCCCAATTATTTAACAGCCTGACTCTTGTCACATGGAACAAAGAAACACTGAACCTGTTCAAAAACAGATGACCTAGTTAAGTTAAGAAATTGGAGGGATGCGTAAGTATGATCCCGCATCTTGTAGCCTAAGTTATATTTGGGGGGCAGACAATAATTAGCACAGGTCTTTATTTATTTATTCACTCACAACCATTTTCTATTGTCTTCAGGTCGGGTTTGGAGTTGGAGCATCCTCTGGAGATGGAGTGTCAGTGACTTCAGGCAAAGGGTCTCTGAAAACGTATTTCAACAAGCTGAACACAATCTTGATACAGAAGGTTTCCAATATCAAATGCACTCGAAAATAGGCTAAATTAATCAGAGGAAAAGTTCTAGATCACCACAAATCGGAGGAATTTCGCTGAAACTTGGAACTTCAAGCGCCGTTTTTTTGTGTGTCGTCGGATGCGTTGGCGCAGCACCTGCTGTGGTTGAGTTGACTGAAAAAAATGCATGTCTTGTATGCGCTCCAGTAAAAAAGCGCATGAGCATGTGAGATCGTGGGAGAGGAGCTTCGCTACAAACTGGTGCAGTTTTAAAAATTCCTTGACACCATGGTCAAACTGTGACGAAGTCGACTGCAGAGTCAAGCGGTGAGGAAGAAGCGGTATGTTAGACAACCTCATAATCATCATTGGAGACATGTGACATGTCCTTGAGGCTGGCTAATAGATAGATGGATGATATTTTTACTGACTGACTGATATGTTTATATGTGAAGGCTTTGTATTTATGTATTATAACACTATTAAATGACATAATACATGCATCTATTATCATATAGTTTTTTTCCATTCATTTATATATTCAGTCATCCATTTATTCATCCATTCAGTCTCATGCATTCATTTGTTTATAGGCAATCTACAGTTAAATTAAACACCATAGTGGTCACTCAACCACTATTCTGGGAAATGAGGGATGTGGGTCGAGAAAAGTAACCGCTGTCAGAGAGCTATTGATTCAAGTAATGACCATCCAAAAGATCAACATTATAGTTTCAAATACATTTTTAAGCTATACAGTGTTTGTTTAGATGTATATTGTCTCAAACAATGTAATAAAAAAGTACATTTTGGGTTCTGTTGAGGATAAGACACGTGAACTGAGCTCATTGTGCCTTTAAAAGTTATATATTATCCAAGAGTCAATGGGTAGCCTGTGTATCATTCAGTTAAAAGTCCTACATTAAATGTAGCATTCGCAGAAATTGCCCCTTTAACTAAGCATATCCAAGACGATGAAAAATAGTGTTATTAGGAATTAGGTATTTTTCTACTAAACCCACGACAATGTTATCAAAACACATTAATTAGCACATTGGTTTATTTAGTCTCTCGTAAGTAATAAATAGTCAAATGGTAATGTTAGCCTGATTATTCAGATACAGACGTCATCAAATGCTGGATGATTTCTATTTAATCATCAGTTATTATCAACAGTTTCATTCGAATGTATCGACATGAATGGGATTAACGACAGAAGATGCAAACAGAACGAGATCCATTTTAAATCATCATCTCTCACTCCCTCTGTCACATTCACACGCACGAACGCGTGTCACATAGAGTGAGAAACACACAAACATGCTAATAGCAGGTTTGTGATTAAAAAACAAACATTGTAGTAGGTCTTCCCTTAGTTCATAAAAGTGCTATTAGATAAATATTGGTGTTTATAAAGACATAAAGAGGTCTACTGCACGCATTGTAAAATTAAGGGGTCGATTATCTCTCTCTCTCTCTCTCTCTCTCTCTCTATTCTCTCTCTCTCTCGCTCTCTCTCTCTCTCTCTCTATGAGTTCTTTTTTTAACCTACTTAGGAAAATGTTCCTCCTATAAAGGAAAACTCGAAACATGATGAGAGGGAAGTGGAGCACACGAAAAGAGAAATCCGGTCTTGCGGTTCACTTGGCAAAACTTTCCCAAATTCATTCATTTCAACTCTTAATTTAGCGAGACACCCTTTCACTTTTTGTACATCCATTCAATCCTCACTATTTAAGATAATCCGCAGATATGGGATCAGAACACAAACCAAATTCTGACTGGAGGAAATTTGCAATATACTGGCAACAGGTAAGTCAACAACATGCTATCATTTGATCATTGCTTCGGGCTTCAATTAATTAATTATTTTCAGGATTATATTCAACTAACAATGACCATCTGTTGCAGATCATCTAACTACCATAAGAATGGCAATTCAGACTATCACTTGGATGAGCGCCTTCCTCTGCCTCGCGCAGGTTTTCTCGATGCCCATGCCTTGCCAGCTACAAGGACAGCTGCTGCGAACAACCCACAACCTACTGAGAGACATGGTAGATTTTATAAATTACTTTTGACTTGAGATGTATTATCCAACTATGTTTAACTGAATAGCTCAACATGAAAAATGTGTTTTCTCCTTCTTTCAGGGCGGTCATTTTCCTCTGGAGTGCCTGCAGGAGAATGTCTTCATGGCATTCCCAGCCACCTCATTTGCAACCTCCGGGGCGCCACAGGTAAGGGCAAGCGAGCATATTCAAGAGTTCTTTACAGCATGAAAGAGTATTTGCAACCGTTAGGATTAGAAAGTAGAACACTTTACACGGCCATTTATGTTAATTGGAATTATTGTTGTTGTCCGTTTCAGTTGAGCAGCAGTGCTGCTAAGGCTATTTATGAGACATTGAAGAACATCGACACATTGTTCGGAACTGACGAACTGCCGACAATGTGGGACCAACAGAAGTTGGAGTATTTTCAGAACATTATCTACCGTCAGATTGAAGAGAGCGAGTGTGTGAGTACCTACCTAGGCCAATACAGATAGCTTAACTGTTTAAGTGTGGTATGGTGACATTTGAATTATTTTATTCTTGTGTCAGATGATGGGGAGTGTGGTTATCTAGTCAGGGCAAAGATGCTGAATACCTACTTTAGGAACATCGCGGCAGTCATAAAATAAAAAGTAGGGTACAAGCAAATGCACTATAATGGATGCATTTTAATTATTATTCATCGCCTGCCTCTTTCCTCCTTTCTGGCAGATGAGCAGTGTGGATACAAGTGATTATCCCATCAGGGCAGAGGGCCTGAAGACATACTTTGGGAACATTGCAGCAGTTTTAAAAGAAAAGGTAGGATATAGGTTGAAAACAAATAGACACTTTGTTTTGATAATATCTCTACATAGGATAATATTGCCCTAACAATTTTTTTTTTTTTTACACAGAATTTCAGTTACTGCGCCTGGGAAGTGGTTCGAAAAGAACTCCTGTACACCCTAGAATTCATTCTGAAACACAACTCTGACAGCCTTCTGTGGTCCAACAGAACATGAATTTGAACTTGCAGATCTTTTTTTACTAATGTGTTTTACAATTGTGCTTGATTTTTAAAGCCTTCTATTCTACAATCATGCAATGTGCAATGTCAAACAGCAATATCATACATGTATTTATTTATGTATTTATTTATCAAGGTTATTTATTGATGTAGGCCTATTTATGAATCTATTTATCTATTTGAAAATCGTGCCTTTTGTTGCTCTTCATCAAATGTTAAGTTAATAAAATAAAAAATACTTTTAAATATTGGTAATCTCAGTGCTCATTCTGTATCCAAGTCCAAGGTGTGATTTTATGTAGTTATTTTCTATTTCACCTTTATTTAACCAGGTAGGCCAGTTCAGAACAAATTATCATTTACAACTGCGACACTGCCAAGATAAAGCAAAGCAGTGCGACAAAAGCAACAACACAGAGTTACACATAAACAAACGTACAGTCAATAACACAATAGAAAAATCTATGTGCAGTGTGTGCAAATGTAGAAGAGTATGGGAGATAAGACAATAAACAGGCCATAGAGGCAAAATTATTACAATTTAGCATTAACAATGGAGTGATAGACGTGCAGATGATGATGTGCAAGTGGACATACTGGGGTGCAAAAGAGCAAGAGGGTAAGTAATAATATGGGGATGAGGTAGTTTGGTTTGCTATTTACAGATTGGCTGTGTACAGCTGCAGTGATCGGTAAGCTGCTCTGACAGCTGATGCTTAAAGTTAGAGAGGGAGACATGTGTCTCCAGCTTCAGTGATTTGTGCAATTAATTCCAGTCATTGGCAGCAGAGAACTGGAAGGAATGGCGGCTAAAGCAAGTGTTGGCTTTGCGGATGGCCAGTGAAATATACCTGCATATACCTGCTGGAGGGCGTGCTAAGGGTGGGTGTTGCTATGGTGACCACTGATTTGGAATAAGGCGGGACTTTACCTAGCAAAAACGTATAGATAACCTGGAGCCAGTGGGTTTGGCAACGAATATGTAGTGAGGGCCAGCCAGAGAGAGCATACAGGTCGCAGCGGTGGGTAGTATATGGGGCTTTGGTGACAAAACGGATGGCGCGATGATAGACTACATCCAGTTTGCTAAGTAGAGTGTAGGAGGATATTTAGTAAATGACATCGCCGAAGTCAAGGATTGGTAGGATTGTCAGTTTTACGAGGGTATGTTTGGTAGCATGGGTGATGGAGGCTTTTTTGTGAAGTAGGACGCCGATTCTAGATTTAATTTGGGGTTGGAGATGCTTAATGTGAGTCTGGAAGGAGAGTTTACAGGCTAACCAGACACCTAGGTATTTGTAGTTGTTTCACATATTCTAAGTCAAAACCGTCCAGAGTCGTGTTGCTATTAATGCAAGAGGGTGCGGCAGCAATCGATGGAAGAGCATGCACTTAGTTTTACTAGCAATTAAAAGCAGTTGGAGGCCACGGAATGAGTGTTGTATGGCGTTGAAGCTCGTTTGGAGGTTTGTTAGCACAGTGTCCAAACAAGGACTAGATGTCTACAGAATGGTGTCGTCTGCGTAGAGGTGGATCAGAGAATCATCAGCAGCAAGAGCTACATCATTGATATATTCATAGAAAAGAGTCAGCCCAAGAATTTAACCTTGTGGCACCCCCATAGCGGACATTAAGATTTGTATTAAACATGCTCAGGACATATGCACGGATGGCAGTACAATTAGTCCTATAGCCAGCCTACTAATCCATAAAGGAAAGCCATTAAAACAAGTCAAATGTATCTTCTCAAAATGTAGATATATTCAAATGCTTTTTTTCAATTAAGTGTGTTTTATCACTGGACAGGGCTGGCCTGGTTTGGACAGGGCTGGCCTGTTTTGAACAGTGTACTTTGAGCACCTATACAACTTCCGTTCCAACCATGGAGATACTATTACATTATTAGAATTGCTAATTCTACGCTTCCAACCCATCTATGAAATTGTGTTCCACAATCAATAACGTATTAGGAGTAATATTCGCCGAATAGAATGCAAAAGTGCACAGTGTATTCTGTTATCATGAAATGCATTGCTCCAATGTAATTCTTTGCATAGACATGTACGAAAACTGTTCACTGTCTTTACGTTTTTCAAGATTCATTTCACAATAGCATAATTAAGAGTCACCCGTTGAAAATTGGGGCTTATCAAGGGAATCATTCAACCTTCTTCACAGTGTTTTCCCTGTACACCAAGTCAGAACCGAAGGATTAAAAAACGGGGCATATAAGCAGACAATGAACGAGCTAAAAATATTCGATTACTCAAGAAAGCAAAAAAGAGACCATTTTTGTATGCAGCTTTATTAACTCAATGATTGTTGTTGTTTTTCTACATTGTTTACAAACTGATATGTGAAACTTATTGATGCCAAAATAGCAAGTAAAACAGGCAACAACAAAAAAAAGTTAAACAAATGTAATTTTTCTGCTGTTGTGGCTAAACTTTTTTTGTTGTAGTTAAACATATGGGGCTCAAAACAGGTGGGGTACGGTTGGAAAACCGGTCGCCACTGGGTGGGTCCAATATCAAATGCTCTCGAATAGAGGCTAAATGAATCTGAGCAAATTGTAAATCACCACAAATAGGATGCATTTTGCTGCCACAAATCACATATGAAACTGGGAACTTCCAAGCGCCTTTGTGGTGTCATAGGACGCCTTGGCAGCGCACCTGCTGTGGTTGAGTTGAGTGAAGACATAAAATATATATATATATTGTGTGCTCTCCAGGAACATAGCGCATGCGCATGGGAGATCACGCGAGTGGAGGTTCGCGACAACCTGGTGCAGTTCAAGAAATTCCTCGACAGCAGAGTCAAGCCATGAGGAAGAAGAGGTCTGTTGGAAAACCACATAATCATCATTGGAGACATGTGACATGTTTCTGATCCCGGCTAATAGATTGACAGCTGATATATTTACTGACTGAATGATTTATTTATAAACATGTGAAGGCTATGAAGTTGTTCCTTTATAATAAAATCAAATAATTATTCTCTCATCATTTTTATTAATTCGTTTATATATTCAGTCATTCATCCTTTCATTGTTTCATGCATTCATTTGTTTATAGACTGACTTTTTAAAGGAGCAGTCTGCTCTTTAAACAATACCAAAACGGTCAATGAACCACTATTTTTCTCAATAGCTGTGGATTGGAGAAAAGTAATCATTGTCAAAGAACTAAGGATGAAAGGAATGTCCATCTACGAGATTAAAGTTATGGGCTAGTTTGAACTACATTTGGAAGCTGTACCGTGTTTTACCTACGTGTTTTACCTACGATAATGTTATCACAACACATTGGTAAAGTGGTTTATTCTTGCAGGTCTGCTAGTCTCCCCGAACGACGAAAAATTCAAATATTCATGCTAGCCTTTAAATGGTTGAGTATCTACCTGACTCTGTTCTGTTCTGCTTATACACGGCAGCATCTGAACTGTGCATGTGGACGCAATTCATGCACTAGTGCGTTATTTTTGCACCTGTCCACTATTTGATGTGCAAAATTTGATACTCAATATATCTCATTATTAGACCTCAATTTATTTTATTTTATTATAGGACGTTTTATATAACCAATGCCTTCACTCTCTGTACCACAATGTTTCATTTATGGATACTATTCCAATACAGTTCAGTGTTTGATATTGATATGACTTTATTTCAGGGTGGACAATTTCCAGTTCTGTTTCCGTAAAGAAAAGTCGAGCGCATGTTTCCAGAGCATGTTTACAAGAACACACAGGTAAGATACTGAAGTGTATCATGTAGCAAGATTTGGATAGAATCAACTAGAGAGTTTGATGTTTTTCCATTTCAAAATGATAAATTGGAAGTTTAACCATGGAATTTATGAGACATCCTAATGCCTAAAACGTTGTTTTCTTTCATACAGGGCGAGGACGTCTCTGTGAATGCATTAGAGGCTTTGGAGTATATGGCCCAATTATTTAACAGCCTGACTCTTGTCACATGGAACAAAGAAACACTGAACCTGTTCAAAAACAGATGACCTAGTTAAGTTAAGAAATTGGAGGGATGCGTAAGTATGATCCCGCATCTTGTAGCCTAAGTTATATTTGGGGGGCAGACAATAATTAGCACAGGTCTTTATTTATTTATTCACTCACAACCATTTTCTATTGTCTTCAGGTCGGGTTTGGAGTTGGAGCATCCTCTGGAGATGGAGGGTCAGTGACTTCAGGCAAAGGGTCTCTGAAAACGTATTTCAACAAGCTGAACACAATCTTGATACAGAAGGTTTCCAATATCAAATGCACTCGAAAATAGGCTAAATTAATCAGAGGAAAAGTTCTAGATCACCACAAATCGGAGGAATTTCGCTGAAACTTGGAACTTCCAAGCGCCGTTTTTTTGTGTGTCGTCGGATGCGTTGGCGCAGCACCTGCTGTGGTTGAGTTGACTGAAAAAAATGCATGTCTTGTATGCGCTCCAGGAACACAGCGCATGAGCATGTGAGATCGTGGGAGAGGAGCTTCGCTACAAACTGGTGCAGTTTTAAAAATTCCTTGACACCATGGTCAAACTGTGACGAAGTCGACTGCAGAGTCAAGCGGTGAGGAAGAAGCGGTCTGTTAGACAACCTCATAATCATCATTGGAGACATGTGACATGTCCTTGAGGCTGGCTAATAGATAGATGGATGATATTTTTACTGACTGACTGATATGTTTATATGTGAAGGCTTTGTATTTATGTATTATAACACTATTAAATGACATAATACATGCATCTATTATCATATAGTTTTTTTCCATTCATTTATATATTCAGTCACCCATTTATTCATCCATTCAGTCTCATGCATTCATTTGTTTATAGGCAATCTACAGTTAAATTAAACACCATAGTGGTCACTCAACCACTATTCTGGGAAATGAGGGATGTGGGTCGAGAAAAGTAACCGCTGTCAGAGAGCTATTGATTCAAGTCATGACCATCCAAAAGATCAACTTTATAGTTTCAAATACATTTTTAAGCTATACAGTGTTTGTTTAGATGTATATTGTTTCAAACAATGTAATAAAAAAGTACATTTTGGGTTCTGTTGAGGATAAGACACGTGAACTGAGCTCATTGTGCCTTTAAAAGTTATATATTATCCAAGAGTCAATAGGTAGCCTGTGTATCATTCAGTTAAAAGTCCAAAATTAAATGTAGCATTCGCAGAAATTGCCCCTTTAACTAAGCATATCCAAGACGATGAAAAATAGTGTTATTAGGAATTAGGTATTTTTCTACTAAACCCACGACAATGTTATCAAAACACATTAGCACATTGGTTTATTTAGTCTCTAGTAAGTAATAAATAGTCAAATGGTAATGTTAGCCTGATTATTCAGATACAGACGTCATCAAATGCTGGATGATTTCTATTTAATCATCAGTTATTATCAACAGTTTCATTCGAATGTATCGACATGAATGGGATTAACGACAGAAGATGCAAACAGAACGAGATCCATTTTAAATCATCATCTCTCACTCCCTCTGTCACATTCACACGCACGAACGCGTGTCACATAGAGTGAGAAACACACAAACATGCTAATAGCAGGTTTGTGATTAAAAAACAAACATTGTAGTAGGTCTTCCCTTAGTTCATAAAAGTGCTATTAGATAAATATTGGTGTTTATAAAGACATAAAGAGGTCTACTGCACGCATTGTAAAATTAAGGGGTCGATTATCTCTCTCTCTCTCTCTCTCTCTCTCTATTCTCTCTCTCTCTCTCTCTCGCTCTCTCTCTCTCTCTCTCTATGAGTTCTTTTTTTAACCTACTTAGGAAAATGTTCCTCCTATAAAGGAAAACTCGAAACATGATGAGAGGGAAGTGGAGCACACGAAAAGAGAAATCCGGTCTTGCGGTTCACTTGGCAAAACTTTCCCAAATTCATTCATTTCAACTCTTAATTTAGCGAGACACCCTTTCACTTTTTGTACATCCATTCAATCCTCACTATTTAAGATAATCCGCAGATATGGGATCAGAACACAAACCAAATTCTGACTGGAGGAAATTTGCAATATACTGGCAACAGGTAAGTCAACAACATGCTATCATTTGATCATTGCTTCGGGCTTCAATTAATTAATTATTTTCAGGATTATATTCAACTAACAATGACCATCTGTTGCAGATCATCTAACTACCATAAGAATGGCAATTCAGACTATCACTTGGATGAGCGCCTTCCTCTGCCTCGCGCAGGTTTTCTCGATGCCCATGCCTTGCCAGCTACAAGGACAGCTGCTGCGAACAACCCACAACCTACTGAGAGACATGGTAGATTTTATAAATTACTTTTGACTTGAGATGTATTATCCAACTATGTTTAACTGAATAGCTCAACATGAAAAATGTGTTTTCTCCTTCTTTCAGGGCGGTCATTTTCCTCTGGAGTGCCTGCAGGAGAATGTCTTCATGGCATTCCCAGCCACCTCATTTGCAACCTCCGGGGCGCCACAGGTAAGGGCAAGCGAGCATATTCAAGAGTTCTTTACAGCATGAAAGAGTATTTGCAACCGTTAGGATTAGAAAGTAGAACACTTTACACGGCCATTTATGTTAATTGGAATTATTGTTGTTGTCCGTTTCAGTTGAGCAGCAGTGCTGCTAAGGCTATTTATGAGACATTGAAGAACATCGACACATTGTTCGGAACTGACGAACTGCCGACAATGTGGGACCAACAGAAGTTGGAGTATTTTCAGAACATTATCTACCGTCAGATTGAAGAGAGCGAGTGTGTGAGTACCTACCTAGGCCAATACAGATAGCTTAACTGTTTAAGTGTGGTATGGTGACATTTGAATTATTTTATTCTTGTGTCAGATGATGGGGAGTGTGGTTATCTAGTCAGGGCAAAGATGCTGAATACCTACTTTAGGAACATCGCGGCAGTCATAAAATAAAAAGTAGGGTACAAGCAAATGCACTATAATGGATGCATTTTAATTATTATTCATCGCCTGCCTCTTTCCTCCTTTCTGGCAGATGAGCAGTGTGGATACAAGTGATTATCCCATCAGGGCAGAGGGCCTGAAGACATACTTTGGGAACATTGCAGCAGTTTTAAAAGAAAAGGTAGGATATAGGTTGAAAACAAATAGACACTTTGTTTTGATAATATCTCTACATAGGATAATATTGCCCTAACAATTTATTTTTATTTTCACAGAATTTCAGTTACTGCGCCTGGGAAGTGGTTCGAAAAGAACTCCTGTACACCCTAGAATTCATTCTGAAACACAACTCTGACAGCCTTCTGTGGTCCAACAGAACATGAATTTGAACTTGCAGATCTTTTTTTACTAATGTGTTTTACAATTGTGCTTGATTTTTAAAGCCTTCTATTCTACAATCATGCAATGTGCAATGTCAAACAGCAATATCATACATGTATTTATTTATGTATTTATTTATCAAGGTTATTTATTGATGTAGGCCTATTTATGAATCTATTTATCTATTTGAAAATCGTGCCTTTTGTTGCTCTTCATCAAATGTTAAGTTAATAAAATAAAAAATACTTTTAAATATTGGTAATCTCAGTGCTCATTCTGTATCCAAGTCCAAGGTGTGATTTTATGTAGTTATTTTCTATTTCACCTTTATTTAACCAGGTAGGCCAGTTCAGAACAAATTATCATTTACAACTGCGACACTGCCAAGATAAAGCAAAGCAATGCGACAAAAGCAACAACACAGAGTTACACATAAACAAACGTACAGTCAATAACACAATAGAAAAATCTATGTGCAGTGTGTGCAAATGTAGAAGAGTATGGGAGATAAGACAATAAACAGGCCATAGAGGCAAAATTATTACAATTTAGCATTAACAACGGAGTGATAGACGTGCAGATGATGATGTGCAAGTGGACATACTGGGGTGCAAAAGAGCAAGAGGGTAAGTAATAATATGGGGATGAGGTAGTTTGGTTTGCAATTTACAGATTGGCTGTGTACAGCTGCAGTGATCGGTAAGCTGCTCTGACAGCTGATGCTTAAAGTTAGAGAGGGAGACATGTGTCTCCAGCTTCAGTGATTTGTGCAATTAATTCCAGTCATTGGCAGCAGAGAACTGGAAGGAATGGCGGCTAAAGCAAGTGTTGGCTTTGCGGATGACCAGTGAAATATACCTGCATATACCTGCTGGAGGGCGTGCTAAGGGTGGGTGTTGCTATGGTGACCACTGATTTGGAATAAGGCGGGACTTTACCTAGCAAAAACGTATAGATAACCTGGAGCCAGTGGGTTTGGCAACGAATATGTAGTGAGGGCCAGCCAGAGAGAGCATACAGGTCGCAGCGGTGGGTAGTATATGG
Source organism: Oncorhynchus mykiss (assembly GCF_057628025.1). Lineage (NCBI taxonomy): Eukaryota > Metazoa > Chordata > Actinopteri > Salmoniformes > Salmonidae > Oncorhynchus > Oncorhynchus mykiss. The sequence continues at coordinate 41,774,495 of NC_143034.1, read as the reverse complement.
GGCTTTGGTGACAAAACGGATGGCGCGATGATAGACTACATCCAGTTTGCTAAGTAGAGTGTAGGAGGATATTTAGTAAATGACATCGCCGAAGTCAAGGATTGGTAGGATTGTCAGTTTTACGAGGGTATGTTTGGTAGCATGGGTGATGGAGGCTTTGTTGTGAAGTAGGACGCCGATTCTAGATTTAATTTTGGGTTGGAGATGCTTAATGTGAGTCTGGAAGGAGAGTTTACAGGCTAACCAGACACCTAGGTATTTGTAGTTGTTTCACATATTCTAAGTCAAAACCGTCCAGAGTCGTGTTGCTATTAATGCAAGAGGGTGCGGCAGCAATCGATGGAAGAGCATGCACTTAGTTTTACTAGCAATTAAAAGCAGTTGGAGGCCACGGAATGAGTGTTGTATGGCGTTGAAGCTCGTTTGGAGGTTTGTTAGCACAGTGTCCAAACAAGGACTAGATGTCTACAGAATGGTGTCGTCTGCGTAGAGGTGGATCAGAGAATCATCAGCAGCAAGAGCTACATCATTGATATATTCATAGAAAAGAGTCAGCCCAAGAATTTAACCTTGTGGCACCCCCATAGCGGACATTAAGATTTGTATTAAACATGCTCAGGACATATGCACGGATGGCAGTACAATTAGTCCTATAGCCAGCCTACTAATCCATAAAGGAAAGCCATTAAAACAAGTCAAATGTATCTTCTCAAAATGTAGATATATTCAAATGCTTTTTTTCAATTAAGTGTGTTTTATCACTGGACAGGGCTGGCCTGGTTTGGACAGGGCTGGCCTGTTTTGAACAGTGTACTTTGAGCACCTATACAACTTCCGTTCCAACCATGGAGATACTATTACAATATTAGAATTGCTAATTCTACGCTTCCAACCCATCTATGAAATTGTGTTCCACAATCAATAACGTATTAGGAGTAATATTCGCCGAATAGAATGCAAAAGTGCACAGTGTATTCTGTTATCATGAAATGCATTGCTCCAATGTAATTCTTTGCATAGACATGTACGAAAACTGTTCACTGTCTTTACGTTTTTCAAGATTCATTTCACAATAGCATAATTAAGAGTCACCCGTTGAAAATTGGGGCTTATCAAGGGAATCATTCAACCTTCTTCACAGTGTTTTCCCTGTACACCAAGTCAGAACCGAAGGATTAAAAAACGGGGCATATAAGCAGACAATGAACGAGCTAAAAATATTCGATTACTCAAGAAAGCAAAAAAGAGACCATTTTTGTATGCAGCTTTATTAACTCAATGATTGTTGTTGTTTTTCTACATTGTTTACAAACTGATATGTGAAACTTATTGATGCCAAAATAGCAAGTAAAACAGGCAACAACAAAAAAAAGTTAAACAAATGTAATTTTTCTGCTGTTGTGGCTAAACTTTTTTTGTTGTAGTTAAACATATGGGGCTCAAAACAGGTGGGGTACGGTTGGAAAACCGGTCGCCACTGGGTGGGTCCAATATCAAATGCTCTCGAATAGAGGCTAAATGAATCTGAGCAAATTGTAAATCACCACAAATAGGATGCATTTTGCTGCCACAAATCACATATGAAACTGGGAACTTCCAAGCGCCTTTGTGGTGTCATAGGACGCCTTGGCAGCGCACCTGCTGTGGTTGAGTTGAGTGAAGACATAAAATATATATATATATTGTGTGCTCTCCAGGAACATAGCGCATGCGCATGGGAGATCACGCGAGTGGAGGTTCGCGACAACCTGGTGCAGTTCAAGAAATTCCTCGACAGCAGAGTCAAGCCATGAGGAAGAAGAGGTCTGTTGGAAAACCACATAATCATCATTGGAGACATGTGACATGTTTCTGATCCCGGCTAATAGATTGACAGCTGATATATTTACTGACTGAATGATTTATTTATAAACATGTGAAGGCTATGAAGTTGTTCCTTTATAATAAAATCAAATAATTATTCTCTCATCATTTTTATTAATTCGTTTATATATTCAGTCATTCATCCTTTCATTGTTTCATGCATTCATTTGTTTATAGACTGACTTTTTAAAGGAGCAGTCTGCTCTTTAAACAATACCAAAACGGTCAATGAACCACTATTTTTCTCAATAGCTGTGGATTGGAGAAAAGTAATCATTGTCAAAGAACTAAGGATGAAAGGAATGTCCATCTACGAGATTAAAGTTATGGGCTAGTTTGAACTACATTTGGAAGCTGTACCGTGTTTTACCTACGTGTTTTACCTACGATAATGTTATCACAACACATTGGTAAAGTGGTTTATTCTTGCAGGTCTGCTAGTCTCCCCGAACGACGAAAAATTCAAATATTCATGCTAGCCTTTAAATGGTTGAGTATCTACCTGACTCTGTTCTGTTCTGCTTATACACGGCAGCATCTGAACTGTGCATGTGGACGCAATTCATGCACTAGTGCGTTATTTTTGCACCTGTCCACTATTTGATGTGCAAAATTTGATACTCAATATATCTCATTATTAGACCTCAATTTATTTTATTTTAGGACGTTTTATATAACCAATGCCTTCACTCTCTGTACCACAATGTTTCATTTATGGATACTATTCCAATACAGTTCAGTGTTTGATATTGATATGACTTTATTTCAGGGTGGACAATTTCCAGTTCTGTTTCCGTAAAGAAAAGTCGAGCGCATGTTTCCAGAGCATGTTTACAAGAACACACAGGTAAGATACTGAAGTGTATCATGTAGCAAGATTTGGATAGAATCAACTAGAGAGTTTGATGTTTTTCCATTTCAAAATGATAAATTGGAAGTTTAACCATGGAATTTATGAGACATCCTAATGCCTAAAACGTTGTTTTCTTTCATACAGGGCGAGGACGTCTCTGTGAATGCATTAGAGGCTTTGGAGTATATGGCCCAATTATTTAACAGCCTGACTCTTGTCACATGGAACAAAGAAACACTGAACCTGTTCAAAAACAGATGACCTAGTTAAGTTAAGAAATTGGAGGGATGCGTAAGTATGATCCCGCATCTTGTAGCCTAAGTTATATTTGGGGGGCAGACAATAATTAGCACAGGTCTTTATTTATTTATTCACTCACAACCATTTTATATTGTCTTCAGGTCGGGTTTGGAGTTGGAGCATCCTCTGGAGATGGAGGGTCAGTGACTTCAGGCAAAGGGTCTCTGAAAACGTATTTCAACAAGCTGAACACAATCTTGATACAGAAGGTTTCCAATATCAAATGTACTCGAAAATAGGCTAAATTAATCAGAGGAAAAGTTCTAGATCACCACAAATCGGAGGAATTTCGCTGAAACTTGGAACTTCCAAGCGCCGTTTTTTTGTGTGTCGTCGGATGCGTTGGCGCAGCACCTGCTGTGGTTGAGTTGACTGAAAAAAATGCATGTCTTGTATGCGCTCCAGGAACACAGCGCATGAGCATGTGAGATCGTGGGAGAGGAGCTTCGCTACAAACTGGTGCAGTTTTAAAAATTCCTTGACACCATGGTCAAACTGTGACGAAGTCGACTGCAGTCAAGCGGTGAGGAAGAAGCGGTCTGTTAGACAACCTCATAATCATCATTGGAGACATGTGACATGTCCTTGAGGCTGGCTAATAGATAGATGGATGATATTTTTACTGACTGACTGATATGTTTATATGTGAAGGCTTTGTATTTATGTATTATAACACTATTAAATGACATAATACATGCATCTATTATCATATAGTTTTTTTCCATTCATTTATATATTCAGTCACCCATTTATTCATCCATTCAGTCTCATGCATTCATTTGTTTATAGGCAATCTACAGTTAAATTAAACACCATAGTGGTCACTCAACCACTATTCTGGGAAATGAGGGATGTGGGTCGAGAAAAGTAACCGCTGTCAGAGAGCTATTGATTCAAGTCATGACCATCCAAAAGATCAACTTTATAATTTCAAATACATTTTTAAGCTATACAGTGTTTGTTTAGATGTATATTGTTTCAAACAATGTAATAAAAAAGTACATTTTGGGTTCTGTTGAGGATAAGACACGTGAACTGAGCTCATTGTGCCTTTAAAAGTTATATATTATCCAAGAGTCAATAGGTAGCCTGTGTATCATTCAGTTAAAAGTCCAAAATTAAATGTAGCATTCGCAGAAATTGCCCCTTTAACTAAGCATATCCAAGACGATGAAAAATAGTGTTATTAGGAATTAGGTATTTTTCTACTAAACCCACGACAATGTTATCAAAACACATTAGCACATTGGTTTATTTAGTCTCTAGTAAGTAATAAATAGTCAAATGGTAATGTTAGCCTGACTATTCAGATACAGACGTCATCAAATGCTGGATGATTTCTATTTAATCATCAGTTATTATCAACAGTTTCATTCGAATGTATCGACATGAATGGGATTAACGACAGAAGATGCAAACAGAACGAGATCCATTTTAAATCATCATCTCTCACTCCCTCTGTCACATTCACACGCACGAACGCGTGTCACATAGAGTGAGAAACACACAAACATGCTAATAGCAGGTTTGTGATTAAAAAACAAACATTGTAGTAGGTCTTCCCTTAGTTCATAAAAGTGCTATTAGATACATATTGGTGTTTATAAAGACATAAAGAGGTCTACTGCACGCATTGTAAAATTAAGGGGTCGATTATCTCTCTCTCTCTCTCTATTCTCTCTCTCTCTCTCTCGCTCTCTCTCTCTCTATGAGTTCTTTTTTTAACCTACTTAGGAAAATGTTCCTCCTATGAAGGAAAACTCGAAACATGATGAGAGGGAAGTGGAGCACACGAAAAGAGAAATCCGGTCTTGCGGTTCACTTGGCAAAACTTTCCCAAATTCATTCATTTCAACTCTTAATTTAGCGAGACACCCTTTCACTTTTTGTACATCCATTCAATCCTCACTATTTAAGATAATCCGCAGATATGGGATCAGAACACAAACCAAATTCTGACTGGAGGAAATTTGCAATATACTGGCAACAGGTAAGTCAACAACATGCTATCATTTGATCATTGCTTCGGGCTTCAATTAATTAATTATTTTCAGGATTATATTCAACTAACAATGACCATCTGTTGCAGATCATCTAACTACCATAAGAATGGCAATTCAGACTATCACTTGGATGAGCGCCTTCCTCTGCCTCGCGCAGGTTTTCTCGATGCCCATGCCTTGCCAGCTACAAGGACAGCTGCTGCGAACAACCCACAACCTACTGAGAGACATGGTAGATTTTATAAATTACTTTTGACTTGAGATGTATTATCCAACTATGTTTAACTGAATAGCTCAACATGAAAAATGTGTTTTCTCCTTCTTTCAGGGCGGTCATTTTCCTCTGGAGTGCCTGCAGGAGAATGTCTTCATGGCATTCCCAGCCACCTCATTTGCAACCTCCGGGGCGCCACAGGTAAGGGCAAGCGAGCATATTCAAGAGTTCTTTACAGCATGAAAGAGTATTTGCAACCGTTAGGATTAGAAAGTAGAACACTTTACACGGCCATTTATGTTAATTGAAATTATTGTTGTTGTCCGTTTCAGTTGAGCAGCAGTGCTGCTAAGGCTATTTATGAGACATTGAAGAACATCGACACATTGTTCGGAACTGACGAACTGCCGACAATGTGGGACCAACAGAAGTTGGAGTATTTTCAGAACATTATCTACCGTCAGATTGAAGAGAGCGAGTGTGTGAGTACCTACCTAGGCCAATACAGATAGCTTAACTGTTTAAGTGTGGTATGGTGACATTTGAATTATTTTATTCTTGTGTCAGATGATGGGGAGTGTGGTTATCTAGTCAGGGCAAAGATGCTGAATACCTACTTTAGGAACATCGCGGCAGTCATAAAATAAAAAGTAGGGTACAAGCAAATGCACTATAATGGATGCATTTTAATTATTATTCATCGCCTGCCTCTTTCCTCCTTTCTGGCAGATGAGCAGTGTGGATACAAGTGATTATCCCATCAGGGCAGAGGGCCTGAAGACATACTTTGGGAACATTGCAGCAGTTTTAAAGGAAAAGGTAGGATATAGGTTGAAAACAAATAGACACTTTGTTTTGATAATATCTCTACATAGGATAATATTGCCCTAACAATTTATTTTTATTTTCACAGAATTTCAGTTACTGCGCCTGGGAAGTGGTTCGAAAAGAACTCCTGTACACCCTAGAATTCATTCTGAAACACAACTCTGACAGCCTTCTGTGGTCCAACAGAACATGAATTTGAACTTGCAGATCTTTTTTTACTAATGTGTTTTACAATTGTGCTTGATTTTTAAAGCCTTCTATTCTACAATCATGCAATGTGCAATGTCAAACAGCAATATCATACATGTATTTATTTATGTATTTATTTATCAAGGTTATTTATTGATGTAGGCCTATTTATGAATCTATTTATCTATTTGAAAATCGTGCCTTTTGTTGCTCTTCATCAAATGTTAAGTTAATAAAATAAAAAATACTTTTAAATATTGGTAATCTCAGTGCTCATTCTGTATCCAAGTCCAAGGTGTGATTTTATGTAGTTATTTTCTATTTCACCTTTATTTAACCAGGTAGGCCAGTTCAGAACAAATTATCATTTACAACTGCGACACTGCCAAGATAAAGCAAAGCAGTGCGACAAAAGCAACAACACAGAGTTACACATAAACAAACGTACAGTCAATAACACAATAGAAAAATCTATGTGCAGTGTGTGCAAATGTAGAAGAGTATGGGAGATAAGACAATAAACAGGCCATAGAGGCAAAATTATTACAATTTAGCATTAACAATGGAGTGATAGACGTGCAGATGATGATGTGCAAGTGGACATACTGGGGTGCAAAAGAGCAAGAGGGTAAGTAATAATATGGGGATGAGGTAGTTTGGTTTGCAATTTACAGATTGGCTGTGTACAGCTGCAGTGATCGGTAAGCTGCTCTGACAGCTGATGCTTAAAGTTAGAGAGGGAGACATGTGTCTCCAGCTTCAGTGATTTGTGCAATTAATTCCAGTCATTGGCAGCAGAGAACTGGAAGGAATGGCGGCTAAAGCAAGTGTTGGCTTTGCGGATGACCAGTGAAATATACCTGCATATACCTGCTGGAGGGCGTGCTAAGGGTGGGTGTTGCTATGGTGACCACTGATTTGGAATAAGGCGGGACTTTACCTAGCAAAAACGTATAGATAACCTGGAGCCAGTGGGTTTGGCAACGAATATGTAGTGAGGGCCAGCCAGAGAGAGCATACAGGTCGCAGCGGTGGGTAGTATATGGGGCTTTGGTGACAAAACGGATGGCGCGATGATAGACTACATCCAGTTTGCTAAGTAGAGTGTAGGAGGATATTTAGTAAATGACATCGCCGAAGTCAAGGATTGGTAGGATTGTCAGTTTTACGAGGGTATGTTTGGTAGCATGGGTGATGGAGGCTTTGTTGTGAAGTAGGACGCCGATTCTAGATTTAATTTGGGGTTGGAGATGCTTAATGTGAGTCTGGAAGGAGAGTTTACAGGCTAACCAGACACCTAGGTATTTGTAGTTGTTTCACATAATTCTAAGTCAAAACCGTCCAGAGTCGTGTTGCTATTAATGCAAGAGGGTGCGGCAGCAATCGATGGAAGAGCATGCACGTAGTTTTACTAGCAATTAAAAGCAGTTGGAGGCCACGGAATGAGTGTTGTATGGCGTTGAAGCTCGTTTGGAGGTTTGTTAGCACAGTGTCCAAACAAGGACTAGATGTCTACAGAATGGTGTCGTCTGCGTAGAGGTGGATCAGAGAATCATCAGCAGCAAGAGCTACATCATTGATATATTCATAGAAAAGAGTCAGCCCGAGAATTTAACCTTGTGGCACCCCCATAGCGGACATTAAGATTTGTATTAAACATGCTCAGGACATATGTACGGATGGCAGTACAATTAGTCCTATAGCCAGCCTACTAATCCATAAAGGAAAGCCATTAAAACAAGTCAAATGTATCTTCTCAAAATGTAGATATATTCAAATGCTTTTTTTCAATTAAGTGTGTTTTATCACTGGACAGGGCTGGCCTGGTTTGGACAGGGCTGGCCTGTTTTGAACAGTGTACTTTGAGCACCTATACAACTTCCGTTCCAACCATGGAGATACTATTTCATTATTAGAATTGCTAATTCTACGCTTCCAACCCATCTATGTCATTGTGTTCCACAATCAATAACGTATTAGGAGTAATATTCGCCGAATAGAATGCAAAAGTGCACAGTGTATTCTGTTATCATGAAATGCATTGCTCCAATGTAATTCTTTGCATAGACATGTACGAAAACTGTTCACTGTCTTTACGTTTTTCATGATTCATTTCACAATAGCATAACTAAGAGTCACCCGTTGAAAATTGGGGCTTATCAAGGGAATCATTCAACCTTCTTCACAGTGTTTTCCCTGTACACCAAGTCAGAACCGAAGGATTAAAACACGGGGCGTATAAGCAGACAATGAACGATCTAAAAATATTCGATTACTCAAGAAAGCAAAAAAGAGACCATTTTTGTATGCAGCTTTATTAACTCAATGATTGTTGTTGTTTTTCTACATTGTTTACAAACTGATATGTGAAACTTATTGATGCCAAAATAGCAAGTAAAACAGGCAACAACAAAAAAAAGTTAAACAAATGTAATTTTTCTGCTGTTGTGGCTAAACTTTTTTTGTTGTAGTTAAACATATGGGGCTCAAAACAGGTGGGGTACGGTTGGAAAACCGGTCGCCACTGGGTGGGTCCAATATCAAATGCTCTCGAATAGAGGCTAAATGAATCTGAGCAAATTCTAAATCACCACAAATAGGATGCATTTTGCTGCCACAAATCACATATGAAACTGGGAACTTCCAAGCGCCTTTGTGGTGTCATAGGACGCCTTGGCAGCGCACCTGCTGTGGTTGAGTTGAGTGAAGACATAAAATATATATATATATATTGTGTGCTCTCCAGGAACATAGCGCATGCGGATGGGAGATCACGCGAGTGGAGGTTCGCGACAACCTGGTGCAGTTCAATAAATTCCTCGACAGCAGAGTCAAGCCATGAGGAAGAAGAGGTCTGTTGGAAAACCACATAATCATCATTGGAGACATGTGACATGTTTCTGATCCCGGCTAATAGATTGACAGCTGATATATTTACTGACTGAATGATTTATTTATAAACATGTGAAGGCTATGAAGTTGTTCCTTTATAATGAAATCAAATAATTATTCTCTCATCATTTTTTTTATTCGTTTATATATTCAGTCATTCATCCTTTCATTGTTTCATGCATTCATTTGTTTATAGACTTTTTAAAGGAGCAGTCTGCTGTTCAAACAATACCAAAACGGTCAATGAACCACTATTTTTCTCAATAGCTGTGGATTGGAGAAAAGTAATCATTGTCAAAGAATGAAAGGAATGTCCATCTACGAGATTAAAGTTATGGGCTAGTTTGAACTACATTTGGAAGCTGTACCATGTTTTACCTACGTGTTTTACCTACGATAATGTTATCACAACACATTGGTAAAGTGGTTTATTCTTGCAGGTCTGCTAGTCTCCCCGAACGACGAAAAATTCAAATATTCATGCTAGCCTTTAAATGGTTGAGTATCTACCTGACTCTGTTCTGTTCTGCTTATACACGGCAGCATCTGAACTGTGCATGTGGACGCAATTCATGCACTAGTGCGTTATTTTTGCACCTGTCCACTATTTGATGTGCAAAATTTGATACTCAATATATCTCATTATTAGACCTCAATTTATTTTATTTTATTATAGGACGTTTTATATAACCAATGCCTTCACTCTCTGTACCACAATGTTTCATTTATGGATACTATTCCAATACAGTTCAGTTTTTGATATTGATATGACTTTATTTCAGGGTGGAAAATTTCCAGTTCTGTTTCCGTAAAGAAAAGTCGAGCGCATGTTTCCAGAGCATGTCCAACTAAACTACTGAAAGAGCTGCTTCCTGTGCTTGGCCCTACTATGTTGAACATAATAAACGGCTCTCTATCCACCGGATGTGTACCAAACTCACTAAAAGTGGCAGTAATAAAGCCTCTCTTGAAAAAGCCAAACCTTGACCCAGAAAATATAAAAAACTATCGGCCTATATCGAATCTTCCATTCCTCTCAAAAATTTTAGAAAAGGCTGTTGCGCAACAACTCACTGCCTTCCTGAAGACAAACAATGTATACGAAATGCTTCAGTCTGGTTTTAGACCCCATCATAGCACTGAGACGGCACTTGTGAAGGTGGTAAATGACATTTTAATGGCATCGGACCGAGGCTCTGCATCTGTCCTCGTGCTCCTAGACCTTAGTGCTGCTTTTGATACCATCGATCACCACATTCTTTTGGAGAGATTGGAAACCCAAATTGGTCTACACGGACAAGTTCTGGCCTGGTTTAGATCTTATCTGTCGGAAAGATATCAGTTTGTCTCTGTGAATGGTCTGTCCTCTGACAAATCAACTGTAAATTTCGGTGTTCCTCAAGGTTCCGTTTTAGGACCACTATTGTTTTCACTATATATTTTACCTCTTGGGGATGTTATTCGAAAACATAATGTTAACTTTCACTGCTATGCAGATGACACACAGCTGTACATTTCAATTAAACATGGTGAAGCCCCAAAATTGCCCTTGCTAGAAGAATGTGTTTCAGACATAAGGAAGTGGATGGCTGCAAACTTTCTACTTTTAAACTCGGACAAAACAGAGATGCTTGTTCTAGGTCCCAAGAAACAAAGAGATCTTCTGTTGAATCTGACAATTAATCTTAATGGTTGTACAGTCGTCTCAAATAAAACTGTGAAGGACCTCGGCGTTACTCTGGACCCTGATCTCTCTTTTGAAGAACATATCAAGACCATTTCAAGGACAGCTTTTTTCCATCTACGTAACATTGCAAAAATCAGGAACTTTCTGTCCAAAAATGATGCAGAAAAATTAATCCATGCTTTTGTCACTTCCAGGTTAGACTACTGCAATGCTCTACTTTCCGGCTACCCGGATAAAGCACTAAATAAACTTCAGTTAGTGCTAAATACGGCTGCTAGAATCCTGACTAGAACCAAAAAATTTGATCATATTACTCCAGTGCTAGCCTCTCTACACTGGCTTCCTGTCAAAGCAAGGGCTGATTTCAAGGTTTTACTGCTAACCTACAAAGCATTACATGGGCTTGCTCCTATCTATCTCTCTGATTTGGTCCTGCCGTACATACCTACACGTACGCTACGGTCACAAGACGCAGGCCTCCTAATTGTCCCTAGAATTTTTAAGCAAACAGCTGGAGGCAGGGCTTTCTCCTATAGAGCTCCATTTTTATGGAACGGTCTGCCTACCCATGTCAGAGACGCAAACTCGGTCTCAACCTTTAAGTCTCTACTGAAGACTCATCTCTTCAGTGGGTCATATGATTGAGTGTAGTCTGGCCCAGGAGTGGGAGGGTGAACGGAAAGGCTCTGGAGCAACGAACCACCCTTGCTGTCTCTGCCTGGCCGGTTCCCCTCTTTCCACTGGGATTCTCTGCCTCTAACCCTATTACAGGGGCTGAGTCACTGGCTTTACTGGGGCTCTCTCATGCCGTCCCTGGAGGAGGTGCGTCACCTGAGTGGGTTGAGTCACTGATGTGATCATCCTGTCTGGGTTGGCGCCCCCCCCCCCCCTTAAGTTGTGCCGTGGCGGAGGTCTTTGTGGGCTATACTCAGCCTTGTCTCAGGATGGTAAGTTGGTGGTTGAAGATATCCCTCTAGTGGTGTGGGGGCTGTGCTTTGGCAAAGTGGGTGGGGTTATATCCTTCCTGTTTGGCCCTGTCCGGGGGTGTCCTCGGAGTGGGCCACAGTGTCTCCTGACCCCTCCTGTCTCAGCCTCCAGTATTTATGCTGCAGTAGTTTATGTGTCGGGGGGCTAGGGTCAGTTTGTTTTATCTGGAGTACTTCTCCTGTCCTATTCGGTGTCCTGTGTGAATCTAAGTGTGCGTTCTCTAATTCTCTCCTTCTCTCTTTCTCTCTCTCGGAGGACCTGAGCCCTAGGACCATGCCCCAGGACTACCTGACATGATGACTCCTTGCTGTCCCCAGTCCACCTGGCTGTGCTGCTGCTCCAGTTTCAACTGTTCTGCCTTATTATTATTCGACCATGCTGATCATTTATGAACATTTCAACATCTTGGCCATGTTCTGTTATAATCTCCACCCGGCACAGCCAGAAGAGGACTGGCCATCCCACATATGCTCTCTCTAATTCTCTCTTTCTTTCTCTCTCTCGGAGGACCTGAGCCCTAGGACCATGCCCCAGGAATACCTGACATGATGACTCCTTGCTGTCCCCAGTCCACCTGACTGTGCTGCTGCTCCAGTTTCAACTATTCTGCCTTATTATTATTCGACCATGCTGGTCATTTATGAACATTTGAACATCTTGACCATGTTTTGTTATAATCTCCACCCGGCACAGCCAGAAGAGGACTGGCCACCCCACATAGCCTGGTTCCTCTCTAGGTTTCTTCCTAGGTTTTGGCCTTTCTAGGGAGTTTTTCCTAGCCACCGTGCTTCTTCACCTGCATTGCTTGCTGTTTGGGGTTTTAGGCTGGGTTTCTGTACAGCACTTTGAGATATCAGCTGATGTACGAAGGGCTATATAAAATAAATTTGATTGATTGATTTACAAGAACACACAGGTAAGATACTGAAGTGTATCATGTAGCAAGATTTGGATAGAATCAACTAGAGAGTTTGATGTTTTTCCATTTCAAAATGATAAATTGGAAGTTTAACCATGGAATTTATGAGACATCCTAATGCCAAAAACGTTGTTTTCTTTCATACAGGGCGAGGACGTCTCTGTGAATGCATTAGAGGCTTTGGAGTATATGGCCCAATTATTTAACAGCCTGACTCTTGTCACATGGAACAAAGAAACACTGAACCTGTTCAAAAACAGATGACCTAGTTAAGTTAAGAAATTGGAGGGATGCGTAAGTAATGATCCCGCATCTTGTAGCCTAAGTTATATTTGGGGGGCAGACAATAATTGGCACAGGTCTTTATTTTGTGATTTAATCTAAGCGATATATTTTTTTATGTACTTTTCTTAAGACGGAACTAATTCACTCACAACCATTTTCTATTGTCTTCAGGTCGGGTTTGGTGTTGGAGCATCCTCTGGAGATGGAGTGTCAGTGACTTCAGGCAAAGGGTCTCTGAAAACGTATTTCAACAAGCTGAACACAATCTTGATACAGAAGGTTTCCAATATCAAATGCACTCGAAAATAGGCTAAATTAATCAGAGGAAAAGTTCTAGATCACCACAAATCGGAGGAATTTCGCTGAAACTTGGAACTTCCAAGCGCCGTTTTTTTGTGTGTCGTCGGATGCGTTGGCGCAGCACCTGCTGTGGTTGAGTTGACTGAAAAAAATGCATGTCTTGTATGCGCTCCAGTAAAAAAGCGCATGAGCATGTGAGATCGTGGGAGAGGAGCTTCGCTACAAACTGGTGCAGTTTTAAAAATTCCTTGACACCATGGTCAAACTGTGACGAAGTCGACTGCAGAGTCAAGCGGTGAGGAAGAAGCGGTCTGTTAGACAACCTCATAATCATCATTGGAGACATGTGACATGTCCTTGAGGCTGGCTAATAGATAGATGGATGATATTTTTACTGACTGACTGATATGTTTATATGTGAAGGCTTTGTATTTATGTATTATAACACTATTAAATGACATAATACATGCATCTATTATCATATAGTTTTTTTCCATTCATTTATATATTCAGTCATCCATTTATTCATCCATTCAGTCTCATGCATTCATTTGTTTATAGGCAATCTACAGTTAAATTAAACACCATAGTGGTCACTCAACCACTATTCTGGGAAATGAGGGATGTGGGTCGAGAAAAGTAACCGCTGTCAGAGAGCTATTGATTCAAGTAATGACCATCCAAAAGATCAACATTATAGTTTCAAATACATTTTTAAGCTATACAGTGTTTGTTTAGATGTATATTGTCTCAAACAATGTAATAAAAAAGTACATTTTGGGTTCTGTTGAGGATAAGACACGTGAACTGAGCTCATTGTGCCTTTAAAAGTTATATATTATCCAAGAGTCAATGGGTAGCCTGTGTATCATTCAGTTAAAAGTCCTACATTAAATGTAGCATTCGCAGAAATTGCCCCTTTAACTAAGCATATCCAAGACGATGAAAAATAGTGTTATTAGGAATTAGGTATTTTTCTACTAAACCCACGACAATGTTATCAAAACACATTAGCACATTGGTTTATTTAGTCTCTAGTAAGTAATAAATAGTCAAATGGTAATGTTAGCCTGATTATTCAGATACAGACGTCATCAAATGCTGGATGATTTCTATTTCATCATCAGTTATTATCAACAGTTTCATTCGAATGTATCGACATGAATGGGATTAACGACAGAAGATGCAAACAGAACGAGATCCATTTTAAATCATCATCTCTCACTCCCTCTGTCACATTCACACGCACGAACGCGTGTCACATAGAGTGAGAAACACACAAACATGCTAATAGCAGGTTTGTGATTAAAAAACAAACATTGTAGTAGGTCTTCCCTTAGTTCATAAAAGTGCTATTAGATAAATATTGGTGTTTATAAAGACATAAAGAGGTCTACTGCACGCATTGTAAAATTAAGGGGTCGATTATCTCTCTCTCTCTCTCTCTCTCTATTCTCTCTCTCTCTCGCTCTCTCTCTCTCTATGAGTTCTTTTTTTAACCTACTTAGGAAAATGTTCCTCCTATGAAGGAAAACTCGAAACATGATGAGAGGGAAGTGGAGCACACGAAAAGAGAAATCCGGTCTTGCGGTTCACTTGGCAAAACTTTCCCAAATTCATTCATTTCAACTCTTAATTTAGCGAGACACCCTTTCACTTTTTGTACATCCATTCAATCCTCACTATTTAAGATAATCCGCAGATATGGGAAAGAAAGGAAGAAAGAGGCAGGCGATGAATAATAATTAAAATGCATCCATTATAGTGTATTTGCTTGTACCCTACTTTTTATTTTATGACTGCCGCGATGTTCCTAAAGTAGGTATTCAGCATCTTTGCCCTGACTAGATAACCACACTCCCCATCATCTGACACAAGAATAAAATAATTCAAATGTCACCATACCACACTTAAACAGTTAAGCTATCTGTATTGGCCTAGGTAGGTACTCACACACTCGCTCTCTTCAATCTGACGGTAGATAATGTTCTGAAAATACTCCAACTTCTGTTGGTCCCACATTGTCGGCAGTTCGTCAGTTCCAAACAATGTGTCGATGTTCTTTAATGTCTCATAAATAGCCTTAGCAGCACTGCTGCTCAACTGAAACGGACAACAACAATAATTTCAATTAACATAAATGGCCGTGTAAAGTGTTCTACTTTCTAATCCTAACGGTTGCAAATACTCTTTCATGCTGTGAAGAACACTTGAATATGCTCGCTTGCCCTTACCCGTGGCAATGATGCCAATGATACATTCTCCTGCAGGCACTCCAGAGGAAAATGACCTCCCTGAAAGAAGGAGAAAACACATTTTTCACGTTGAGCTATTCAGTTAAACATAGTTGGATAATACATCTCAAGTCAAAAGTAATTTATAAAATCTACCATGTCTCTCAGTAGGTTGTGGGTTGTTCGCACCAGCTGTCCTTGTAGCTGGCAAGGCATGGGCATCGAGAAAACTTGCACGAGGCAGAGGAAGGCGCTCATCCAAGTGATAGTCTGAATTGCCATTCTTATGGTAGTTAGATGATCTGCAGCAGATGGTCATTGTTAGTTGAATATAATCCTGAAAATAATTAATTATTTGAAGCCTGAAGCAGTGATCAAATGATAGCATGTTGTTGACTTACCTGTTGCCAGTATATTGCAAATTTCCTCCAGTCAGAATGTGGTTTGTGTTCTGATGTCTGATCCCATATCTGCGGGTTAACTTAAATAGTGAGGATTTAAAGGATGTACACAAAGTGAAAGGGTGTCTCGCTAAATTAATAGTTGAAATGAATGAATTTAGGAAAGTTTTGCCCCTTAAGTCATAGGCTCAACCGTTGCTAAGAAAGACATAGAGAGAGAGAGAGAGAGAGAGAGAGAGAGTATCGTCCCCTTAACTTTACAATGAATGCAATAGACCTCTTCTATGTCTTTGTAAACACCATTATTTAACTAATAGCATTTTTTTGGACTAAGGGAAGGCCTACTACAATGTGTGTACTTCACAAAACTGCTATTTGCTTGTTTGTTTCTCTCTCTGTGCGTGCGTGTGTATGTGACAGAGGGAGTGAGAGATGATTATTTAATATTGATCTCGTACTGTTAGCATCTTCAACCATTTTATAACGTCTGTATCTGAATAATCAGGCTAACATTAACATTTGATTATTTATTACTTACGAGAGACTAAATGAACCAATGTGCTAATGTGTTGTGATTACATTATCGTAGGCTTAGTAGAACAATACCTAAATCCTAATTCCTAAAAATACTACATTTCATCGTCTTGAATATGCTTAGTTAAAGGGGCAATTTCTGGGATTTCTACATCCAATTTTGGACTTTTAAATGAATGATACGCAGGCTACCTATTGACTCTTGAAGAATATATAACTTGTAAAGGCCTCATGAGCTCAATTCACCTGTCTTACCTCAACAGAATCCCAAAATGTACTTTTTTATGACATTGTTTGAAACAATATACATCTAAACAAACACTGTATAGCTTGAAAATGTAGTTGAATCAATAGCTCTCTGACAGCGGTTACTTTTCTCGAACCCCATCCCTCATCTATTTACCAGAATTGTGGTTGAGTGACCACTATGGTGTTTAATTTAACTGTAGGTTGCCTATAAACAAATGAATGCATGAGACTGAATGGATGAATAAATGGGTGACTGAATATATACATTAATTTAAAAAAAATTATAATAGATGCATGTATTATGTCATTTAATAGTGTTATAATAAATAAATACAAAGCCTTCACATATAAACAAATCAGTCAGTCAGTAAAAATATCATCCATCTATCTATTAGCCAGCCTCAAGGACATGTCACATGTCTCCAATGATGATTATGAGGTTGTCTAACAGACCGCTTCTTCCTCACCGCTTGACTCTGCAGTCGACTTCGTCACAGCTTGACCACCGTGTCTCACATGCGCATGCGCTGTGTTCCTGGAGCGCATATAAGACATGCATTTTTTCAGTCAACTCAACCACAACAGGTGCTGCGCCAAAACATCTGACGAAACACAGAAACCGCACTTGGAAGTTCCAAGTTTCAGCGAAATTCATCCAATTTGTGGTGATCTAGAACTTTTCCTCTGATTAATTTAGCCTATTTTCGAGTGCATTTGATGTCCACGTTCTGTTTCAAGGTAGTGTTCAGCTTGTTGAAATACATTTTCAGAGACCTTTTGCATGAAGTCACTGACCCTCCATCTCCAGAGGATGCCCCAATACCACACCCGACCTGAAGACAATATTAAATGGTGGTGAGGGAATTTGTTCCGTCTTAAAGGAAGTACTGAAAATATTTAAAAAAAATATCGCTTCGATTAAATCACAAATTAAAGACCACTCAACCACTATTCTGGTAAATAGATGAGGGATGGGGTTCGAGAAAAGTAACCACTGTCAGAGATTATTGTCTGCCCCCCAAATTTAACTTAGGCTACAACATGAGGGATCATACTTACGCATCCCTCCAATTTCTTTTATCTTAACTAGGTCATCTGTTTTTGAACAGGATCCGTGTTTCTTTATTCCACGTGACATGAGTCAGGCTGTTAAATAATTGGGCCATATATTCCAAAAGCTTCTTTATTTTATTTTTTTATAACCTTTATTTAACTAGGCAAGTCAGTTAAGAACAAATTCTTATTTTCAATGACCGCCTAGGAACAGTGGGTTAACTGCATGTTCAGGGGCAGAACGAGGGTACACCACCTTTGGTTACATAAAACGTCCTATAATAAAATAAAATAAATGGAGGTTTAATAATGAGAAATATTGAGCATCAAATTGTACACACCAAATAGCGGACAGGTGCAAAAATAGCGCACTAGCGCATGAACTGCGTCCACCTGCTCAGATCGGATGCTGCTGTGTATAAGCAGAACAGAACAGAGTCAGGCAGATACTCAACCATTTCAAGGCTAGCATGAATATTTCGTCGTTCGGAGAGACTAGCAGGCCTGCAAGAATAAACCAATGTGTTGTGATAACATTATCGTAGTTTAATCCATTTTAAAATCCTCATGAGTTTAGTTCAACTACTGTCTTAACTCATCAGAACCCAAAATAAGAAAAGTTTATGCCATTGTTTGAAACCATGTAAACAAACAAAAAAACACTGTATAGATCCAAATGTAATTAAAACTTGCCCATATATTTAATCTCATAGATGGACATTCCTTTCGTCCTTAGCTCTGTGACAGTGGTTGCTTTTCCCCAACTCCAATCCTCAGCTATTTGGAAAAATAATGGTTCAGTGACCGCTTTAATGTTGTTTGAACAGCAGACTGCTCCTTTAAAAAAGTCAGTCTATAAACAAATAAATGCATGAAAGAATGAAAGGATGTATGACTGAATATATAAATGAATTCATAAAAATTATGAGAGAAAATTATTTGATTTTGTTATAAAGGTTTAAATACATAGTCATCACATATAAATGTCAGTCAACTAATGTTTATAAATAAATAATTCAGTCAGTAAATATATCAGCTGTCAATCTATTAGCCGGGCTCAGAAAAATGTCAAATGTCTCCAATGATGATTATGTGGTTCTCCAACAGACCTCTTCTTCCTCATGGCTTGACTCTGCTGTCGAGGAATTTCTTGAACTGCACCAGGTTGTCGCGAACCTCCAATCGCGTGATCTCCCACGCGCATGCGCTGTGTTCATCGAGAGCACACAATATATATTTTTTTTCTTTTTCTCACTTAACTCAACCACAGCTGGTGCTGTGCCAACGCGTCCTAATGACACCACAACTGCGCTTGGAAGTTTCCAGTTTCATATGTGATTTGTGACAGCGAAATGCATCCTATTTGTGGTGATGTAGAATTTGGTCAGATTAATTTATCCTCTATCCGAGAGCTTTTGATATTGGAACCACCCAGTGGCGACCGGTTTTCCGGCGTACCCCACCTGTTTAACCACAACAACAAAAAAGTAAACATTTGATTCACTTTTTTTGTTGATGCCTGTTTTACTTGTTATTTTGACATTAATACGTTTCACATATCAGTTTATTAACAATGTAAAAAAGAAATAATAATAATAATAATTGAGTTAAAGTAATGTAACGGATGTGATACGGCTAGCTTAGTTAGCGGTGGTGCGCGCTAAATAGCGTTTCAATCAGTGACGTCTGAGACCTTGAAGTAGTGGAGCGATGGGTAAGGATGCTTCGTGGGTGACTGTTGTTGATGTGATTGAATATTATCTGCTGTTGGCTTGTGTGGATGTATGTATGTGTTTTGCAACATAGCTGACTTGAAACATTGTTAACAGTTTCAGGGCCATGGGCCTTTCTCATGATGGAAAAATACAGAATAACATGAAGACAGGGCACATTCAGAGGCACATTCAGAACGTAGTGTTGCGAGAACAAACAGTCTTTTGTTTGATAACAGGAGCCAGGTGCGAGATAACGGTATTGAGCATGAGCGCATAGATATCCTTCACAGCAACAGTTACATCTATCAACTGGAGCGCCCGGGGGCCGGGACCAGCTCTACGCCAACAATCAACGATAGGCTGGGTGAGTCTAAACCACGCCCAGTCTCTACTCTGACAGGCCGGCTCGGAAGCAGGAATTATTTCTGTTAGAGTATATTTATAATATCTTTGTCAAGAACAAGTCAGTTCTCTGTTTTGCCCTGCGAGGTGGGACAGAGAGCCCGTATATACAAAAATTGCATTTACCACTTATTGCTTAGCTAAAAAAAATACATAGTATACAATCGGTGACTCAATGTCATATTTATCCTGATACCAGATTCAAATTGACGCAACCCTAACATAACACATGTTGACATTTAAAGTTTTATTAATTCTGAATTTTGAAGTATTGACATTCAGCTATTTAGCTAGATTGCTAGCTGCATTTCATAACCTAGCTGGTGTGCTAACTTGCTAGCTAGCGCACGCTAATCTTGCAAGCTTGCTAGCCAGGTAGTTTGCTGTAAGCCAATCCCACCTGATAACATATGTTTTCTCTCTCTTTCTCCTTCAACAGTTACTTGAATTGAAATTGAGGAAATTCCCTGCAATCCTCAAACTGAAGTAATATTCATAGTTAGCTTAGTTTATCAAACTGAGTAGCTTAGCATGGAAGTACAAATAAATACTTGCTGTTGTCCCCTTTTGAAATCCATTGTCATTGTAATCAAACAAATCAGAAAGATACACTTCAGTAGTTAATTGGAAACTAGATTAAAATCTACAAGCTATTTTTTTTCTTTGTTGTTAGAAGTAAGTTAAATGTAGAGAAATTGGGAACATGTCAGGTCTTTCCAAAGAATTAGTATGTTGTTCCTGTGGCCTCACTGTTCAAACGTTACGAGGTTATGTGGATCATCTGTCATTACACTGACATGAAACAAATGGCCAATATTAATGCTGCATGGTTGGCTGCAAATCTCAGTTTACAAAATATAATGCTTTTAAAAGTAATATGCGTAATCATAGAGAGTCTGCTCTATATGCTCTATCACAATGTGACACGTTGCAAGGGCCGTTTACATGTGAAAATCGTCATTGTCAGAAACAATGCCTTGATCTGAAGGATCTTCTTTCGAAAAGGCCGAACTCCCATTCAGAGAATGTGGCCTTTACATTAAGATCCTCTTTTTACCTCCCACATTTCAAGGAAGCATTTGGTATGCTACAGCTGCGCATGTGTCCAATTATTCGGCTCATTCAGTGAGTTCTCATGATGATGCTGAAAGTCTGTTCGGTGTAGATCTTATTGATGAAGGGTCAGAGGATATACTCAACCCAGCTGTTATGAAAAGTCTATGTATAAAAACTATTTGTATGCTTTACATGAAGTTACAGGCCAAGTATCTATTTCCCTCCTCAACGATACAAATGATTGTTGATGAGATTTAAAGTCTTAATGGACTTAGTCATCAGTCAACTCAAGGTTGCCCTTCAGTCTAATACTAACTTGACAGTCAGAAATTGAAGGTGTTTTAAGACCTTAGAGGACACCAATTTGCATGCATCCTTTATCAACAGAATACATGAGAAGGCAGTATTTCCAGAGGAACTTTTCCTATGTGCATCCTCAAGCTAGAAGTTTAATGTAGGTACAGATAAAAACCGAAAGGAACGATATGCTCAGTATATCCCTACATTGAAAGCTATGCTCAAGGATCTAGTTGTTTGGCAGGAATGTACAAAGCCAGTAAAGGACACTACATGTACTTCTGCACATGTGATACATTATGTTTGTGATGGATCTGTGTTCTTGTTTAATGTAGTATTTTTGGACTCCGGTGTAACTCTAAAGCTTGTATTGTATCAATATGCATTTGCTGTTGTTAACAATCTTGGATCATCAAAGAAGAAACATAAGATTATGGGGGTCTACTTTATGCTTGCAAACGTTGATCCATTTTATTGCTCCAGTATTGATACTTCACAGCTCATGTTATTGTGTAATGACAGAGACTTTAAATACTTTGGCCATGACAAGCTTTTTTCAACAATGCTGTCAGATCTCAGAGATTTAGAAACAAATTGGGTTGGAGGTATCTGGACATGCACTAAAGGCAGCAGTCTTTTGCATTACTGGGGATCAGTTGGGGTCTCACAACATAGGAGGATTCACAGGAAATGTTAGTACTTCCAACTACTGCTGTCAGTACGCCTTGCAACTAGAGGTAAACTGTTTGATTTTGATGACCCTGCTGCTGCCAGAATAGTTCAAAATTACAACGATGCAGTGAAAGCAATACAAGTTGGTAATGAGACAGAATCCAGAGAGTTCAATTTTGACTCTGCATTTCATTCCCTCAAGCAGTTTCATGTCTTACAGTCAGGCCTCCCACCATGCATTGGCCATGTTTTGTTTGAGGGGATAGTGGCATATGACCTAGCCATTTAAATCATGTACTTTGTTAAAATAAATCAATTATTTACGTACTTAGAGCTTAACCGCAGGATCAGGCAGCTTAGCTACCAAGGATCTGATGCGAATTCCACACCCTCAGAAGTTGGTGAAAAGGGAAATAAACTAGGTGGCCAGGTTACAGAAAATGAGTCTTTTTTGAGGCTCCTCCCTGTGATAATAGGCAAAAAGATTACTGATACAGAAGATTGTGTATGGCAACGAACAATTCTACTTAAAGAACTTGTGGAATTAATCTGTGCCCCCTCCATTTCTGTGGCTCAAGTTACTTTGCTCAAGTATCTACGGACAAGAAAAGAGCTGTTTCCTTCTCTCAAACTGAAACCAAAGCACCATGATCTGATCCACTATCCTGCTTTGATGCTAAAGTTTGTCCCACTTATAAGACTGTGGACAATTTGTTTTGAAAGTAAACACTCATATTTCAAAAGATTTGTTCGGAGAGTACAACATTTCAAAAATGTTTTTGTCAAACGCTTGCCAATAATCACTAATTTCTGCAAACCTATCTGAACTCAAGTTCCTTCTTTGCTCTTGCTTTGCAAGTAAAATGTTCCTTGCTGTACGCAATACAGTTGAGGCAAGCTTGCTTAGGGGACCGGATATTGTGGTGTCCACTGAGATACATTTGAAGGGCACCTTTTACAGATAGGGCCTCTTTCTATGTCTTTGTAATGGTGTGTCATCAGAATTCGGGCAGATAGAGTTTCTGTTGATAAAGGAGAACAAGCGTGTCTACTTTCTTGCTACACGTCATAGCTCATCTTATTCACCAGAATTTGGACAGTGTGAAGTTCAAAGTGCTATTGAGGGCATGATGTGTCTTAATGCAGAACTATGTTTGCATCACTACCCAGAACTAGTCATTTCACGGAAACATAGCATAGCAGATGCTGAATAGGAAATCAAGTGGTGGAAGTGACAGTTCAAATAACACGAGTTTGGACAAAAATACAATAGGCATTCGGGTGTGGAAGAGCTGGAAGACATGAAGTATGTTCAGGAGGCAAGTCTTCATGTCCTGAAGCCAGTAGAAACAAGGAAGCTGACCATGTTAAGCATGGTGAGAAAATTAGAACATGATACACAGCCTGATTCCCAACCTCATATTTCTATCCAAGGTGAAAAGGATAGTACTGAAAGGAATGATCCAACACCCAGAAGTGTGTCTGGTAGCCCCCAAACACCCCGCAGTGAGGATTGTTCCTTTGCTATCCATAAGTACATAAGAAACTGCTAAACGGGCTATACATTTACTGTTTAAAAAGTGCATATACATCCAAAACTTAAATGGGCTCTATGTATGACAATATGATTTACAATAAAATATTGTCAAGGTGGGTGTCAAGTCAGGTAATATTTGTCTAATTCAAATTGTTCAAATCATAACTTTTGGAAAGCTTTTCGAGTTATACTACCAATGATTTCAATCTACACAGACATTAGAACGGTCTCATCTATGCTCAGTTTCTCAGACTCTGATTAAGCCTAGTGTAGCCCTCCTATTCATCGTGTCAAATGTAGTTTTATGGCTTTATCGAATGTTTTATGTCATAATAATCATATTATTTAACAAGCACATCATTGATAGCAGGATGTATATGTTACAATGGGAGGTAAGTTTGGATTAGAAACTCAATGATTGATGATGATGTATGTGGTGTATGTGGTGCGTAAAATGTGGAGTCAAGAGAACCCCAAATGTGTTTCTTGTGCACTTTCACAGGTGGTAGATACAACACTGAAAGCACAGGCTCAAGTTCAAGTGCATGCCCCAGTAGATGGACAGCACTGGACAATAACTGGCACTTCAGTTTTGTAATTCCGTGGAAGCTAATGCCATCTGAGGTTACAATAAAGCTGGAGAACAAGGAGCGCCCAACTGGAATGGAGAGATGTGATTGTTGATGAAATCCTAACTGTTTGTCCAATGCCAGGAAAGAAGCATTTGAGTGAAGTAGCCAGAAAGATGGTGCTGACTTATCCTAAGCCATTCCAAGATGTTATCGGAGGTGAAATTGTTGGTAGTGGACACGTCTCCCTCACTAAGCAGCTGCAGAGCCGAGTTGATAACTTGAAGCGAGGGAACACCCCCCTTTCCCTAAGAAGACAGTCAAGTGAGTCTGAGGATCCACAATCCAAGAGGATATGCTTGGATTCTTACGGCTGTATCAACTGGCGACCAGGACGGCTACCAGCCAATGAAACTAGAGAAACACGGAAACATACACAAGAAGAACTGAAGAAGATGTACAAAAACAGAAGCAAAGACAACAAGAGTATTGAAAAGAAAATGGCAGCAACCTTCTACTCCCAGAGGAAATACATAATTTGTGGTATGGAGAGCTGTGACATTGCCAGAGAATGTCCATATCTACACAAGACCCCCGGCATCAAGACTCACTTTAGAGAACTTACTGGTGTTGATCTCAATGAAGAGCATGAAAAAGCCATGGCGACCAAATGTGTGAGAATTGTGTGCTACTTCAAATCTCTCCCTCATGAGTGGAGGAGCAAGATTGCCAAGACACTGTCAGATATAGAAACTGTCGAAAAGAAGCCAGAAGCCAACCTACCTGGGTCTGTTTTGCTGTTACTTGACTTCTTCAATGAAGAAGAGAACAATATGTTCCTCAACGTTGATGAAACTTGCCTTCCAATGGAAAGTGAATGTGCAAAGCTGCCAAGCACACCATGCATCGTTGTTTGTGGTAAGACATTTTCTGCATTTTCACTTTACATACCCAAGCGAAATCAGTAGTTTTACTAAAGTGTATCATTTTGGAACCACATAAGTTTTATTTTAGTACACTGAATAGTATTACAAGTAATCATTATATGTAAGTGTGTTAAAAATAAAACTAATAATTTTTTATACTTTCGTATACTTAGAATTCAGGATTGGAAATAGCATTTTAATATGCTTAAAATATATTCCTAATTTAAACTAATAGCTTATTTTAAGTGTACCGAAATGCTATTTGTAATCCTGTATTTAAAGTATTGTGACCGGTCCTGCATAACAATAAAGCCGAACAAGTGAGACAGGAACGAGACAAAAAAAACTAAGAGCAATTTCAAGTGTTTTAAATGAAATAAACAAGGCGTTTTAATTTCCAAGCAAACAAGTCAACTTATCTCTCTGACCATTAAGGGAACTAAAATAAACAGTAAACCAATATGCACTCTAAGGAACAAAAAATGAGGCTTAACAGAAGCTATACTGATCAAATCAAATCAAATTTTATTTGTCACATACACATGGTTAGCAGATGTTAGTGCGAGTGTAGCGAAATGCTTGTGCTTCTAGTTCCGACAATGCAGTAATAACCAACAAGTAATCTAGCTAACAATTCCAAAACTACTACCTTATAGACACAAGTGTAAAGGGATAAAGAATATGTACATAAAGATATATGAATGAGTGATGGTACAGAGCGGCATAGGCAAGATACAGTAGATGGTATTGAGTGCAGTATATACATATGAGATGAGTATGTAAACAAAGAGGCATAGTTAAAGTGGCTAGTGATACATGTATTACATAAGGATGCAGTAGATGATATAGAGTACAGTATATACATATACATATGAGATGAGTAATGTAGGGAACATTATATTAGGTAGCATTGTTTAAAGTGGCTAGTGATATTTTACATCATTTCCCATCAATTCCCATTATTAAAGTGGCTGGAATTGAGTCAGTGTGTTGGCAGCAGCCACTCAATGTTAGTGGTGGCTGTTTAACAGTCTGATGGCCTTGAGATAGAAGCTGTTTTTCAGTCTCTCGGTCCCAGCTTTGATGCACCTGTACTGACCTCGCCTTCTGGATGATAGCGGGGTGAACAGGCAGTGGCTCGGGTGGTTGCTGTCCTTGATGATCTTTATGGCCTTCCTGTGACATCGGGTGGTGTAGGTGTCCTGGAGGGCAGGTAGTTTGCCCCCGGTGATGCGTTGTGCAGACCTCACTACCCTCTGGAGAGCCTTACGGTTGTGGGCGGAGCAGTTGCCGTACCAGGCGGTGATACAGCTCGACAGGATGCTCTCGATTGTGCATCTGTAGAAGTTTGTGAGTGCTTTTGGTGATAAGCCGAATTTCTTCAGCCTCCTGAGGTTGAAGAGGCGCTGCTGCGCCTTCTTCACGATGCTGTCTGTGTGGGTGGACCAATTCAGTTTGTCTGTGATGTGTACGCCGAGGAACTTAAAACTTACTACCCTCTCCACTACTGTTCCATCGATGTGGATAGGGGGGTGTTCCCTCTGCTGTTTCCTGAAGTCCACAATCATCTCCTTAGTTTTGTTGACGTTGAGTGTGAGGTTATTTTCTTGACACCACACTCCGAGGGCCCTCACCTCCTCCCTGTAGGCCGTCTCGTCGTTGTTGGTAATCAAGCCTACCACTGTTGTGTCGTCCGCAAACTTGATGATTGAGTTGGAGGCGTGCGTGGCTTGATTGATTGAATATGTCCGTAAACACACCAGCCAGCTGGTCTGCGCATGCTCTGAGGGCGCGGCTGGGGATGCCGTCTGGGCCTGCAGCCTTGCGAGGGTTGACACGTTTAAATGTTTTCCTCACGTCGGCTGCAGTGAAGGAGAGTCCGCATGTTTTAGTTGCGGGCAGTGTCAGTGGCACTGTATTGTCCTCAAAGCGGGCAAAAAAGTTATTTAGTCTGCCTGGGAGCAAGACATCCTGGTCCGTGACGGTGCTGGTTCTCTTTTTGTAATCCGTGATTGACTGTAGACCCTGCCACATACCTCGTGTCTGATGAATAGGAAGAGAGGAGTCCGACTCCTGTCAGGTTGTTGTGTGAGGTCAGAAGCGCTGAACGTCATTAGGCACGTGGTGTTGTTACTTTGACAACAAGCTTCTGGTTTACTGGATTTAATTGGTAGCTCTTTGAAAACTGAACTGCATCAGAGCTTGTTTTTTAAAAATGTTTCCCATCACCACTTATTATTTAAATATCATTTAAATATGATTTAAGTACTATATAGTGTTCTAATGTACAACTTAAGTGGTTCCAAATACAAGTACACAGCTTTTTTCCGCTTGGGTAACAATGTGTCAGATCTGTGTGGGTGTGTGAGAGGGAGATAGAACGGGTTTTTGAGGGAGAAGGATAGAGCAGGAATAAAAGAGGAGGAAGTGGGTGAGGTTGCAGGAGGTAATGAGAGAGATGGGTAAAGAGAGGAAGAGTTTGAATGGAAGACAAACAGTGGTAAAACATTTCACCCCTTGCCTGTTATTACCATAAGGAGTTATCCTCTGACTGCTGAAAACTTCACCGTTTCTGTGGACCAGATCGTCCTAAATGGCATTCCTACCTGCAACGATGCCCTGGTAATGATGTTTGTATTAATGCTTTAACATAAATTACGCCTCGGGCCTGGCAGCAACATTGGAGTTCCTGCAGAGGTATGAATTCATCCCTTATTACCCACCACAATTTCATTTGAAGTGACTGACTTTATAGTTCTTCCAGGATTTTTTTGTAGCACTTGGGAAAGTGGCAAGTACCATTACATTGCGCACCTATTGCAATAGACATTATTTTCTTTGCACACATTATAACTAACTTTAGTCTGGTGTTGTCATCTATGATGCCTTACTGTTAACTACAACTTTAAATTTCAAAACAGAACCACACCAGTCCCTTTTTGGCAAATAGAAATGTAACATTTCAGGATACACTTTCTACGCACCCAATATACTTTCTGGTGAAAATACATTGTGAAACATTATCGTTCCTCTGACATTTTCTAATATCACATTGCAAACATCCTACATGTAGCCCCTTTCAATTCAATAAATAGATTTTTACAGGTTCATTTTTGTTAGTCAACAAATCAAATGATTGTATCTGAAGGGGTAGAGGACCGCTGCTAGTGATTAAGAATGGCGGCCACACAAGTATAGAATGACATTATTTATGTGATTTCATCCAACGCAGGTGCCTATTCAAGATCAACCAAGATAAGGGGTCCAAAGTGGAGAAGAGTTCAAGAAAGCAGCATGCAATCAATCCAAAAGTTATTTCTCTGATCTCAAACAATGCAGGTCTTTTGCAGACTCCATCAGGTTTTCTTCCAGAATGGTCCTGTATTTGGCTCCATCCATCTTCCCATCAATTTTAACCATCTTCCCTGTCCCTGCTGAAGAAAAGCAGGCCCAAACCATGATGCTGCCACCACCATGTTTGACATTGGGGATGGTGTGTTCAGCTGTGTTGCTTTTACGCCAAACATAACGTTTTGCATTGTTGCCAAAAAGTTCAATTTTGGTTTCATCTGACCAGAGCACCTTCTTCCACATGTTTGGTGTGTCTCCCAGGTGGCTTGTGGCAAACTTTAAACGACACTTTTTATGGATATCTTTAAGAAATGGCTTTCTTCTTGCCACTCTTCCATAAAGGCCAGATTTGTGCAATATACGACTGATTGTTGTCCTATGAACAGAGTCTCCCACCTCAGCTGTAGATCTCTGCAGTCCATCCAGAGTGATCATGGGCCTCTTGGCTGCATCTCTGATCAGTCTTCTCCTTGTATGAGCTGAAAGTTTAGAGGGACGGCCAGGTCTTGGTAGATTTGCAGTGGTCTGATACTCCTTCCATTTCAATATTATCGCTTGCACAGTGCTCCTTGGGATGTTTAAAGCTTGGGAAATCTTTTTGTATCCAAATCCGGCTTTAAACTTCTTCACAACAGTATCTCGGACCTGCCTGGTGTGTTCCTTGTTCTTCATGATGCTCTCTGCGCTTTTAACGGACCTCTGAGACTATCACAGTGCAGGTGCATTTATACGGAGACTTGATTACACACAGGTGGATTGTATTTATCATCATTAGTCATTTAGGTCAACATTGGATCATTCAGAGATCCTCACTGAACTTCTGGAGAGAGTTTGCTGCACTGAAAGTAAAGGGGCTGAATAATTTTGCTCGCCCAATTTTTCAGTTTTTGATTTGATAAAAAAGTTTGAAATATCCAATAAATGTCGTTCCACTTCATGATTGTGTCCCACTTCTTGTTGATTCTTCACAAAAAAATACAGTTTTATATCTTTATGTTTGAAGCCTGAAATGTGGCAAAAGGTCGCAAAGTTCAAGGGGCCGAATACTTTCGCAAGGCACTGTATGACAGGGAATTTTTACTCAGATTAAATGTCAGGTATTGTGAAAAACTGAGTTTGGCTAAGCTGTATGTAAACTTCTGACTTCAACTGTAGTTATGGGTTAGGACGACAGAATAATAATTTGACCTAAATTTTATAACCAAAATGTCAAAATACTGATATTTTGTTGTTAAAAAAAAATGCTTTAATTGAATTTCCTGTTTGACACGGTAACTTTCAAGCTTTGAAAAATTCAATGAGAACCGCACGCTCTAGGAGTTCAGATGCAATACTTTAATAACCTAATATCTAATAATAATTTAATAATAACCTTTTAACCTAATAATAATGTACTAACCAGGTGTCCGCGGGCACGCGCACAGACGAGATGCCGCACCAGACGGAGTAAGAAGAAACGACTACCAGAGGCAGAGACACACGGTCCCTTTAATTTATCAAGTAAGATATTGAGCCCTGCCCATGTCTCCTTGCTTAATAAAGTGTTATAGTTTTTTTAAAGAAACATCCGTTTAAGGGAATACTTTAGCTCCCCTAATCGTGATATTTCTACTGAAAATGTAGGTTGCTCACCTGCACATACTCCGACTCCATTTAGAAGTAAGTTATTTTATTACTCCAGCCAATCGCAATCACTCTATTGAGACATATTGTAGACTCGTTGAAAAATGATCTTGTTCATCTCCTTAAGAACAAACATATCTTTCCATAATTTACCTACGGATGAAACACAAGCTTTGCTTGATTTGCAATCTGATACGTCAGCCCTTAAAGGACACCAGCAGTATGATCTATATTATTGAATCTCTTGATCCTCCCTGAGAATACTTTGTTAGTTGCTTTTAATGTTGAGTCGTTGTACACAAATATTCCACACGAGGGCGTTATTGAAGCTATGGAACATTTTCTTCTGCAACGTGACCCTAATGAACTACCTTCCGGTGCATCCATTATAACATTGGCTGAAATAGTACTCACACACAACTACTTCATGTGTCTAAATTATTTATTTATTCAGACGAAGTGTACTGCTATGGGATCCACCATGGCTCCCAACTATGCTCATTTGTATGTGGGTTACATGGAGAAACAGTCCATTTTCAATCCTCTCAAAAATGTTTTCTAGCCTAACATTATTATTTGGAAACAGTATATTGATGATATTTTTGCTCTATGGAGGGGTGATGCAAAACAGCTCCAGGCATTCCATGCTTTTCTTAACTCCTGTCCTGAGCATCTGAGATTTACTATGCAATCTGACACACATCATAAATAATCAGTTTCCTTGATTTTCTGATCTTGTGTGAAGATAATGTTCTATACACTGATCTTTACAGGAAACCTACTGATCGTAACAGTTTGTTGAGGGCTGACAGTTGTCACCCACTTCCCTTGAAAAAAAACCAATCAGATTTCAACAGAAATATGGCTGAGACGCAAAGCAGATTCAAGGAAGGGGGTACAAAAATGGCCAGATTAATACTGCCATTGAGAAAATTCAAAACAAAACGAGACATTACCTTTTTCAAGGACAGTCTCGCAAAAAGACTCATTCTTGCGTTCTAACTACCCATTATTCAAAGTGCTCTGAACAATCGTTCATAAACATTGGCACATTCAAAGATCCGATGATAGTATCGGTAATGTGTTTTAGGACCCTCCCTTGGTCGTATTCTCGCCGGGCAGAAATCTCAGCGATCAATATCTAAACTCTGATTTACCACCCCAAGATATCCCTGCACAACGTCTATTTGCTCCCCTACTGGATGGAAACTACAAGTGCAATGGCTGTGCTCAATGCAATGGCACTTATAAATGTAGATCCTTTAAACACCACCAAACAGGGAAACATATCCCAATCAAAGGAGTTATCACGGGCTCCACGTAGACAGTTATTTATCTTATAACTTGTCCTTGTGGTAAAAATGATCTGGGTAAAACAAAGTGCGAATTAAAAGTACGTATCTCGGAGCATCATTAGGTGCAAAAACTCGACTTACCCAGTTGCGACCCACGTTTTGGAAGAAAACCACTCGATTTCATCTCTACGTTGTATTGGCATCGAAAATGTCACCCTGCCGAGGAGAGGGGGTGACCTCGACAATTTATTGTTAAAACGAGAGGCTGCCTGGATCTTTAATTTAAAGACCCTTACTCCCTTCGGTCTCAACGTAGACTTTGATCTGAAGCCATTCTTGTGATTATTGTGATTTCGCCTATTGTAAATGTTTGTAGGCTTATGTAGCCAAATGGTATCTATGAGCGTATGCTATCCATTTATGTTTTTTGTATGCTTTTTTAATATATGAGAATTAACCAACGATATCAGGCCACACCCGGTCATGATTACAGCCACCTGTGTGTGTCCTTTGACACTATATAAGCTAGTCACCCCGCAGTGTTTGTCATTACAACCTGATGAAGACAGCTTGTTGGTTATCAGGTTATTCAAAAATTGCATCTGAGCTCCTAGAGTGTGCGGCTCTCCTTTAATTTTTCAAGCGTTCTACTCCGCTAGCCAGCACCTCGCCTAAATAGGTGTGCGTTTCTTTCGCCTCTAGATTGTACACTGAGTTTACCTGATACCCCTCTTCTTAACACACCTCTCCCATCCCTCCTTTTCTACCCCTTTACCTCTCTGCCATGCAACTGCACGCACAGGTTAAGGTTTGAACGTGTATTGAATAACTTAATATACGTAATAAATCTTGCAAAAATATATATAAGGAAATCCCTGTGTAATGTCAGTTATTTAGAATTTTTTGCTGGAGAAATCTTTATTTTCACAACCAATAATAGTTACATTGAGAGTACATTTCTGTAATATTATGATAGTTTTCTGTTTTCTAGCTTTATTTTGTCATCAATTAAGTAGTTGTGTCTGTTTTTTATCTGACCAATTCTCTAGTTTCACAAATGATACCAGTTGAGTTGAGAGTCGTTTTTGTAATATTATGAAAATTGTCTGTATTTTTGTGTGGACTTTGGTATCAATTAAGGAGTAATATCTGTTTTTTTCGATTAACAATTCTCTAGTTTCACAACTGATGCCAGTTAGATCAAGAGTAGGTGTTTGTAATATTATGACAATTATCTGTATTTTTGTGTAACTTTGGCATCAATTAAGGAATTATTTAATTTATTTAGATGACCTGCTTTCACAATTTATACCAGTTATATTGAGAGTAGTTTTTTGTAATATTGTGACAAATATCTGTGTTCTAGCTATATTTTGTCATCAATTCAGGAGTCATTTCTGGGTTTAAGCTGTCTAATTCTCTATTTTCACAACTGATAACAGTTCGATTGAGAGCAGTTTTTTGTCAAAAATGATGATCATAATCTGTTTTTAGCCGGCCAATTATTTATTTTCACAACCAATGCCAGCAAAAGAAAAGAGGACTCAATGTAAAAAAATAGGAGTTCATGTCGTAAAACTGCAGGAATAAACTTTATTTGATGTAAAGTAAAATCACCGTTTTTATACAGATTATATATGTTCCTTTTTAGTCTGTAGTTTTGCAGTCTATTTCCGGCACCCATGCTGCCAGACTTTTACCGTATATTAACAGGATGTTTTTTTTACGATGTAGCACGTCCATGAGGATTGCATGTTGTAGTATGCCTATTAGAACGTTTTAAATGTTTTACGTAATTTTCTGATAAATCTACGATAAGGTTGTCGCAACACACTGGCAACACACTTATTTAGATAAGTAACCACAAAAAATATGTAAAAACATGTTCATGTTAACGCAGAGATTTGGTTCTAGGTTGCCGATATTATTCAGATGATTAAAGACATATAGAGGTCTACTGCATTCATTTAAGTGTGGATATTCTCTCTCTCTCTCTCTCTCTCTCTATATATATATATATATATATATATCTCCCCCCTCTCCCCCTCTCTCTGTTTTAGCAATGTTTGAGCCTTCGCAAGGCTGATGAGTGACATTGTTTAGACCTAGCTTACTGAGGACACATTAGGCACATTATGAGAGAGAATTCTTAGCGCTAAATTGTAATTATTTCGCCTCTATGGCCTATTTATTGCCTTACCTCCCTTAATCTTACTACATTTGCACACACTGTACATAGGTTGTTCTATTGTGTTATTGACTGTACGTTTGTTCATCCCATGTGTAACAACTCTGTGTTGTTGTTTTTGTCGCACTGCTTTGCTTTATCTTGGCCAGGTCGTAGTTGTAAATGAGAACTTGTTCTCAACTGGCCTACCTGGTTAAATAAAGGTGAAATAAAATAAAATAAATAAAGTGGAGGATGCGAAAGGGAAATCCTTACAATTTAAACGAAGCCGCAGATATGGGTTCAGAACACAGAACACAACATTCTGACTCTATCAGAAGACAAACGACATTCTGAAATGTGTACTATACTGGCAACAGGTGAGTCAATATACATCAGATGATCATTGCTTCAGGTTTCAACGAATGAATCATTTTCAGGATTATATTCAACTAACAATGACCATCTGCTGCAGATCATGTAACTACCATAAGAATGGCACATCAGACTATCACTTGGATGAGCACCTTCCTCTGCCTCGCGCAAGTTTTCTCGATGCCCATGCCTTGCAAGCTTCAACGACATCTTGTGGGAACAACCTACCTTCTACTGAGAGACATGGTAGATTTTATAAATTACTTTTGATTTGAGATGTATTATCCAACTATGTTTAACTGAATAGCTCAACCTGACTTCTGTGTTTTCTCTTTCTTTCAGGGAGGTCATTTTCCACTGGAGTGCCTGCAGGAGAATGTCTTCATGGCATTCCCAGCCACTGCTTTCGCATCCTCCGGCGAGCCACAGGTAAGCGCATGGGCGCATATCCAAATGTCCTTTACAGCATGAAAGAGTATTTGCAACTGTTAGGATTAGAAAGTAGACAGACAACTTTACGATGCCATTTATGTTATTTGAAATTATTGTTGTCCGTTTCAGTTGAGCAGCAGTGGTGCTAAGTCTATATATGAAACATTGAAGAACATCGACACATTGTTCGGAACTGACGAACTGCCGACAATGTGGGACCAACAGAAGTTGGAGTATTTTCAGAACATTATCTACCGTCAGATTGAAGAGAGCGAGTGTGTGAGTACCTACCTAGGCCAATACAGACAGCTTAACTGTTTAAGAGTGGTAGAGTGATATTTGAATTATTTTCTTCTTGTGTCAGATGATGGGGAGAATGGACACACGTGATTATCTAATCAGGGCAAAGATGCTGAATACCTACTTTAGGAACATCGCGGCTGTCCTAAAAGAAAAAGTAGGGTACAAGCAAATACACTATAATGGAAAACAATGTTTAGATACTATCTCTATGTAAAAAAAAACTACATTTCCTTAACAGTACATTTTTATTTTCACAGAATTTCACTTACTGCGCCTGGGAAGTGGTTCGAAAAGAACTCCTGTACACCCTAGAATTCATTCTGATACACCACTCTGACAGCCTTCTGTGGTCCAACAGAACATGAATTTGAACTTGCAGAACTGATTTATATACTGTACTTGATTCTGATAGTCTACCATTCTACAATTATGTAATGTGCCATGTCAAACTGCAATATAAGACATGTATTTATGTGTCTTTCAAGGTTATATGTTTATTTACATATTTATTTATTTGACAATCGTGCCTATTGTTGCTGAAAGGCTGGTCATGGCTCAAATCAACACCATTATCCCAGAACCCACTCCAATTTTCATACCGCCCCAACAGATCCACAGATGAGGCAGTCTCTATTGCACTCCGCACTGCCCTTTCCCACATGGACAAAAGGAACACCTATGTGAGAAACACCTGTACTCCCTGTTCACTTCTGGCTGCACGGCCAGGCACGACTCCAACACCATCATTACATTTGCCGATGACACAACAGTGGTAGGCCTGATCACCAACAACAGCGAGACAGCCTATAGGGAGGAGGTCAGAGACCTGGCCGTGTGGTGCCAGGACAACAACCTCTCCCTCAACATGATCAAGACAAAGGAGATGATTGTGGGCTACAGGAAAAAGAGGACTGAGCACGCCCCCATTCTCATCAACCAAGCTGCAGTGGAGCAGGTTGAGAGCTTCAAGTTCGTTGGTGTCCACATCACCAACGAACTAACATGGACCAAGCACACCATGACAGTTGTGAAGCGGGCAAGACAAAACCTATTCCCCCTCAGGACACTGAAAATATTTTGCATGGGTCCTCAGATCATCAAAAGGTTCTACAGCTGCACCATCGAGAGCAGTGGTTGCATCACGGCCTGGTATGGAAACTGCTCGGCCTCCGACCATAATGCACTACAGAGGGTAGTGCGAATGGCCCAGTACATCACTAGGGCCAAGCTTCCTGCCATCCAGGACCTCTATACCAGGCGGTGTCAGAGGAAGGCCCTGAAAATTGTCAAAGACTCAAGCCACCCTAGTCATAGACTGTTCTCTCTGCTACCACACGGCAAGCGGTACCGGAGCGCCAAGTCTAAATCCAAGAGGCTTCTAAACAGCTTCTACCCCCAAGTCATAAGACTCCTGAACATCTAGTCAAATGGCTACCCAGACTATTCACATTGCCCCTCCCCCCTCCCCTCTCCACACCACTGCCACTCTCTGTTGTCATCTATGCATAGTCACTTTAATTAACTCTAGCTACATGTACATACTACCTCAACTAACCGGTGCCCCCGCACATTGACTCTGTACCGGCACCCCCCTGTATATATTATTATGTTTTACTGCTGCTCTTTAATTACTTGTTACTTTTATCTCTTATTCTTATCCGTATTTATTTTAACTGCACTGTCTGTTAAGGGCTCGTAAGTAAGCATTTCACTGTAAGGTCTACACCTGTTGTATTCGGTGCATGTGACTAATCAAATTTAATTTGATTTGATTTGGATGAGCAATGGTTGAGCGGCATAGGTAAGATGCAATAGATGGTGTAAAATACAGTATATACATATGATATGAGTAATGTAAGATATGTAAACATTATTAAAGTTACATTTTTTTTTAAGTGACTAGTGGTCCATTTATTAATAAAGTGGCTAACGATTTGAATCTGTATGTAGGCAGCAGCCTCTCTGTGCTAGTGATGGCTGTTTAACAGTCTGATGGCCTTGAGATAGAAGCTGTTTTTCAGTCTCTCGGTCTCAGCTTTGATGCACCTGTACTGACCTCATCTCCTGGATGGTAGCCCCTGGTGATGCGTTGTGCGGACCGCACCACCCACTATAGAGCCTTGCGGTTGAGGGCGGTGCAGTTGCCGTACCATGCGGTGATACAGCCAACAGGATGCTCTCAATTGTGCATCTGTAGAAGTTTGTGAGGCTTTTAAGTGACAAGCCTAATTTCTTCAGCCTCCTGAAGTTGAAGAGGCACTGTTGCGCCTTCTTCACCACACTGTCTGTGTGGGTGGACCATTTCAGTTTGTCTGTGATGTGTACGCCGAGGAACTTAAAACGTTCCACCTTCTCCACTACTGTCCTGTCGATGTGGATAGGGGGGTGCTCCCTCTGCTGTTTTCTGAAGTCCATGATCATCTCCTTTGTTTTGCTGACGTTAAGTGAGAGGATGTTTTCCTGACACCACACTCCGAGTGCCCTCACCTCCTCCCTGTAGGCTATCTCGTCGTTGTTGGTAATCAAGCCCACTACTGTTGTGTCGTCTGCAAACTTGGATGAGTTGGAGGCGTGCAAGGCCACGCAGTCACGGGTGAACAGGGAGTAGAGGAGGGGGCTGAGCACGTGCACTTGTGGGGCACCAGTGTTGAGGATCAGCGAAGTCGGGACGTTGTTTCCTACCTTCACCACCTGGGGGTGGTCTGTCAGAAAGTCCAGGGGTTCTCATTTATCAACGTTGCGTAGAAAAGCTTCTAAATGAATTTACATTTTCGCAAATACAAAAAAGTTGGTATTTATCAATTGCTCATACGCTTGATTTACACACACGTGTAAGTATTTTGCCTTGATAAATCAGACACATTCTAAAATACTCTGCTAGTGCACATGAAGTCTCAATTACATAAAGAACCACCATAAATGACAATTTATGGTCACAAACCTTCCCCTTAAAGCTGCCAAAAAAATATCAATTCGGAGCAGGTTAGAGCTGTGATAAATTCTGCCTCATCTGAGTGCA
The DNA here is from genome assembly GCF_057628025.1 of Oncorhynchus mykiss. Taxonomy (NCBI): domain Eukaryota; kingdom Metazoa; phylum Chordata; class Actinopteri; order Salmoniformes; family Salmonidae; genus Oncorhynchus; species Oncorhynchus mykiss. The sequence continues at coordinate 41,736,965 of NC_143034.1, read as the reverse complement.
GAACAGTTAATGAAATGAAAAAGAAATGGCTTGATTTGAAATCATAGGGCAGAGTGACTTCACTGTTTGCTATGGACCAGTACATTTACAGCATAATTGAAGAGACCTCAGTGTCTGGCATCATTTTTGATGGTGACACTAAGGACCCTCTCCCATACCCTGAATACCAGACACACCAACTGATGGTGAGGCAATCTTTATTTTCGCAACCATATTCAGACATGGACCACATCTAAAAAATAAAAAAAATATTGACAATAAATAGCAAATATATGACAAAATAAATGTAACAAAATTAATAAAAATGAAAACGTCACAGATTTGGGTGATTTGCCTGGCCCCTCAGCCATCCCCAGGCCTTATCAGAGATGAAGGTAAGACCCAGATGCAGACCACATCGGATAACCAATAGTTTAATAATCCCAGAGGGGTAAGCAAATAGACAGGTCAAGGCAGGCAGGGGTCAATAGTCCAGAGAAGTGGGGGAAAGGCACAGGACGGCTCAGGGTCAGGCAGAGGTCAGTAATCCAGAGGTATGGCAAAGGTACAGGACGGCAGGCAGGCTCAGGCAGCGTGGTCAGGCAGGTGTGTGGGCTCAGAGATAGGACATGCAAGGGTGAAAACCAGGAGGGCGAGAAAAGATTGACTGGGAGGAAAAGCAGGAGCCGAGACAAACCGCTGGTAGGCTTGAACAAAGAAGACAATCTGGCACAGATAGACAGAAAACACAGGGGATAATAGGGAAAATGGGCGACACCTGGAGGGGGGTGGAGACAAGCACAAAGACAGGTGAAACAGATCAGGGTGTGACAGGCCTACCAGAAGGGTGTCCTCGTTGGTCGAGCGCTTCAGCTGCGCCGCATGTTTTGACTGAAACAGCAAGAAGAGATCAACACGTCAATTCTTGGACCGAAAAAGCATCTGGAGGATGTATGCAACGGCCTGAGAGAGATAAATCAATCATTGAAAGAACTTGTTGATTGTGACAAACATGTGAGACGATAAAATCTGGTGCCATGTAAATGTGTTTTCCTTGTCGACTTGATTACCATATTTGGAAGAACAGATACCTAAACCCGGTGTATGATATTGACTGGTCCTCAGTGCCAGGGCTACGGGTGGTGGGAAACACTCCCTGTCAGGCATGGGCTCATCGGGTCTGGGTGGATCATTCAGTGGAATGTCATTTTTGATTGCAACGTTGTGGTGCCTTCACAATGTAGCAAACCTAAAAAGGAATTTTCACAGTGTATTAAATTCATGTAATGGCATTTGAAGGAATGTCATTTCAGAGGCAAACCTTGCTATTGATTTCAGTATGCTTCGTGTCCCAGACAAGCACAGCCAACGCCCTTTTCAGCAGGCCTATGGTGCGCTCCACTGGGGTTCTTGTGCGTGCGTGCGTGGGCTTGGTTGTACCTTGAGGGGTTTGTGAGGGGAGCCCTCAGCCATGTTTTTAATGGGTAGCCCCGGTCTCCTGCAGTTATGAACTCAACATTCAGATATTGTTTCCCAGTAGAGGTCAAGCATGGCAAATAAAACCTTGCAAATAAAACATAAGTCACTTACCAATAAGCCATCCATCCTCAACAGCTCCTTCCTGGAGGTTAAGGTTAAGGACTGTTCTGCACAATGAATGAATCATGTGTCCCACCTGGCCATTTGGCCACTACAGTCAACAAAGCCAAACGTGAATCACAGATGACCTGCACATTGACAGAATGGAAATCTTTTATTTCGACAAAGTTGATTTCGTTCACTGATGGTGCTTTTACTGCGACGTGGTTGCAGTCAATTGCTCCAATGACAATGACATCCAGCTACGGTATGGAAATCCCTTTTCACTCTGGCCTGTTGCACAGCAGTGTACGGACACAGTATGTATTGTGGGGGTCAATGAAATAATGCCATGAAGGACTGCAGGCAATATTCGGCTCCTGGTTGGTTGTGAAATGCCAGACCGATCCGCAATCTCCCGTTGGAATGATCCAGTGGCCAAAAATCCCAGGGTGGAGAGGATTTGGGTATGCACTGGGATGTAATGGGTGCGTTTCGTCTCGAACCCCTTCATTTTTAGAGTGTACTTATTGACTCAAGATATTTTAGCTTTTCATTTTTTATTAATTTGTAAAAAATGTGAAAAACATAATCCATTTTGACATTATGGGGTATTGTGTGTAGGCCAGTGACAAACAAACATCTAAATGTAATCAATTCAGGCTGTAACACAACAAAATGTGGAATAAGTCAAGGGGTATTAATACTTCCTGAAGGCACTGTACATGCATGTAACCTATTGCTGAAGTGTTCATGTCAGGTTACAGCTAGGTGCAGTCTGATCAAATGGTGAGGTTTGACTGAGGGCCCGTTGAGCTTATTGAGAATCAAAGGATTTATGTCTAGTGGAACCAGACGGGTAAACAGAATGACACACCCTGCACCGATCATTATGTAAACCTGAAATAGAAACATGGAGGTGAATCATATTTTATAGTATATGATTCACTGACTTGAGATTGAAACGGACCTATATCAAAACACCACGGTTAATCAACAGGTGCCAAGGTGTTGAAGTGTTATGATTCACCACATAGACGTACATTATCACAGGTCTGATTTTTAAGCACTGCTGGCTAAAACAGAAATATCTCATCTGATTCACAGGGGATTATTACTGTAGAAGTTCATGAAGGGGCTATACATGCTGTGGTACATCTGTATGGGAACTACACCCTAGAATATGACAAGTTGGATGGGTCTGACATGGAATTAGGGCCAAATGTCAACATTTGACAGAATATTGCTCATTTTGATTGACCATGAAAGATTACATTTAAATGAATAGTCTTGCGCTATTGCAATAGTAACGTTTTAATTTCTTTTTTAAGTCAAAGTTATGGATTAACCTTAGCACAGCTCATCATTCAAATGCTAAAATATATGATTGAGGTGGAAAAACGTTCACAAGGTCAGGAAACAGCGTCTGGTTTTGTAAACCTCAGTCTCTTATAGGGGATTTATTTATCTTCTTCTGAGGTCAAGTATCACTCATCATCCTTGGCCCAATAATTGTCTTTAAAATCCCGCCAGTCTGCCACGTCCACAGAACGCGTGTTATTAGTCGCTATTTAGCAGAACTAGTGCTACGAAGGTAGGTGTGAGCTGTGAAGTGACTCACAGCTTCAGCCCACACCTGTGACACCAACAAGGTAACCCTGGAAGATACCACAGACCTGTGGCTTTAGGCAGCCGACAATAAACCACTTCTTTTCTAATCCTCAAATCAAAAAGGTGTTGGCCAATACAGCCAAGTCCATAATTATTGTCACCCTTGATAAAGATGAGCAAAAAATACTATATTATTTACTGTATTTTATATACAAATACTGAGCTACAGTATGCTGTATGCGAAAAGAAAAATGTGTTAATTATATTGTTTTATACTCATACAATTGCTCAGAGAAAGAGATCTGAGAATACGTTGCGAGGGATCTTTGATCATTCCAGACCCGTGATCTCCTTTGTCTGCTCTGATGGACTGCCCCCTCAGGTTTGAGGTATAATGTAGGTATGAGGTACTTTTCTGCATATGCTTCCATTTTTCGGTGCCAAAGAGCTCTATTTTTATGTCATCTGACCATCTGGAGTTTTATAAACGGCATTGACACTTTGATTGGAACCGGTGCTATGGTCAGATGACAATAACTTTTGAGCTCTTTGACCTTGAAAATGACCTTACGGGGCCTCCCGGGTGGCGCAGTGGTTAAGGGCGCTGTACTGCAGCGCCAACTGTGCCATCAGAGACTGGGTTCGCGCCCAGGCTCTGTCGTAACCGCCTGGGAGGTCCGTGGGGCGACGCACAATTGGCGTAGCGTCGTCCGGGTTAGGGAGGGTTTGGCCGGTAGGGAAATCGTGGTCTCATCGCACACCAGCGACTCCTGTGGCGGGCCGGGCGCAGTGCGCGCAAACCAAGGTTGCCAGGTGCACGGTGTTTCCTCCGACACATTGGTGCTTCTGGGTTGGATGGCGCTGTGTTAAGAAGCAGTGCGGCTTGGTTGGGTTGTGTATCAGAGGACGCATGACTTTCAACCTTCGTCTCTCACGAGCCCGTATGGGAGTTGTAGCGATGAGACAAGATAGTAGCTACTAAACAATTGGATCCCACGAAAAAGGGGTAAATAAAACCTAAAATATGGTGGTGGATCTTTGATGTTATTTGGATTCCACTGGTCCTGGAGCCCTTGTTAATTGACCACAAAATCAACATTTTGCAATGTCCATCTCAGTCTCTCTACTTGAACCCCATTGAAAACGTGTGATTTGAATTGAAGAGGGCAGTCCATTCTGAGCAGAAGGAGGAAAGATCTGGAAATATTCTGTGTGGAGGAATAGTCTAAGCTCCCTCCCAACATCCAATCTCATAAAACATGTAACCAAAAAGGCTCACTGTTGTTATCCTAGAGTATTGAAAACAGTGCCAATAATGTTGACCCCCCCCCCATCTTCAACAAAAACAAACGCTACTTGTTAAACAAAATCTGTTTCTCTGAGCAATATTGTATTAGTATAAAATTATATAATTTCCCATTTTATTTCTGAGCACACAACATAAGCACAACATATTTTTATACAGTATTTTTGCTCATGTCTATCAAGGGTATCAATAACTTTGAACCTGACTGTAAGTCTTCTCCCAAACCATGCATGGTTGTCTGGTTATTCTTCATCATACCAGTGTGGTTAAGTCTGAAGTCTAATGCTGACTAATATAGATTACTGTAACCTTTACAGACAACAGATTGAAACTCCAACTTTTGACACATCCCTCCCATATTGGGCTGACAAAATGGGTGGATGGTTGCCCGGTTACATCTCCTCATTGGATTCCAATACTAGGGCTATTGCTCATCATACCGGAGTGTGGAAAAGCTATGATACAAGTCTAATGCTGACTAATACACATTACTCTACACTTCATGCCAACAAATTGAAACGTTCTATACCTGGTGTTTGGCTGTCAATCACTAAAACCTGCTAATCAGGAAGGAAAACATACTACTACTGGATGTGGCACTGACTGCACTTCGTTGTAATTCAAGACCAAAACCATGACAACTTCAAATAAAAAATGTTTACACTTTCACCCGACAGACAGTAACATGGTATCGTAAAATGACGGATCCGCCACAGTGACTTCCAGTCAAACAGTCTGCCGTGCACTCATACACTTCTGATGACGCAGGGGCAGATTAGAATAGGGAGGGGTTTGGTATCCATGGCTGCAGATGTTTAGATTAGAAAACGAATACCAATGAAAGGAAAAAACTAAATGAAAGAAGAAAACTCCCTTTGATACATTGTGATATGATCTCGTGGCATGGCATACAGTAAATAGTGCTGGTGAGACTGGGGGGGGGGGGGGGGGGGCACACACACACACACACACACGAGCCAATGCTCAGTGCCTGCAGGCGGATTGTGACTCCTTTACTGCCTCATTGTCATAAATCATCCACTTAGATGATTAAGCACATTTTTACCACAAAACATAAACACACTGACTGGCTGCCCTAGTTCTCTCTCTCTCTCTCTAAGAGACACAAACACTTGAACATAATAAAAGGAAACCACTTGTGCTTTTAATAAAACATTGAATTGTCAAAAGTTCATAAACATCTACAGAATTTCAAACGCATGTTATATGCAGTAGTAGTACGTCAAGATATACCGTTTTACAAAACATTCCATGCAATTTTTCCAGGTACATTCTTTAAAAAGTAACAGGAAATGTCAAGTTGTTGTTTGGCACCAACTTGAACAGAGTAAGTGCAGGTGAACACAGGTGAATTGTCTCCAGGTACATGTCACATGTTGACACTGAGTTCCCACGGTATATCCTCATTTTCCTCCTGGCCGTCAGGGTCAAATTGACTCCAGGGTATGTCATTCACCTGACAAAGAAATAAAAAGAAAAGATGTTGATTCCTGAGATCAGATTTGATTTAGATTTCATTAACGCTTGAGTTCAACAAGACTCCGTTATGCAGAATACACAATGACATAAGCAGTCACATAAAGTCATAAAGTAGAATACTAAAGTTAATAATACATACATGTTACACCAGTGACTGTCCAGTGAAGTTGCCAATAATGTAAACTGCACTGGCAATTTTTGTAAATACTACAATGGCCAAAATACATAGACTAAGCAACCCATGTGGGTAGAAAACAATTAAAATAATACAATGGCAATCGAATGTGTGGAATAATTGCTGTAAGAGAACAGTGTGGTACGAGTTCTTCCAGATCATCATCCTGTAGGACATAATCTCGCTCCATCCTGCATCCAACTACAACTTTCCCATTGCCTGGAAGTCAGATTTTTTTTGTGTGATTACATTTGTATTCCCTTATGGCAGAGAATATCCCTGCCTATAGCTCTACTGTGCACCTGGAAGACATGAAAATATGCTGAGCTGATATCTTCAAAATGATTCCAATGATTAGTTCACTTAGAGTTCAGGGCCTTGTTTCCCAGAGTCTTTGTAGCGTTAAAATCCTTTTTAGAACCATCTTTAGTAGCCAATCTGTTTCATCAGAGCCTTCGTTAGTAACGATCTTAAAAACCATTGCACATCTACAAGTGATCCAGACCACTCGTAGAGTAGCCAAAGTGCATCGTTAGATGTTTTTTGCCCTTCCACTTTATTCACAGAAGATCTCTGCTAAACATAGAATCAAGATGTTGAGGCTAGTCATCTGTCTGACATTGACCACCAATCACTTCAGAATGAAGTTAACTACAAATACAAAGTTGCCAAAGTATTTCCAATTGAAAGATAAAACCATCGACAGGGCTGTAGTGGAGCGGGTCGGGAGTTTCAAGTTCCTTGGTGTCCACATCACCAATGAACTATCATGGTTCAAACATACCAAGACAGTCGTGAAGAGGGCACAACAAAACCTTTACCCCCTCAGGAGACTGAAAAGATTTGGCATGGGTCCCCAGATCCTCAAAAGGTTCTACAGCTGAACCATTGAGAGCATTGAGAGCACTGGTTGCATCACCGCCTGGTATGGCAACTGCTCCGGCATCTGACAGTAAGGCGCTACAGAGGTTAGTGTGAACGGTCCAGTACATCACTGGGACCAAGCTTCCTGCCATGCAGGACCTATATCATAGGCGGTGTAAGAGGAAAGCCCATAACATTTTCAGAGACTCCAGTCACCCAAGTTAGACTGTTTTCTCTGCTACCGCACGGCAAGTGGTACCGGAGCACCAGGTCTAGGACCAAAAGGCTCCTCAACAGCTTCCACCCCCAAGCCATAAGACTGCTGAACAATTAATTAAATTGCCACCGGACAATTTACATTGACCACTTCCCCCCTCCGTTTTGTACACTGCTGCATGTTTGTTACCTATGCATAGTCATTTTCCCCCCACCTACATGTACAGATTACCTCAACTAGCCTGTACCCCTAAACACTGACTCGGTACCGGTGCCCCCAGTATATAGCCTCGTTATTGTTATTCTTTTTGTGTTACTTTTTATCATAACTTTTTATTTTAGCCTACTTGGTAAATATTTTCTTCATCTTGAACTGCACTGATGGTTAAGGGCTTGTAAGTAAACATTTCGCGGTGAAGTCTACACTTCTTGTATTCGGCGCATGTGACAAATAAAGTTTGATTTGAAAACCGAGATGACTCCATTAAAAGTTAAATAGGCTTCATGAGTAGGGATGGGTATGGTTAAGATTTTAACTACTCTTACCGATACTGCTTATCGATCCACACTGCCCTGGTGTGGAGGAGCTTCTGTTTTACACTGCCCTGGTGTAGAGGACTTTCTGTTTTACACTGCCCTGGTGTGGAGGACCTTCTGTTTTACACTGCCCTGGTGTGGAGGACCTTCTGTTTTACACTGCCCTGGTGTGGAGGACCTTCTGTCTTACACTGTCCTGGTGTGGAGGACCTTCTGTTTTACACTGCCCTGGTGTAGAGGACCTTCTGTTTTACACTGCCCTGGTGTGGAGGACCTTCTGTTTTACACTGCCCTGGTGTGGAGGACCTTCTGTAAAACACTGCCCTGGTGTGGAGGACCTTCTGTTTTACACTGCCCTGGTGTGGAGGACCTTCTGTTTTACACTGCCCTGGTGTAGGGGACCTTCTGTTTTACTCTGCCCTGGTGTGGAGGACCTTCTGTTTTACACTGCCCTGGTGTAGAGGACCTTCTGTTTTACTCTGCCCTGGTGTGGAGGACCTTCTGTTTTACTCTGCCCTGGTGTGGAGGACCTTCTGTTTTACACTGCCCTGGTGTAGAGGACCTTCTGTTTTACACTACCCTGGTGTGGAGGACCTTCTGTTTTACACTGCCCTGGTGTGGAGGACCTTCTGTTTTACACTGCCCTGGTGTGGAGGACCTTCTGTCTTGCACTGTCCTGGTGTGGAGGACCTTCTGTTTTACACTGTCCTGGTGTGGAGGACCTTCTGTTTTACACTGCCCTGGTGTGGAGGACCTTCTGTTTTACACTGCCCTGGTGTGGAGGACCTTCTGTTTTACACTGCCCTGGTGTGGAGGACCTTCTGTTTTACACTGCCCTGGTGTGGAGGGCCTTATGTTTTACACTGCCCTGGCTTGTTTAGTGCACTGTAACAGTGAGATAGTGGTCCTGACAGAGGCTGGTCCACCCGTCTGATGTGATTGCCAGCTTTGGCACGTCCTTCAGCTCAGTGATCACATTGACCTTTTCTACACCATACTAGGTAGGAATTAATGTGTCACTGAGGTAACTCCTGGAGGGAGGGGTATATTTGGGGGTGTCTTGCTCATCTCCCTACAGTAAAGAAAATATAGTTTTCATGCGTTGAATTATCATTATTGAATTAGTGTTGTTGTGTATTGTATTGTGGAGAGATGGGACTAACATGCAACCCTTTTATACTACTATATCCTAAAAAGTAATACAACTCAATATATATACTGACAGACTGTTACCTAAAGCCCTTGGACTCCACTGTTGCAAAGGGGTGTAGGCCTTTCACTATGAACTTGGTCATGGCAAGGTGGCACTCATTCACCCTCTCCTCAGTCATCCTCCCACTAGCTGACAGCGTGAAGGGGCTTTGGGCTTGTCTTTGCCTTGGACCAGTGGTATTAGAGGGAGGAGTGGGATGGATCATTGCAACTGAAACTTTAACAAAAAAGTAGCAAAATCTTTACATGGGTGATTGAATTTATGAACGCACCCATAGCTAAACAATCAGCTGGCTAATGGTTACTTTGGATCCTTTTTGATGTTCGCATAAATGTTGTAACTCCGTGTGTGGGCTCTAGGCTGCTAGCATACATACATAACGTAGACCGGGCAACGAGAGATGAACTACGAGCTAGGCAGTCGAAAATGGTGCATTTCTCTGTCTGTACATGGACAGATTGCTTGTAAGGGCGGAAACACGAGCAAAAGTCTTGTTGCACTTGTGGTAACGAGCATTGTCAGCATCGTCTCTGGTGAAGTGTAACCACACTTTAACGTGTAGTTCTCTCCACCATCGTCACTGATTAAGAGCAGCGTGCTGTGACGTGCGAGAGTGAGCTCTCTTCTGGGTTGGGAAAAGCGAAAATGCATCATAGATGAATGTCTTAATTTTATTGCAAATTAGAAACGGTTGGTGAGATACAATGTGCAAGATAACGTTTATGTAGCAATAAAAAATAGGACATTTATTTTCTTAATGTATCCAGTACCGAAAGCAGAACCGATAACGTCGAAGCTTATCGATACTACGGCCTTTCATAATTTAGCCCCGGGGCCCGTTTAATACCTGGTTTCGGTGTCATCCCTATTCCCGAACCTATATATTGAAATCATATTGAGTGTTATTTTACGATCACATTTTTGCCTCAATGTGTCACGAATGACACGATGTGCCCAATCAGCCGTATGGGAAAATACTCAAGTGGTGGCGGGAGCTTGGACTATCGTTTTCGCGTTCTCCCCAATTTAAATGAAGCTTTACTCACATTTTTTTTTACAAAAATACTTTAAGAGGCCGCTCTACAAATCATCATGGAGTGGTAAGACATTGCCATCTACAGGTCAAGGTCTGGTATTAGTTATTGGTCAAGTGTTAATGTGATGGTTTACAGCAGCTTATGAGAAAGACTACTCAGGGGCCTCGAAGTTGTTTTAAAACGGGGAAAAAAGTGCTTGGTTGAAAATATACACATATGTCACATAAGCAATGAAATAACACAATTTAATCAAATCAATTTGGAGACTATTTTCATATCTCTTTGGAATTTATGTTTGATCATCCGTGCTTCTACACCTGCATTGCTTGCTGTTTGGGGTTTTAGGCTGGGTTTCTGTACAGCACTTTGAGATATCAGCTGATGTAAGACGGGTTATATAAATACATTTGATTTGATGAGAACTACAAGCACTAAACTGTACAATAGAGTACCGCAGTATGAGTCAATACTCATAAAACAAAGTGGTAAACAAGGAATTGTTTTCCCACCAATTTCTCCCATATGGGAGAAATATGGGATTTTAGAAACACTTAAAATAAGGGCTGTGTTTCGTGTAAGCTTACCCTGATAACTGTGTAAATCTCTCTAGGACAAGGTGACTTTTATCAATATATTTGCCTGTATTTAACCCCCAAAAATGAAATGCTAATTAGCTAGTAATGTGGCTATCATAAAGAACTACAAATGATCTGGACAAGACTGACGAATCAAGGCAAAGGTAAGAATCTCTGGATAAACTATCTAATCTTAGCTAAATGTAGTAATGAATAAATTGGCTAAATTGTTGTGCAAGTTTTAAATTGACACAATACCTGTTAGCATAGGTGTCAGCTAGAGATGATGTGCAAGAGCTTGCAGGGATTTGTAGTTTTGCATGTCTACTTTGACTCCAATTAGCATTTTTGAATCAGAGTAAATAGAGCCTAATATATATATATATATATATAAGTCACCTTGTCCGAGAGAGATTTACATGGTTATCAAAACATCACACCAGGGTAAGCTTACACAAAGCAAAACCCTTATTTTAAGGGTTTCTAAAATCCACTATGGGAAAAACGAACAGTGGAGAAACCATTTTCCCGTTTGACCGCTAGGTTTTATGGGTATTATGACACCTCCACTGTGGGGCTCTATAGTCTACAGCATGTGAGTAAGTTTCTCTCGGTTCCTTTACCTTCAAAGGAGAGCTCTGTAAAAAGCCTCTTCCGTGTGTGACTCTCTGTGCTTTAGATGCCTGGGCTGCGGAAAAGTACTTGACTGGAGCATAAAACCCTGGCTCGACCAAGGCAGCATTGGGACACACCTTTACCAGATACAGTGGTCCAAAGTTACAGAATATGCATATAACGCACCCACAAGCTACAGGTGGCTGAAAACACAACCATAGAACGATTGACAAATTTCCGGCCAAGGGTGGTCCGTTTAAAAAACATTCCTTCCTCCCTCGCCCCTTTGTTTTTTATTTGTATTTTTTTATTCATAATACAAAAATTAACAACTTACATTGCTACAACAAACATGTCTAACAAAACAAAACAAAACACAGGTATTAACAAGAAAGTACTAAAACATACAACAAATATCAACAAAATAATTTTTATAAAATAAAAAATTCTAGTTGTATTCACTCTAAACAAAAATCTCATTATAATGATTCAGGAAGATGTTATTCTTGTTGTTGTTCATTAGGGATAGTGTCTTAACAAGATCATTAAATTCAATCAAAAATGTGTAATTTTGGTATAGAATTCTGGAATTTTTGTTTGTGTATAAAGTATTTGGCAACAAGAATAAACAAATTCACAATCATTTCAATGGTCTTGTTATCATTGCAAAAGTAACATATTATATATATCCTTCATGTCAAAAACATGGGTAATGTTCATGATGGTAAATAAGAATTTTGCAAGGTTTTCCCAAAATTCTGACACAAATTTACATTCAAGGAACAAGTGAGTCAGATTCTCACCTTTTTCACAGAAAATATTGTCAATAGCCACAAATTTGGACAACATAGAATTTCATGGATATATCTTATGTAGATTAAAATATATATATATTATTATTTTTTAAATTTTACCCCGTTTTCTCCCCAATTTCGTGGTATCCAATTGTTTAGTAGCTACTATCTTGTCTCATCGCTACAATTCCCGTACGGGCTCGGGAGAGACAAAGGTTGAAAGTCATGCGTCCTCCGATACACAACCCAACCAAGCTGCACTACTTCTTAACACAGCGCGCATCCAACCCGGAAGCCAGCCGCACCAATGTGTCGGAGGAAACACCGTGTACCTGGCAACCTTGGTCTATTTGACGCCCCTTCCTCTAACCCAGCTCCCGAGCCCATCCTGCCTCCGTCTTGTGTCATGGGACCCATACAGTGGGAAATACAAGCAGCCGTCCAAGAGGCCCTACGCCATGACTCAGCACCTCCCGACACCCCTGCAGGCAGACCTAGTTTCCTGCGTCCGTCAGACCCCAACTAATGCAATGGTGCCATACCTCGCTGAGTTTTGGCCATCCCGGAATCACCCGGACCACGGAGCTACTGACACGCAAGTTCTGGTGGTCATCCCTAACAGCCGACGTCCGAGATTTACGTTCTTTCCTGTCCTGTCTGTGCTAGGGCAAAGAGCCCTCGCCATCTACCTCCCGTTAAGCTCGAGCCTTTACCTAGACCACACACCACACAGGTTCTCCAATATGTGCCGGATCTCATCCCCTTTCCGCATCTACCTAATGCCATGGAAATGGCCGAGTGTATATTCCAACAGGTGTTTCGTCTGTATGGAATCCCAGAAGACATTGTTTTGGATCGGGGACCCCAGTTCGTCTCCAGGGTGTGGCAAGCCTTCTGCGAACAACTGCGGGTCTCCATCAGCCGGATACCATCCCTAAACCAACGGGCAGACGGAATGCCTGAATCAGGAAATAGGAAGTACCTTCACCAACACTGCACCCACCAACCACATGAGTAGAGTCGCTATCTAGCCTGGGCCGAATACGCACAGAACTCCCTGGTGCATTCCTCACTCCATCTCACTCCTTTTCAGTGTGTCCGCGGATACCAGAACTGTCTCCCATTGGGGAACTATCTCCCATTGGGGGTGCATCTTGTTTAGTAGACAGGGACTGGATTGCAGAGAAATGTTCAGACATGGAAATGTCCTCTCACTTTTTACTTGGGGTCTGAGGTAAAGAGGTTGCAAGGATTTCATCTTGGTCAGTTTTGATCTTTCTCTTGCTTGATCTCGCGGCATCTTGTGTATCCATGCTGATCTGGCTCTCGTCGTAGCTAGCTAGCATGCCTGCCGTCTTTTGTGAGGCTTGGATATTCCGCCTACTGTTGTCTTTCTGTCGTGTTCTTCCCATTCAACTTGACAAAAACAAACTCTAAACTTGTTCTATGTCGCTAACACAAGTAGTTTGTTTCTTTCAACATTGATAGCCAATATTAGACTGTTAACCACCTAACCCTCAATGTTGCTTTGACGAGCGAGAAAACACTCCCTCACAGCAACGCCATCTTGGCTCCCCTCCCTCGCCCCTTGCCCTGCAAGTGTATACTCGTCAGGCGTCATGAAACGTCAACAGAAGTGTCCACTTAATTTGAGGGCTGAGGGGATAGGGTCTGTCTTTTAAGTGTTTGGACCGCAAGCTAGGTATTCTACCTTGCTCTCCTATCAAAGATTTTGTATCAAAGTTGCATTAGTATTCTGCAAGTTAATTCTAAAATGTAGAGTCTTACAAAAGGCCTATACTATTAGATTGCTTTAATGTCACTGTATGTAATGATGACAAAGAAAACAGTCTCACTCGTTTTTTTCTGAATTAAAAGTGTGGCGATTCTCAAGTCATTAACTAAGCTAGATAACTACTGTATTAATCACATAGCTAACTACTGTATTAATCACTAGCAATTCATCAATGAGACTTACGTAAATAAAAGCTTCTGAAAATGTGGATAGAATATTCCAGACAAAAAGTGTTTGATATTTTCAACAGGTACCCTGAACTCTGACGTCCATCTCGACCTCCATTGCAGTAGTGAATTCTGGCTAGAGCAACATTACTGTAGGCTACTACTATTCTCTGCCAGCAGTGTGGCACGAAATGGTTTCAATGATCCAGGTTGGTGTTAATCTCCCCCTAGTCAAGTCTTTTCGGGAGGATATTATGAATCAATCTATTGCATACGCTTTGATATGACGTTCATGTTTACGATGACTTCAGCACAAGATTTCCCCGCACTGAAAACATAATTTCTTCTTCTTCTATGCTATTATGGCAGTCCGCAAACACACAGTAGAGGTGCATGCCGCCACCTACTGTATGGGGTGAAAACTGGGGAACTTTTATGCAGCAAAAGAAAGGTTGAAAAAAACATAGTCATGTCATTCCCAAACGTTTTTACTAAAACAAACATCAACGTACTACTTTAGGCAGTTTCAGTCTACTCAGATCCCTACACGGGCTCTGGGGCCTGAGAGGGAGGAGTATCTTCCGACAGTATTCCCTGCAATGTTTCCGCCGTGAAGTCCTGAAGATCCAATAACCCTTTTGCCGCTTTCACAATGATATCCAGTTTCTTCTATTTTTTTAAATGAGTTTGTCCTGTACAAGTCATCACCTGCACAATGAATGCAACAAAAATCCATCTTCGTCCCCATTAGTATTTCAGGATCTTTTATCTGATGAATGATATCAACAGGCCGCTTGCTTGTCTTCCACTGCCAAAGCTTCATCATCTCTACTCTCTCCTTCAACAATCATCTCTGTCTCCACATAGGAGACCTGATTGACAGCCTTGAGCCTCGCTACTTTGACCTCCTTCACCCTAACAGGGCACTCAGGGAACTCTGGAAAATGCTTTCCATCACATTTGCAGCATTGTGTATCCTCAGACTCTTCAACACTTATATTCCATCTGCAAATACTTGACACCTGGCCAAAGATTTTACATGCATGACATTGCTGTTACTTTTGTACATACATTGGCACTGCACATCTCATGTATCACAGCTTTACATGGGTCAGGAGAGACTCTTCATCGAACAGACTTCTCCTCCTTCTTTCCTTTCACAATAAGGGTTAAGTGATGTGAAGCCTCGATATCCAACGAGATGACACCTTTCTTCGGTGCCCTTCTCTTGAAAATCACAACTCTCCACTTCGTATGTTGACAGTTTATAGAGCCACAGAGCTGTCTCCCTTTTGCTGTTTTGATACACATGAAATCACCATCATACCGCTCCTGGTCACTCTGACTGACTCCGCCTTTCTCAATTTGTCCTTCACCATCTTCGTAATCGCAAACAGGTCTCCCAAAAATAAACATTATTATTCATGAATGGTACTCCAACCAGAAACTGCTGTTCATTTTCAGCTTTAGCTCTTTTAGCTCAATTCTTCTTTATTACCGTGGTCCAGTCATTCTTACCAACCTTACTCGCGCCAACATAATCAAACATTGCATCAGCTTCTGCCCTTGCACGACCTGTCACCACCGGGCCAGATTCAAGGTTGTCCATCCACCTTCCATATTCCTATACTCTGGAAACCCTCATCCTTCTCGTCCTCTCGTTGTATCTATCTAGCATCTCCATTCCGTCCAATATTGTCCTCACTTGGCACAACCAACAAAATAGTTTGACCACCGAACAGTTGATATAGCTGTAAATGTTAAACAACAGTTTATTAATTGAAGAATTTGAGAAAGCTCTGACTTTACCCCTTCAGCAGATTTTCTGTACCCAACGCGACCAATGAGCTCGAGCACTGGGCAGTGCTTACAGCTATGTAACCAATGAAATTGCGAGTGCTGGGACACACCTTCATCTGGTTAAAGTTTGTTGGGGCCACCAAAGGTTTTGGAGTTGCCCATGATCGAAGACCTAAGGAAAGTAAAATAATTGAATCGTTTTATCTCACAATTGAAGTCCCTTAAATACCTGTAGAACCATAATTGACTCAATATATTCAGAGGTTGGTAGGCTAATTGTCTGTTGGCAACAAGGTAAAATGTTCCTGTGGTAAAAATGTTAATATTAGCATCGCATTCTATTTCCCGCCCCCTGGCTTTGCAATTGGTCTTGCTCGTACCTTGCAGGGGAGCCTCGTGAATCCACGGTACGCCACTGTTCATGGCATTGACGTTAACGATGAATGGTAAATTATAACGCAACTACTAGTACTGAAGGTAAGTCCATAGATTTAGTTATGGTGGGAGTTGATGTGAGGCGGTGTGGTGCTTTTGTAAATATAAGATTCTGGTACTACTAAGACTCAACTCACTTCATATAACACTGAAATGTTCATTATGTTTAATGCATGGAACTTGTTATTCATGATGCACCGACGCTATCCCTCTGACATCCTCAGCGCGCAAAACTCCATTGCCAAAACCTGAAAGCTAGCTTCACATCCACTGTGTGTCATGAATGTTGAATAAAATGCCATTTGAACTTACTCTGACAATTGTCCATGGGTTTGGTTTTTGTATAGCGTGGAATTTGAGACAAAACATCTGAAGGAACATGGCAATAAACAGGTCTGCTGCATACCCATCTTCCTCTCTGTCAAAATAAGTCTGGCACAAGTTATCGCTTGCTTGCACTTGCAGGACTTTTGTTTTGACATGAGGTGTTTCGACATATTAGGCACCTGCAGGAGACCAGCCTTTTTATGTACGTTCCTTTGGATATCTTTTCTCAAATTCCGAGCTATATAACAACCAACTCTATGGACAATCAGCAGACAAAGTTCAAATTGAGCTTTATTCAACATTCGCAACAGACAGTGGATATGTATGTACAATACGAATGTATGTGACTATGGGCTGTTTTCAATCGGTATTGCCGAAGAACAGCGTGACATCTTTAAGGTCATTTCCCGAACGAGCCTGACATATGCAGCGTTTGCGGTGAATGCCGTCTCCACGAACGCAGGGAACATTGCCTTTACATTTCAATGGAGCGTCTGCGATACGAATTGAATCCAGCCTTAAGTTGTCCAAGGGACACAATAGGAATGTTGGGGCTAGAAACTTGTAACAAAAATGTTGATTTGAAAGATAGCAAATAGTAGCCAAGAGATCATGTACCGCAGAGAAGTTTATTGAAAACGAATCACTATTCGTTTCAAACAGTAAGATAAAGGAATGAAAATACTTCAAGGAAATGACTCTAAAATATATTATCCATCTGTGGACGTACCTAAAGATTGGAGCTCTACATGTTCCCATTTCACCTCTAAATATTAATTTATGCATAAATGGCACCACCACCTTGAATCATATATCTAAATAAGACATATTTATAAACCTTTTCAATAAATGTACTAATCTAAAATGTCCATGGATCAGTGGTAGCTCCGAGTAATGGAGTGAAAATCATAGAAAGTTGATTTCAGAGAACAAAATGCAAAATGCTTGAAAACCCCTGGAGCCAGGCGCTACCAGATCCAAATGAAATCTACTCTAGACTAAAAAAAACATGCCTAATGGAGAATCTCAATTGAACATGCTCTTCAGTGCAGGGAAAGGTCTCATCTGTATCTGGGAAACCGAACCCTGGAGACAGGCTCTTGCTGGCTGCCGCTCCGGCCCACGTTTACAGAGTGCAGTTGGCCTCCAGTGACTTCCTGCACTTAGCGACGGTCAGGTAGGTCTCAACCTTGGGGGTGGTGGGGGGGGGGGGGGGGGGGGACAAGAAGAATAGGTTATAGTTGACACATTTTAATGTGAATGTTCTAAGTCACCAGGACTTTCTCGAGACCAGTCTTGATCAATTAACAATAATAGTAATAACAAATGGGTTAAAGACCTATAAAGATACTTCACAATAGAGATCACAAAAAAACAATGCACTGTAGGAAATATAGGAAGGCACATGCAATTGAAGGCAACATGGTCTTCCACCTTATGCATGTCCTTCTTGAAGCAGGCCAACAGCTCGTAGTTCCTCCTGACGTTGCCGTCGCCCCCCAGGTTCTGGTAGTAGTTCCCGTAGGGGGGCAGATGCTGAGAGTCATTGTCATCCAGGCTCAGTACGCCATCCTGGCTCCCCTGTGGGAGACAGAGAGAGATGCATGGTGGGGTGGAGGTGTGCATAACAATACTTGTTTATTTGGCCATTCTACAAGCACATATGGCAAAAGACACATGCATAAATGTCCTTGAATGGGCCAATATTCAGTCATTGAATGGGGTGTTACTGATATAGTCACTATTAGTGATGATCGATGAGGTGAGTTACCCCGTCACAATGGAAAGCGCTGAAAGATCTGCTGAGAAGAGACATACGTGGTCCTACACTATGCTTTCTAACTAGGAAAGCATAGTTGTATTTCACTTTCATGTCAGTGGAAGATAACAACCACATTGTAAACCCCAATGTGCTGTCATTACTCAAAACTTTTGAGGAAACCGTTGCACTTAATATACAGAATCTGACTACAGTCGCTTAAAGTGATTTTTATAGTCATTACTCAAACCTATAGAGTCGCCCTGTAGAGGGTTGAGATTTGAGTGGTATCAGCTTGACATTTTTTAGTAATGCCCCCACTAAGACATGTCTCCAATATACTTTCCAAGTGTGCCTTGCCTTTTGAGTGAATTGTAGAGTTATCATGTTTGTTGTCATTAATTTTCAGTCCTGTGGCCTTCAAGTGATTTTCTAGGCAAATATTATCATTATAGTTAAACTCTTTATAACAATATATTACATATCTTATAAGGCCTTATTTTGAGGTGTAGCTTTACCCAAATACAGTGGCCTGAAACTCATGGTTTACAGGCCACATCAGGCCTGCAAGTAGGTTTGCAAAATTTCGGTACCTTGTCTGTTATTTACCTTTGTGAAAATGTAGAAAAATGTACGTTATATATCTGTGTGTAGCATAAGATGAATCAATCAATCAATCACTCAATATACTGTACATGCAAAAACACAGATATTAAAAACAATTCCAAAAAATCTACCTGTAGTAGAGCATGCTGGGTAAAAAGTTCATTTCTTATAACTTTAAAAAATTGCATTGATGTGACTCATTTAGATTTGAGCCAGTACCACATAGACATTTGAAGTAATAATGACTTTTCATTGACTGACTTCAACTTACTAGAAGTATTTGAGTTAAAAATGCACAAAGTGCGTCACCACAAATGGTCATTGACCATTACCTTGATGAGCAGGTTGATGCCCACTTTGAGGTCGCTGAGCTTCTCAGAGATCTGGTTGGAGTTTCTGACCATTAGGCTGTTGGAGATGGTCAGGGTCTGGCTAGGGTACTCCCAGGATTCAATCAGGCGGAAAGAGATATGGAGCAGCTTCAGGACCTGTGTGTGTAGATGTAGAGAAACCACAGATTATTAGAAAATGAAGTTGAGATGTAATTGTACAGCTTGAGATGCCATATCATTTACATGATACATGGCTGGAGAATGTAGACGTAGAGAAACCGCCGATTAGAGAGTGATGGGTTTTACTTACAAGGACTATGATATGTGGTTGTTTTTGAAGGCACTGAGGTATAGCATTATTTTCCTGCCGATTTTAAGTGTACAATTTAAAACTCCCTGTCATGGCTAGATTTAATTTCCACCATGCATGATGCTGGTTCTGCTTATCTACAGTATATATTTACCCATGGAGTTTAGACAATCGGGGATCTGCTTGCCCAATAACTAATGACTAAGTTGTATCGATTGTTCAAATTGAGATGCCCTATTATTCATGTTGGAATCGTGCATCATGGAGGATTGTCTCAGCCAGGTAACTTACTGAACTCTTCTGAGTCTCCTGCTTGTCGATTGGGCTCACGATGGAGTCAGAGTTACAGAAGTCCAGCAGGAATATCTTGTTCAGCTGTCTGCGTTCATCAGGCAACAGGGTGCCTTCCTGCACAAAATCACAAAGACGGGAGAGAGAATGTTTTGCCGCTCGGTTTGCGTGAAGAGGACACTTGTCTACAAAGAAGAGGAAACACCTCTGAAACGTTATCTGCTGTGTCAAAAGAAGATTCAAAAGCTGTCTTACAAAGTCGTTGAACATTTTCTGAGCCAATAGGTGGAGGTGTTGCACCCGGTTGACCGCGATGTTGAAGAGCCGTTGGTTTTCCATCGCCGCCCCTTGACCCAGGAAACAACTGACCAGTAAGACTGGCATCAGCAGAAACACTAAAAGAGAGATGACAGAAAATAAGAAATGTATAAAAACGAGTAAGTCAAAATATGTTGCGACATGTTAGTAAGATATTCTCAATAGTAAGATATTCTCAATTTTCTATCTTTCTCATTAGCCTAGCGATTAAGAGAGTTGGGCCAGTAACTGAAAGGTTACTGGTTTGAATCCCTGAGCTGACTAGGTGAGAAATCTGTTGATGTGCCCTTGAGCAAGGCACTTAACCCTAATTGCTCCTGTAAGTCGCTCTGGATAAGAGTCTCTGCTAAATAACTCAAATGTAAATCTAATAGATCACATGGTTAGGTTGTTAAAGGAAGTGGTTCTGTGTAAGTAGATTATACCCTCATGGCAGTACATTACTTGTTCACTCTTTTTCTGCCTTCTTGGCCCCTGCCTCAGTGATTAAATGTTAAAGTTAAATGGTATTAAATGGTATACTGACTTCCCACTTAAAAAAATAAAATAAAAGCTGGTTTACCTTGTCCCATTTTTTTCTCTTAATTGCCAAGGATGATTACTTCACTTGAAAGTGTGGTGGTCGGTTCAGTATGTTGCCGCTTGTTTGGGGCCACTGTTTTTATAGATGGAGAACACATGTTTTAATGTATCAACAGGAGGAAGCATGAGATTTTCTCCATGTACCACCTCTCGCCGATGGGACCTGTTTTTGTATGTGACTATGGAACAATCAGTATAATGCGTCAAATCAATCATGAATTTTTCCATGAGTTCGGGAAGAGGTGACTCCTAAAAACAAAAAACGTACTCGATGACTTGACAAATGAGGGTCAAAACACAGACGACACAAACCTCTGTTGTCTAGGACATAATGAATGAACAAAAGTTACACTCAGTCACACAGACAGACACAACCCCTGTAACTTGACAACAACGCCGGTTATTCTGCCGTCCCGCTGTAGATAACAGGCATTATTTGACAAATATATTATATTGCTTCTTTATTAGCACCAATATTTTGATTGTTTAATGTCAATTGAATGTCCTATGGTATTAGCACAGACCTCAAGGTAGACACACAGAGAAGGACCTATCAAGGACTTGAGACGCACATCTTACAAAGTATGTATTTTTTTCGTTTACATAACATAAACAGCCACTTGATCAATACCCGCTTTGTCTTTTTGTGTGAGAGCCTTTGTTATACCCGACGAAGCCCAATAAAAGCGAACTGTTGGAGCAAGTGTGTAGGCCCTACTTCATTGATTGATTGATTGATTTTGGGGTAAAAAATCGATGTGCCTTTAATTTTTTTTTTTAAGTACACACCTCAGTGGATAACACGTGAATGCTTGCAGCCTAGCAGCATGTGCGCTTGACTACACAATGCTACTAGCCCAAAGCCTTCACTCTGTTTGTGCCGCGCAACCTTACTGTGTTGAGTTGATGCGACACAGGTAGGTGTAGGTGTACTGTGTCTTGACACCTACAAAGGTTACCTGGTCAATAGTCATGACTGTAATGAGATCATGGTTGATGCGTGTCGTTGTGGCTTACGGGGAGAAGACTGATCCGGTGTGAACATATTCAACAGACGTTGTGAACGAGGTCCATATTCAGTGTTCAGGACACGGAGACGTGCTGAATGTCAGGCTAGGCCCAGCACTGTCCTAATCCCTTCCTGGCGAAAAACAGAAATCGATCTGTTAACCTGCATCACTTTGGAAGGGCGGCTGCGAGTGTATTTACTGTCCACATTACCTTGTTGAATATGTGATAGCTGGCGTTCAAAAGAGCATTATACAATGGGTAGTTTTGGCCATGCTATTTGACTGGATGTAGTGATGACTTGTTTTTGATAGTCCAGCAAATCAAAAATACTGTATGTACAGCATGTATCAATAAAGATTTTATTCCATCAACCAACATCTCATCATCTGGCCCCGTTGCGGGATATGTATTGCCTGTAGCAAAATGTCAGAAATCACTCAAAATGTTCAGTTGTTGTTTAGGTTTAGTCATGCTGCATCACAGTGGTTCCTAAACTTCTCTTTCCTTCATACCCTTATTGACCCTTATGCAACATCCACACGGGGCGGCAGGGTAGCCTAGTAACCTGAAGTTGCAAGTTCAAACCCCCGAGCTGACAAGGTCTGTCGTTCTGTCGTTCTGTCGTTCTGCCCCTGAACAGGCAGTTAACCCACTGTTCCTAGGCCGTCATGGAAAATAAGAATTTGTTCTTAACTGACTTGCCTGCTTAATTAAATAAAGGTAAAAATGTAATCCCTTGCGAAGTGTTCCAAAAACACGTGATCATGTGATCTTATGGGAAGTTAATGTGATAACACGCGACAACATGTAAAGTAATATGTGTGAAGTGTTCCAAAAACACATGATTTATTTTCCACGTGTGAAATCACGTGTTCTTTCTCTAAGGGGAGCCTCACCAACTCTCTCCGTTATGTTATTTTACTCAGTCGGCTGTATGGCCTCATACCCATTTATGTTTTAACATGTTTCAAATGATCTGGGTTAGCCCATTTACAAATGAAGTGGAAATGATTCTTGAACGTTATTATCACGCTATAGAAGAAAGATACTCTATATTCCAGAAAATGTCCTGCATGGGTAATGTGTGATACTGTTTTGAGCAATACATACAGTTGAAGTCGGAAGTTCACATACACTTAGGTTGGAGTCATTAAAGCTCGTTTTTTCAACCACTCCACAAATTTCTTGTTAACAAACTATAGTTTTGGCAAGTCAGTTTGGACATCTACTTTGTGCATGACACAAGTCATTTTTCCAACAATTGTTAACAGACAGATTATTCCACTCATAATTCCAGTGGGTCAGAAGTTTACACACACTAAGTTGACTGTGCTTTTAAACAGCTTGAAAAATTCCAGAAAATGATGCCATGGCTTTAGAAGCTTCTGATAGGCTAATTGACATCATTTGAGTCAATTGGAGGTGTATCTGTGAATGTATTTCAAGGCCTACCTTCAAACTCAGTGCATCTTTGCTTGACATCATGGGAAAATCAAACAGAATTGTAGACCTCCACAAGTCTGGTTCATCCTTAGGAGGAATTTCCAAACGCCTGAAGGTACCATGTTCATCTGTACATACCATAGTACGCAAGTTTACACACCATGGGACCAGGCAGCCGTCATACCACTCAGGAAGGAGACGCGTTCTGTCTCCTAGAGATGAACGTACTTTGGTACGAAAAGTACAAATCAATCCCAGAACAACAGCAAAGGACTTTGTGAAGATGCTGGAGGAAACAGGTACAAACGTATCTATATCCACAGTAAAAGTGAGTCCTATATCGACATAACCTGAAGACCGCCCAGCAACGAAGAAGCCACTGCTCCAAAACCGTTTGGCCATAACGACCATCATCATGTTTGGAGGAAAAAGGGGGAGACTTGCAAGCCGAAGAACACCATCCCAAATGTGATGCACGGGAGTGGCAGCATCATGTTGTGGGGGTGCTTTGCTGCAGGAGGGTCTGAGGCACTTCACAAATAGATGGCTACATGGGGAAGGAAAATGATGTGGATATATTGAAGCAACGTCTCAAGACATCAGTCAAGAAGTTAAAGCTTGGTCGCAAATGGGTCTTCCAAATGGACAATGACCCCAAACATACTTCCAAATTTGTGGCAAAATGGCTTAAAGACAACAAAGTCAAGGTATTGAAGTGGCCATCACAAAGCCCTGACCTCAATCCTATAGAACATTTGTGGGCAGAACTGAAAAAGCGTGTGTGGGCAAGGAGGCCTACAAACCTAACTCAGTTACACCAGCTCTGTCAGGAGGAATGGGCAAAAATTCACCTAACTTATTGTGGGAAGCTTGTGGAAGGCGACCCGAAAAGTTGGCACAAGTTAAACATTTTAAAGGCAATGCTACCAAATACTAATTTAGTGCATGTAAACTTCTGACCCACTGGGAATGTGATGAAATAAATAAAAGCTGAAATAAATAATTCTCTCTACTATTATTCTGACATTTCACATTCTTAAAATAAAGTGGTGATCCTAACTGACCTGAGACAGTGAACTTTTACTATGATTAAAATGTTAGGAATTGTGGAAAAACTGAGTTTAAATGTATTTGGCTAAGGTGTATGTAAACTTCAAACTT
Organism: Oncorhynchus mykiss; assembly: GCF_057628025.1. Lineage (NCBI taxonomy): Eukaryota > Metazoa > Chordata > Actinopteri > Salmoniformes > Salmonidae > Oncorhynchus > Oncorhynchus mykiss. Next base: position 41,712,628 of record NC_143034.1, on the reverse strand, counting down.
CAACTATATATTATTGATTTACTATACTATAACACAACATGTAGGGAAGTGTTCTACCCATCAAGGTTCCCTTGGCTTAAACCTACCAAATTCTTTGAACACGTGTGTCATGACTGAGTGTATGAGGTTCATGTTAAATGAGTGTGTGCTCCTTTAAGAGTGCACAATATTTACAGGCTAAGGGAGAGATAACCAGAGCAATAAATAGAACATACAATGTAAGACTATAGGACAGAATGTTTATAAACGAGCCCAGGATTCACATATTCCTCACACTGGATTCCCCTCTTATTACTAAGAACATCTTCACTAAGTGCAGTATGTCTATGTACAGCAGCATGTGCTTATGGGGTTATCACAAATCACAGGTGTGATGTGGTTGTAACTCAGTCCAACTCTGCCTGGGCCTCTGTGCCACATCACACTGACCTTATAAGTAGGAAGTGTAATGGCACACTATAATACCTCTCTGTGAAATGAAATTACGCTGAACCAACCTGAACTAGAAGTTGAACTGACGTCTGTGCCCACTGGGTTGTCTTGTTACACTTACCGAGATATAGCGCTTGTATTTACATCAAGGGGATAGAGGTGAGCTACCTCTACACTGTTCTAAGGAATGAAACTGCAGCCAGGTGCCAGTGGGTGATTATATCACTCAGTTCAGCCTCAGCTGCTCAACACCAATGAGCGAGGTACACGACCCACCGCCACTCTGTGTCAAACAAGCCTGAGACCCTGAAGCAATCAAAGGTGATATGCACATCCGAAACTTGAACCTCAAACCCTGACAATGACTTGGAGCAGAAAAGCCCATGGCCCTCGTAGGAAACACCAATACTCCCCCACCCTCGCATCCCCTGGCAAAGAGCGGTCCTCCCTGGCCCCTAGAGTCTCTCAGTGTTTGGTCCCAGGCCAAGATGTCTTCATGCCTTCTATGCTATTCAGTCCGCTGTGCCAGAGACTGTAGCAGGAGCTACATGAAGGAGAGAGAGAGAGAGGATAAGTGCATGGTCAGCAGGCAGGATTTTGCCTTGTGAGTACTCTTATGTAAATCAAATGTCAGCTCCTGATATTGATTTGTAGTTTCTGTTCTTGACATATTGAGTTGTTCAGTATTTGTATACACTACATGGTCTAAAGTATGTGAACACCTGCTCATCGAGCATCTCACTACAGAATCATATGGAGTTGGTCCCCTCTTTGCTGCTATAACAGCCTCCACTCTTCTGGGAAGGCTTTCCATTAGATGTTGGAACATTGCTGCAGGGACTTGCTTCCATTCAGCCACAAGAGCATTAATCAGTCACTGATGTTGGGCGATTAGGCCTGGCTCACAGTCGGCGTTCCAACTAATCCCAAAGGTGTTAATTGGGGTTGAGGTCAGGTCTCTGTGTAGGCCAGTCAAGTTCTTCCTGACCGATCTCGACAAAAAATGTCTGTATGGACCTCGCTTTGTGCACAGGGGCATTGCCATGCTGAAACAGGAAAGGGCCTTCCACAAACTGTTGCAACAAAGTTGGAAGCACAGAATCGTCTATAATGTCATTGTATACTGTAGCGTTAAGATTTCCCTTCATTGGAACTAAGGGGCCTAGCCGGGACCATGAAAAACAGCCCCAGACCATTATTCTTCCTCCACCAAACTTTACAGATGGAACTATGCTTTGGGGCATGTAGCGTTCTCCAAACCCAGATTCGTCTGCCGGACTGCCAGATTAGGGAAGCATGATTCATCACTCCACAGAACATGTTTCCAGTGATCCAATGGCCGCTTGCTTTACACTACTTCAGCTAATGCTTAGCATTGTGCATGGGGATTTTAGGCTTGTGTGTGGCTGCTCGGCCATGGAAGCCTACCACTTCGTGGCTGATCCGTTGTTGCTCCTAGAGGTTTCCACTTCACAATAACAGCATTTACAGTTGACCGGGGCAGCTCTAGCAGGGCGGAAATTTGACAAACTGACTTGTTGGAAAGGTGGCATCCTATGACAGTGCCACTTTGAAAGTCACTGAGCTCTTCAGTACAGGTCATTCTAATGGCAATGTTTGTCTATGGAGATTGCATGTCTGTGTGCTCGACTTTATATGCATGCAACGGGTGTGGCTGAACTAGCCTAATCCACTAACTTGAAGGGGTGTCCACATACTTTCGACCATCTATTTGCTTAAATCATGAGATTTGTTTTCATCCTGATCAAATGTAGCCTATTAAACATTCTAATCCAAAGAGTGAATGTCAAAGATAATGTCCAACCTGAATTTTGATTCTTCACAACAGTGGTGATTTTAGCATGTAAATCTTGGTGGGGCAAACACCTTTTTTGGGAGGGGGGGGGGCGGGCAAAGCCATTACACAACACAACACAACACTAAACAATACATTAATAGCACTATATTCTGAATTTACAATTCTGAGTTGGAGGACGTTCAAAACGTATTTTACCAGCTTAGCTTGTTTTTCCCGAGTTCCCAGTTGTCTTGAACTCACTCAAGTCAGATTTTGCAGTTCCAAGTTAACAGTTATTCTGAGAGCGATACAAATCATGCTTCATTGACAGCATGGACAATTTTGATTGTTTATCATTTTAAGGAAGGAGACCCTTAATCTTAGACCTGGGACCACACAGCCACTCCACTGAATAGCAGGCTAATGACTGCTTTACAATGCTTGCAGTTAGCCACTGATTCCTTCTGTCACGTTCTGACCTTAGTTCCTTTTTTATGTCTCTGTTTTAGTTTGGTCAGGGCGTGAGTTGGGGTGGGCATTCTATGTTTTTGTTCTAGGTTATGTATTTCTGTGTTTGGCCTGGTATGGTTCCCAATCAGAGGCAGCTGTCGATCGTTGTCTCTGATTGAGAACCATACTTAGGTAACCTGTTTTCCCACTATGATTTGTGGGTAGTTGTTTTCTGTTGTGTGTCTGCACCAGCCAGAACTGTTTCGGTCGTTCTCTTTGTTATTTTTGTTATTGCTGTGTTCATTAAATAAATATGGACACATACCATGCTGCACCTTGGTCCTCTCCTTCCAACAGCTGTTACACCTTCCAAACCACTCATTGTTGAATTTGCGATTTCCAACTTCTTGTGTAATGTTAATGTCCAATGGCCAATGAGCACTGATACTTTTTATAAATATTTTTTCTTCATTATTTCTCGTCATATGACAATGATTAAAAATGATTTTCCAGTTGATTGTCGACTTGATTCATGATGATGTCCAATCAAAGCTATTGTTGACATCATTTTATGTCTTTTAATCTGTGGCCAATGACCTTGAGCCTTCTTGGATGGGCACTTCTAATGTAACTCTATGCAGCACCCAAGGGGCTTGAATTTTCTAGCTCTACCCTTAGACTTGGCAGTGACGTAGTGTCCTCATGAGTGACAGAACACTGAGCCAATCACGGCGCAACGCTCTGTATTTTCTGGTGACTTGCCCTACCACCACAGAAAGTACTGAGCTAGGCTGAAACACCTACATTTTGGAGCTGCCTTACTCAAGAAAACAAAAAAAGACTCAATGATATATAAATCAATTTTACATTGTTTGCAAACTGATATGTGACACGTATTAATGCCAAACATAACATGCAAAATAGGCAAGTCCCCCCCAAAATCGCTAAAAATATGGGGCTCAAAACAGGTGAGTCTCTGTACCACCTGACCTGAATGACGGGTCGCCAATGCTTCACAACCATCATGACTTCTATCACCACCTTACGTCTTGAACTTTGATTAAGATCTTTCAGCAGAATAGAATATGAGGATGTGATACTATAGAATCCCCTATCGAAATCTAGACAGAGAGCTGAGGAGCAGCAAGGCAAGCAGTAGGTCATTAAAATTACAAGATCTATATAGAGACGCCTGTCAGAGAATATGCTTCCGCTGCTCAGTGCTCACTGTCACCCTCGGCATCCTAAGCGAGGATACCATTCAGGGGCGTATTTAAGTTTGGGAAGACTACCAGGCTTCGGTATTTGCTGGCACATGCCCAATGTATTCCAGAGTGTTCTGCAGGTTCCAGTAAATGTGCTGTGATACTCTGCGAGGTCTCCTGTCCCCATACTCTGTTATCCAATCAATAAACATGTTGGTTGGTTGATGGACAGGAACGTCACCAGGACTGGGCTTTTGGGGCTTTAGCCCTGAATGATTTTTAGTCCGTCCCAAATCTTTTGCGCTGCTGATGAAAAAATAAATCATATATATATTTACTGAATGTGTTGCTTAGTTCATAGAACCGTGGTTACGTGAAACTCCCAAAGTCACCCAATCGTTATAATAAATGTAAAGCAATTACCGTGTGTGGTCAACTAGATGGTAAGTAGATGGTTTGATTGAGACAAGCATGGGAGTTCGCCTTTATAAATCAATCAATGGCAACAACAACAAAAAAATCACTGAATCTCCGTTTGGATATTTGGTTACAGTTAGGCCGGGAAATGTTAGCTAAGTTGAGTACTCATGATCATTCGTCTAGCAAATAGAAAGTAATGCAAATCTTCTCTACACACACAATTAGGCCTATATAGCCGACTTGATGAGCTTCCCTAATGTTTTCCTGAACATTCCAATATTTTTCTGATGCATTTCAGTCACAGCCGGTTTCGAAAACACATTTGTACACTTTTCCCATTGGCTATTCAAGTCATTTGTCATCTTTTCTTATTAGCCTTATGAACATAGCAACCAGTGGTGTAAAGTACTTAAGTAAAACATACTTTTCAGACCTACTTAAGTATTTTGGGGGGGTATCTGTACTTTACTTTACTATTTATATTTTTGGCAACTTTTACTTTTACTCCACTACATTCCTAAATATTGTAATGTACTTTTTACTCCTTGCATGTTCCCTGAGACACAAAAGTACTCATTACATTTAGAATGCTCAAGCAGGACAAAAATATGGCACCTGTCAGTATAGCACTTTGTTATCCCTACTGCCTCTGATCTAGCAGACTCACAAAACACAACTGCTGTGTTTGGAAATTATGTCCAAGTGTTGGAGTGTGCCCCTTTCTGTCCATAATTAAAAAATAACACAAAATAGTGCTGTCTAGTTCGCTTAATATAAGGAATTTGATGTATATTATTTACTTTGACTTTGTATGACAATTTAGTACATTTTCTACCACTGTACTTCAGGACATTTAAAACCAGATACTTTTCGACTTTTACTAAAGTAGTATTTTACTGGGTAACTTTCACTTTTATTTTCTGTTAATTAAGATATATTTACTTTCACTCAAGTATGAAAATTGAGTACTTTTCCCACCACTGATAGAAACTGTGTTACCATGGTTAAAAAGTTCATAAGGCCTACATCGTTTCTATAACGATATAGCTGAAGCCACTATTGGCTCAACAGGAAAAAACAGTGATTAGATCAAAACATTTGTTCATTTATTTACTGAAATTGTAGGCTACTTGCTGATAGACTATTTTAAATATTATTGTAACAGTACTGTAGGCCCGCCTATGCAATAACCTCATATTTCGTTACTGACCACAATTCATTGAATTAATACCAAGTGCTGATTATTTTGCATTGGGTAGTGTTACATCTGCGCCTGCCATGCCTTCTACTGCTCATCCTGTGTCTCCCTAACCTGCTGCCACTCCCCCAGTGTGTGTGTGTGTGTGTGTGTGTGTGTGTGTGTGTGTGTGTGTGTGTGTGTGTGTGTGTGTGTGTGTGTGTGTGTGTGTGTGTGTGTGTGTGTGTGTGTGTGTGTGTGTGTGTGTGTGATTGTGTGGGTGGAGACAGGTGTGCTGGATGCAGAGCAGGTCCCCACCAGCTGCAACCTGTTCTATAATCAAGACCCCTACAAATACTCAGCCCTGCCACTTCCACGCTTCCAGATCGTAACCTCTGCTCAGTCAGTCTCCGGTTTTAGCCATTTGTTCCTGCATAGATTCTGTTTTCTTGGTGTGCCTGTTTTCCCTTGCCTGACGCTGTTTTCCTCTCCGTTACAGTAATGCCTGCTCTGACACTGGTCCCTATCTCCAGTCCCACGTCTCGTCAGTCCTGCTACCCTGTCTTGGACCCACCACTCTACTGCTTCCTTGGATTCCTCTCCAGACCTGCTTTCCCAGCCCCAACTCCCCTCACTCCAGCCTCAGCCTCAGCACCTGGCTCCCTGTAACCCGCCCAAGCTTTCCCTGGCCTGCACCCCATCTTCCCCCTGTTTTTCAATAAATACCGTGGTTACCTTATCCCAGTCTCCTTGTCTGAGTCTGCTCTTGGGTTCACCTGCTCCGCACCTAGTAACAGGTAGAGAACAACGCATGGAAGAAAACATATCTGTGGTAAGGGGTTCTGGAAGTGCTGCATATACATTATATAAATGTTCCTAATTATATAATTACTCCTGACTGTACTGAAATAAATTAAATAATTGAAAACACTACACCAAAGAGCATAATTTAGCCACAGATTATCAATAACTTATTTTTTAAAAATGCTGTTGATTGTGTTTTGTTTCATCATCAGCGCATAAAAGCCTACAGTTGGGAATCCGGTAATTGGGCAGCCTGCGGGAAATATCAAATTGCTGATTGTTGATTTGTGGCTGTCAATGTGACTGTCAATGAACAGAAGGCAGCAGTTAAAAGGTCTTTCACAATATTTCAAAATACAAAAAACTGTGTGTATGAGTGAGTGCCACTGGAAAGTTGGTGGACTATAATTTCCTCATATTGTACAATCTGTGCCTCTATTATTTTTCCTTAGCCTAGATGCTATTGGTTGTATTTAAGACAGGGCTGTTCGTTTTATTGATCTCAGTATATCAGAGTGGCCTGTCATTTTGATCATTTGTGTGATATTTAAGAACACACTTGTAATGTCTCCATGTCATGTAAAAGTATGAAGAATTGCAATGAAATTATTTTTACAAAAGGCCATTTTTCTCGAACCTGCAAATACAATGATATGCAATGCAAGGACTGAGCCCCGAATGTTATGAAACTCTGACGCCACTGTTGGTGGAGCTGGGAGTGAGTCAGTCACGTGGTAGAGTAGGAAGCTAGCTAGATAATCACGCAGGCATTTCCTTAACAACTAATGGGGATTGCAAAGCAGCGGGAAGAGTTCAGTGTCATTCCACGTTAATGAATGGTTATGTTATCCCTTACCACGCCACAGGGGTGCGTTTTTCTAACTCATTCTATGAATAGGAAAGGGGGGCATGGGGAGGGGTAGAGTTGAATGATCCCGATTCCAGTTGTCTCTATTACATGCACCATCTCCCACCTTCTCCTGAAAGTGCAAAGTTAATGTATAGTGAGTGCCATGTCGTGTCCCTTTAGAAGTGACTCCAATAACTATTTTAGACAACTATCAAGTATCTCTCCTATTAACATTTGAGACTGTTAATTTCACTCCTGCTGCTCCTGACATCTGAAAAAAAAGAACATAACAATTCGGGGTTGATGTTGGAAAAAGGAAACGGTGTCTGGTGTTGTCTATCAGCAAACAGATCTTAGTTTGCCATCCAGTGTCACTTCTGGAAAGGTTTCATCTGCTCCCGGTGGACCATACATATCCAAAGCTGCCGCAAATAGGCCTAGGATATACAGATATTATGAATTAGATCAACGTAAAGAGTTAGTTGTTACTTAAAGTTGTTTTCTTAAACAACCTCTTAAGGTTCGGACCATTTCTTTCAATTTTTTGCCTAAAATGACATACCCAAATCTAACTGCCTGTAGCTCAGGACCTGAAGCAAGGATGTGCATATGCTTGATACCATTTGAAAGGAAACACTTCGAAGTTTGTGGAAATGTGAAATTAATGTAGGAGAATATAACACATTAAATCTGGTAAAAGATAATACAAACAAAAAAAACATGTGTTTTCACATTTTTTTCATCATCTTTGAAATGCAAAAGAAAGGCCATAATATATTGCAGTTTAGGCGCAATTTAGTTTCTGGCCACTAGATGGTAGCAGTGTGTGTGCGAAGTTTCAGATTGATCCAGTGAAGCATTGCAATACTGGACAACATTTTGTATCAGGTCTGCCAAAAAGTGCTGAATTGGTCAATTTAGCAATTTTCAAGTAAATATAGAGAACAAAAACAAATTATATGGTAATACAAAATTTAAGTTTACACATTCCCAGGAATGTCATATATGATGGCTCATTATCTTATACACTAACTTTCACACATCTAGATGGCCGGGCAGGGTGGGTGTGGAGCCAGAGAGGTTCAAACTGTAGATCCCAGTTCCTACATTTGTAAATAAAAAATAGATTTTATCAAACAAAACTATGCTACATTTTATCTCTGGGACCCTCAGGATGACAAGTCAGAGCAAGATTATTGAATGTAAGTACATTATTTACCTCAGAGGTGAATGTATCAAACCAGTTGCCATGGTAAAAGTTTTTTGTTGTTGTGCACTCTCCTCAAACAATAGCCTGGTATTTTTTCACTGTAATAGCTACTGTAAATTGGACAGTGCAGTTAGATTAACAATAATTTGATTTTTTTTGCCAATATAAGACATGTCTATGTCCTGGAAAGTTTGCTGATACTTACAACGTCATGCTAATCACATTAGTGCACATTAGCTCAACCGGCCCGGTAGAGGGACACAGACCCGTAGAGGTTTTAAGCTAAAACATTTTGAAGTAGCTTACATTTTTGCTACATTTGTAACATCTGTCCCCTACACTAGAACAAGTTGTGACTCGAGAAACCCTGAAGATCCTCAAGGAACCTCTGGAGTTCGTAAAGGAACCATTGTTAGTAAATGGTTCATATTTGCGCCTTTGTTTAGTTTAGGGGTTCTTGGGAGGAAGCTTTAATGGTTCAATGTAACAATGGGTTTCTGGAGGAACCCTGGAGTGTGGGAGTGGCTTAGTAAGGGTGTGGATTTTTTGGGGGGAGCACCCGTTAGAGTAAATGTCATTTCTGTTCATCTGTTCAGTTGTATTGTCATCACATGTTAAGGTTGAACACTGACAACTTTGTAGCTTCAATAAGTTCCTCAAGAGCCTATGCAAATCCCAAAGTTGTAATAGTTACCACTTTATTGCTGTATGCAATCATCAATGTTAATATTATTCATGTTCTATCACAATAAGGTAATATGCATAAATATTCAAGGAACATTTACATTTGCAGTGTACAAACTTAATATGATGAACAGGAATTACATTTACGCGGGCGATGATAAATATTATCTGAAAGCCCGCTTCCAATCTGATAAGAGGCCACCTCTACAATAAATGATTAAAAATGATTTTTTTTTTTTACCCCTCCCATCACTAAACCCAAAAGTTTCTTCCAGGCACTTTTACTTCTAAGAGTGAGTGTAAGGTATATCATAGCTTCACTCCACAAAGTCAATTGTTACTGCACTTTAAGTATTTTATATTTTCTATATATTTTTTATATTTGCCCCTAATTCGTAGTAGACATGTGGTTGGGTTTTAAATGGTGTCATGTTTTATGGCTGCCATTTTTACGTCTCATCAGAGCGGCGGAATGGTACCTACAGTGTGTACCATGCACTAGCTGGTTGACTTCTGACCCTAATTGCCATCGGAGATCTAGGACTGGGCACCAGCTGGTCCCAGAGGGGACATACCCTCGTACCCTCTCCTCTGATCCTCTCACCCCTCCTCACTAACACCCCCCCCCCCCCCCCCCCCCCCCACCCTCTCTCTCTCTCTCCCTCCCGACTATAACTCACATTAGAACGATTGATCCCTTTCTCTTTCCCTCTCCACACGCTAACCTTCCTCCCACTGGTCTGCCCCCCTTCCTCGTTCCCTCCCCCTCAGTCTTACATCAAAACACCTGTCTCCTCTCATGTTGCGACTCCCAGGAAGCTGCTGGGACTCTGGTTTAGAGAAGATTCCATGTGTTGACAGGACGAGCCCTGCCAGTGCTTCACTAGTCTCACTACATTGGGCGAAATCCACGGCACTCTCTGGCTATGCTACCCCCCCCCCCCCCCCAATCACACACACACAAGCATGTATACACACTTACACACACACACACACTTACACGTCAGCGTAACGCTATAAAAACGTAAAGTACATCAGTGGGGCCGTGCTCCCACCCATCCAGGAGATCTACTAAAACAGTGCCTTAGGACGTCCCGCAGCATCATAAAGGACCCCCACACACCCCAACCACAAGCTGTTCACTCCCTTATCCTCGGGGAGATGGTATCAAAGCATGAGGTCTGATACCGACAGGCTCAGAGACAGTTTTATCCACAAGCCATCAGACTGTTGAACACTTGAACTGACCATCTGTACTCACTCTCCGCACCCTTAGCACACAATGCAATCACACGCACACGTATCACAATTGTGGTTACCAACCTCTTCTATTGCACAGACTCAGATTTAATACGGCACAATTTAAACATTTCCCCCCCAAATCCCTTCCTTCTCTCATACATGTGTAAATATTCTACTGTAAATTGTGCATTCCTGTATTATACTTACGCTAAAATATTTATTATATTCTACTGAGCCATTTACTTTATGTTCGTATTCTTGTCTTTTGTCATTTCTTATTCTTGTTACATTGTCGAGAAGGAACCTGGCCATAAGCATTTCGTTGGATGGTGTATACCATGTTTATTCTGCACAAACCACTAATAAAACTTGAAACTAAGCCTTGTCCTAAGTGAGTGTAAGGAAAAGTCTCACAGCTCAGTGACTGTGAAGTGAAAACATATAGACTACACAAACAAAAGTTACACTGAAATGGCTTTCTCTAACCCGTTATAGAGCACTTATACATTACATATCTGGCAATAGATTCTTTAAATTAAATGATAACATGATAATGGCACCATTTTTGTACACATTTCTGACACTATCAGATAGTTAGACTAGTAAGTTATATTAGCTGGCAGGTGTGATGTGATGGAATTTGAGTGAGCCTCTATTTTGCTTATTATGGTCACCACACCCAAGCCCCTTCCCTCCAGTCATCACAAGCATGTAGATAACATCTGTAGCTAATCTCCTTGACCTCCTGGTCGGTCATAGGGCCAAGCTCGGCATGTGTACCAGGGATTGGTCAGTCAGTGTGAGGAGTGAATGGGTGTAACATTATAGTCGTGGTCCCACTCCTGGTCTTGCAAACTAAAGAGAGACATGTGGAACACACAGACCCTCGCTGTCTTAAGGTCGTTACGCACCGATGACCCCTGACTTGTGCTGTATGCTTGGAACTTGGAGAGGAATAGTCCGGCAGACACTTCCAGCCAGAGGCCCCATTGCCCCCGCCAGTCTCCTAAAGGAAGGGCCTGGTTAGAGAGAGAGAGAGACCAAAAGAGAGAGTGTGTGTGTTTGTGCGCTTGTACATGTGTCTGGGGAAGAGGGGAGGGCAACTGCTCCAAACCCAACGGGTTCTGGTTACAGTACTGCTGCTGCTGCAGTCATATGCCTGCTGGGTGAGACGTCCTGAAGGCACAGCTTAATGTTTTTCATGTGAAGTGAACACAACCAGAGATCAGCACTTGGAACACAGCGTTCTATTTTGTTTTTGAAACGTAATGCTGCATTGATAGTGTTGGCAGGAAACCAACTAAATGTTCTACCACTGTTTAATTATAAATTATGTTTCTCTTGCATAAGGGATTTTTACAACATTTAGTGCATCCTGTATACTGTAAGTCTTTTACAATGACAGATAAAGCTATGGTATGGCTGTGAGAAATATCTAATCAATGTCTTTGAGGCACGATAATAAGGTGAGAGTATTTATGGACTGTGAACTAAGTCCTAACACGATAGGTTTAAATAGATATCTGACTGCTGGTTAAGCACTGCCCACAGGAAATAGAGAAATGAACAAAATCTACAAAATCACAAATGCCTAAGGGATTACATATATTCTTGTACTCCAGAGGAAAAACGTCACATCTGGAAATTGCTACTGATCGTAACCGGGAACAAAGATGTTGTGACTCGTAAAAGTGAGATAACTGAAAGCTACTCATGTCAGGCAGTCAAGTTGTGACACGCATAGCTCTCCAGCAGATGGCATATACCGTGTGCCTGTGAACAAAGACATCATAAAGATCCCTCCCAAAATATTGTAGAAATACAATGCAACTGGCAGAGCACCCAAACCCATATTTCTTTTTTTTTATTTGAAATGTATTAGAATTGTTAGAAAGTAAAGCTTTAAAGCACAATATGTACCGCTGTGTATTTCCATTTATAGTTTATCATTACATGAATTAAATGCTCTTTATGTCGATAATACAATCTACAAAAAACGTCACAATTGAGCATTGAACATACAATATTTACAGGCAACGCTGACAGCACGCATTCAGCCTCAGGAAGAGAAAAATACAGTATGACATCCTTCTCTATTTCTTTCACACAGTATTAGTTTTTGTAAACAATGGTGCAATGATATATATGTCATTTACATTTCACAATTCCAAGGTCCTCTGCTTGAATGTTCACACTGTGCATAGAACCTGATTTAGAGGCAAACCCCTCTCACCTGTGGATGAACTGCTGTTGTAGGTAGCACTGACATTTAGGCACACTTGGCTTAACAAAACATCGAAGAGCTTGTACAAAATGTAAGCAGTTGCTAACTTAGTATGTGTCCTTAATTCAAACTCAAGACCCCCTTGTAATGAAGTGCTAATTGGTTAGAATTATTGGATCACTGAAATAAATAGAACATGTATATTGTCCTAAATTGTCCTCCACACGCTGTTTTCAAAATGCAAACGGACACACATTTGATGGTGCAGTTAGGAATTGTAGTACTAACTCAAGCTGGTTCTATGCATGTGTAATTAATCCATGTGTTTCTCATACAAGTCTCCAAAGAAATCGCAGTGTGCTTGATTGTGCTAATCGGAGTGTATTGGTATCAATAGTCAAATGTGCCTCTCCAAACAGAGATTGTGTAAGATACTGTACACACATTTAGGTGAGATTGATATTAAAGTATCATTAAAAAGTAGTTAACATTACACTTTTTAATGAATAAACTGCATTCCTAACAAGGCTTCATTCTATAGTACAAATGATGTTGCAAGGTGCTGTCCTACTGCATTCCCATGATTAAGACATTTCTGTGTTAAGACTTGTATGGTCATTTTAGCTGAAGATTTTATCCGGAGCGACTCAGTTAACACATATAGTATGTGCCCCTTGTGAAAATCAAAACAACAACTCTGGTGTTACAAAGCCCAATAAACAGACCAGTACATTTTCAGCATGTGCACCTATTGTGAAGATATGTAATTATTCATTTCTATCATCATACTGCTTAATACCATAAATAATTGCAGATTAAAAACCGAACACTGTTAGTAGTACTTGTGTTAGGTTACTTGTGTTACTACAATGAGAAAAAATAAAGTAAATGACCTTAAAAATCAAATCAAAGGAAATATACAGAAAATTAAGAAATTCGACAATAAAAGAGAAATGACCTTGTAAAAATTTGACAAATTAAGTGTTATTCAGCAGAATTAGTTGATTATTGCAAATGCTAATTATTTCTCCATCTGTTTTCTAAACCTTCATCAATTAAAGTGTTTTCTCATTTAATATGTTAAAGGCACAGGTCATATGTATTATTAAATATATTTTGGGTAAAAAAAAATGATAAAATACTTTGTATATACTGTACATCCCAGTGTGAGTATTTGCTTTAATACCTTAAAATGAACACACAAAAGTGTTGGCCAAATACGTCAAACCAAACAAATAATAACTTTTCATAATACAATTGTATTCACTGAAAAATATATTTAACATTTTTATTTGACATTCTTGTACAGGTATTTGGGAAATGATAGGGCAGAAATAAAAGTTTCGGTTAAAAAACCACAATACATTTTGAGAATCCTGTTTTTGGAGTCATATTTCAACTTTGAAGATACAGCTGAGAACATTGTTCGCCTTTTTTGTTACAACTGAACACCGCAAAGTGCAGATTTGATTGGAAGAATACATCTTGAATAAAAAAAGGCATAAAAATACGAAAAGGAACATATTTATTAAATTACTTTCAGGGGACTGAAAGGTATATTTTTGCGAGACAGAGTTTTATTGACTTATTGTTATCTTACACATTGCTACCTATCCCTTAGGCTATTTCATTCTCAATTGATCTCAACTGTATATTACAAGGGGTCTGCTTCCAAACTGGGCTTACATCCATAAATGGGCCCAAAACCTTCAGCTCAGGCTTTGGTGATTGTCTTGCCAACAATAGCTATGATTTCTCAGTCAATACATTCCAGGTTATCATCATCAACATCAATTAAATTGACTGCTATATTCGTTCTATCATCATCTCTTTGATTCAGTGGGCTGGGCTCAATGTGTCCCTCAGAGTCTTAGTTAGCGAGAACCCTGTCTCTGACCCAAGCCAAACATAACAAAGTTGGACTTTGGAGATGAACAAGCAGTCTCATCGTCAAAGACAGAAGACCATGATGATGCAGTGTTTATCCATTGGTTGCACTAGCTATTCAAACATCGGACTCTTTCAGCTGTGAGATACGGATTGAGGCCGGGATGACAAAGGGGGCAGAGTGCAAGATGATCTCGTTCTGAAGCTCCACAGGCAGCGGCTCTTCAGTAGTCTCCACAGGAGGTTGTGACTCTGTCAGTTCTTTGCTCTCCCGTTTTTCATGAGAATCCATATCTACAACTGTTTCATCCACTCCGAGTGATTGTTGGCTTCCATACAGTTTGTTCATCCTGATGGCAATCATTCCCTCCGTCTCTGGCGGCACTTCGTCCTCCTTGGTTAACGCTTTCTTCTCGCGGTACTTGTAGGAAGCGAGTTTCAATGAACGTCTCAGCAGATGCTTACGATAGGCTCTCTGAATAACAACAGCTGCTACCTCCTCCTGCTTTCGCCTCAGGGTGGTGGTGATTGGCTCGTATGACACTTTAGAGGGGTTGTTGGCCATGAACTTCTCCTCCATGCTTTCTTTCATGGCATCCATCTCCGCTGACTCTCCCAGCACCTCTGTGGTCAGCGCCAGCAGGATGTCCAGACAGTGGATCTTATCCCCAGGGACAATGGGAAGGTCCATGGTGATCAGCTTGATTGCGTTGGGTTTGGGGATCCTAAGCGGGTCTTTAAGCGTGTCACAGAACTCCGACAAAATGTCGTAGGCGATGAATTGTGACGCGTCAGGGTCGAACTTCTCCCAGGTCTCGTAGAACATCTCGAAGTCTTCCTCACACAGAGGGTCGCCACTCTCCTCTGTGGCCACATTGAAGTTCTCGAGGATAATGGCAATGTACATGTTGACCACAACAAGGAAACACATGATGATGTAGCTGCAGAAAAAACAAATTCCCAAACCAGGGCTGCCGCAGTTGCCTCTTACATCTGTGCCGGGATTTTCCACGTCCGGGTCACAATCCGGAGCTCTACTATTTAGAATGGGTGAGAGGAGACCATCCCAACCAGCTGAGGTTGTGATCATGAACAGACAAATTATACTGTTGCCAAAAGTTTCAAAATTGAACATATCGTCTATTCCGGCCTCCTTCTTGACATACGCAAAGTTGGACATTCCGAAAATGGAGAAGATAAACATGATAAGGAAGAGCAGGAGCCCAATGTTGAAGAGAGCAGGAAGTGACATCATCAGGGCAAACAACAGTGTCCGGATGCCTTTAGCTCCTCGGATGAGTCTCAGAACTCGACCAATCCTGGCCAGTCTTATGACACGGAAAAGGGTAGGTGAGACAAAATACTTCTCTATGAGGTCCGCCAGCAGTAAACCTGGAATGGAAAGGAAATAACATTTTAGTTATTACATTTTATTGATATTACTATGTTCTTCAATCATGTTTTGTTTCAGAAAAAAGAAAGAATTCTGTAGCTACATTACTGATGAATACAATCATTTCTTCAATATTTACCAACGATGGAGAGAATGACGACGACAAAATCAAAAATATTCCATCCGACGGAAAAAAAATATTGTCGCAGTCCGATCAACTTGAGGATACACTCTGTGGTGAAGACGATGATAAACACCAGGTTGATGAGGAAGAGTATATCCTCCTTCTCCTTGCTCTGGCCGTCCGTCTCCACCATCATCGTTACCATGTTGAGGCAGATCAGCACCATGATGAAGATGTCGAAGAATTGTTGGGTGATCAGGTCGAAAATAAGGCCTGCGAATTTGTTCTTCAACCGCCAATCAATAGAGACCAAGAGAAGGAGAGGGTAAAACAGACTGAATTAGGGGTATGTTAGGTCAATGACATGCACATGAAAATAACAGTATGTCTCTATACTTTGGAAGGAAAGATATTGTCATGGGGGAGGAACAGAAGCGGACAAGAGCAGATAGTGATAACGTCTGGGCAATACCTTCTCACTGTATTTAGCTGAATGTTCTCCTCTTCAACATTGGTGATGATACACTTGTATTTGAACTAAGAATACTGTCAATGAAATGGCAATTAAGCCAGTAGCCCAAGCAGGTGCTTACCTGGGGTCTAGGAATGGGTTTCTGTGGCTTCTTGGAACCAAGCTTTTTCATGGCATTGTAGTATTTCTTCTGTTCCTCTGTCATGAAAATGTCTTTCCCTCCAAAGTATAGAGACATACAGTTATTTTCATGTGCATGTCATTGACCTAAAATATTAGTGATTTATACATGCATCGTATTGTTGTGGTAATGTGTTTTAGAGATGTATTTCATGCTGCGTTTGGTATTTAGTGATATTAGGCTGTAGGACAGCTACTTATCTTCTTTTTTTGTTGGTTGAAGTTGTCGATAATGACACCAATGAAGAGATTCAGGGTGAAGAAGGACCCAAAGATGATGAATATGACAAAGTAGATGTACATGTAAACATTATCCTCATATATGGGCTGGTCTTCCACCTTGTTGGAACAGAGAGTATACAATCATAAGAAATTAGTTGGTTTTCATACTCCTTTCAAAGTGTATAATTATCATTACAGGATTAAGAAGGAAGTGTCTTACAAAACGTGAATCCACAGCGCCATACATTATATCCATCCATCCTTTAAACGTTGCCTTGACATGGGAAAAAAATGTATGCTGTAAGAAACCGCAGTGGTGTAAAGTACTTTAGTAAAAAATACTTGAAAGTACTACTTAAGTCATTTTTTGGGGTATCTGTACTCTACTTTACTATTTATATTTTTGACAACTTTTACTTCTACTTCACTACATTCCTAAAGAAAAGTATGTACTTTTTACTCCATACATTTTCCATGACACCCAAAAGTACTCGTTACATTTTGAATACTTAGCAGGACAGGACAATGGTTAAATTAGTGCACTTATCAAGAGAACATCCCTGGTCATCCCTACCGCCTCTGATCTGGCGGACTCACTAAACACAAATGCATCTTTTATAAATGATGTCTGAGTGTTAGAGTGTGCCCCTGGCTATCCGTACATTTTAAAAACAAGAAAATGGTGCAGTCTGCTTTGCTTAATATAAGGAATTTGAAATTATTTATACTTTGACTTTTGATACTTAAGTATATTTAGAACCAAATACTTTTAGACTTTTACTCAAGTAGTATTTTACTGGGTGACAGCAGCTTTTACTTGAGTAACATTCTATTAAGGCATCTATACTTTTACTCAAGTATGAGAATTGGGTACGTTTTCCACCACTGAGAAACAGTAGGTTACTGTATGTACAGTGAGGGAAAAAAGTATTTGATCCCCGGCTGATTTTGTACGTTTGCCCACTGACAAAGAAATGATCCGTCTATAATTTTAATGGTAGGTTTATTTGAACAGTGAGAGACAGAATAACAACAAAAAAATCCAGAAAAAAACGCATGTCAAAAATGTTATAAATTAATTTGCATTTTAATGAGGGAAATAAGTATTTGACCCCTCTGCAAAACATGACTTAGTCTTGGTGGCAAAACCCTTGTTGGCAATCATAGAGGTCAGACATTTGTTGTAGTTGGCCACCAGGTTTGCACACATCTCAGGAGGGATTTTGTCCCACTCCTCTTTGCAGATCTTCTCCAGATCTTTGCAGATCTTCTCCAGCTCCCTCCACAGATTTTCTATGGGATTAAGGTCTGGAGACTGGCTAGGCCACTCCAGGACCTTAATGTGCTTCTTCTTGAGCCACTCCTTTGTTGCCGTGTGTTTTGGGTCATTGTCATGCTGAAATACCCATCTACAACCCATTTTCAATGCCCTGGCTGAGGGAAGGAGGTTCTCACCCAAGATCTGACGGCACATGGCCCCGTCCATTGTCCCTTTGATGCGGTGAAGTTGTCCTGTCCCCTTAGCAGAAAAACACCCCCAAAGCATAATGTTTCCACCTCCATGTTTGATGGTGGGGATGGTGTTCTTGGGGTCATAGGCAGCATTCCTCCTCCTCCAAACACGGCGAGTTGATTTGATGCCAAAGAGCTCAATTAGCCGCGACCGATCCCTTTTTCCCTTTCTGTTCATTTGGTCTTATTGGTTGCACCTGTCTCTTATTTTGTTTCTTGATTTATGTCTATTTAAGCCTGTTAGGCCCACCTATGTTTGTGCGGGATTGTTCCTCTGTTAGTTTGTGGATGTGCATTTTGTCATTCATTTTCTCCGGACTGTTTAGGCCGGTCAGTTTATGCGCCTAGTGTTTTGGCGTGACCGCTTGTACCGGAATAAAATACGATTGTTCGAACCCTCTGCTCTCTGCGCCTGACTCCAACCCACTACTTCTAGAAGACGTGATAGAATCCCACACAGTTGAAATGGAGTCAGCAGGAGCAGCTGCACCTCCTCTCCCATCTATGGAGGAGTGAGTCCTCCATCATACGGCCATTCTCCACCGTATTGGGTCGCCAATGGACCAGATGATGGAGAGGATGGACCGATGGGAGAGGAGTGGCCTCCCTACCCTACCCCCAGCTCCGATTCTGCCAGCACCACCTACCCCTTCTCCGGCGTCCGGATCCGGTGCCCTGCGTCTGGCATTCCCCAGGGAGTACGATGGAACGGCGGCTGGGTGCCAGGGGTTCCTACTACAGCTGGAGCTGTAACTGGTTACCGTTTGTCCGACTCCCTCGGGGGAGGAGAGCGTGAGCGTCCTCGTCTCCTCTGACGGGTCGAGCCCTGGAGTGGGCCAACGCAGTGTGGAATGGCCCAGAGTTCACCCACCGGTTCCAGGCCACGTTCGACCACCCACCGGAGGGCCGAGCGGCGGGTGAACGGCTGTTTCACCTGCGACAGGAGACGAGGAGCGCACAGGACTTTGCGCTGGAGTTCCGGACCTTGGCCGCCGGGGCGGGGTGGAACGACAGGGCCCCGATGGACCACTATCGCCGTAGCCTCAGGGAGGACGTCCGCAAGGAGCTAGCTTGTTGGGACACTACCCTCTCCTTCGACGAACGTATTGACATGTCCATCCGACTGGACAACCTGCTGGCTGCCCGCGGGCATCCAGAACGGGCCCTGTTGGTTCCACATCCAGGCCCTCCCGCTCCAATCCCCATGGAGTTAGCGGGGGCCGCATCGAGGGGGACCTGAGGAGGAGGCTCCTCCTGCACCAGGTGTGGTCGAAGAGGACACACTGCCGATCGGTGCTGGAGGAGCTCGTCTGGGAATCGGGATGGTAGGCAGAGCACTCCTCGTTCACCCCAGGTGAGTCAGCACCAGACTCACCCAGAGCTCCCTGTTGGTCATATGTTCTTACTAATTTTTTTTCTGAGTTTTCTCCCTCTCTACAGCATAAGGCGCTAGTCGATTCAGGCGCAGCTGGGAACTTTATGGCTCGCGTTAAGAATAGGGATTCCCCTGGTGTCGTTAGACCAACCTTTCCCTGTGCACTCCTTAGATAGCTGACCATTAGGGTCAGGGCTGGTCGGGGAGGCCACGGTTCCACTGGACATGGTAACGCAGGGGGGTCATAAGGAGCTTATTAGTCTCTTCCTTATTGATTCACTTGCGTTTCCAGTGGTGCTGGGGATTCCCTGGCTGGCTAATCACAATCCTGAGATTTCATGAATTTCCTGGCTGGCTAATCACAATCCTGAGATTTCATTGGCTCTCCGAGGGTGGTCAGAGGAGTGTTCAGGCAGGTGCATAGGAGTTTCCATCGGTGCGACGACGGTGGAGAGTCCAGACCAGGTTTCCATTGTGCACATTACCTCTGAATATGCCGATTTGGCTATCACCTTCTGTAAGAAGAGGACAACCCAATTACCACCTCATCAACGAGGGGATTGCGAGATAAACCTCCTGGTAAACGCTGCACTTCCCAGGAGTCACGTGTACCCGTTGTCCCAGGAGGAGACAGTGGTTATGGAGACATACGTCACGGAAGCTCTGAGACAGGGGTACATTCGGCCCTCCACGTCACCCGTCTCCTCGAGCTTCTTTTTTGTGAAGAAAAAGGAGGGAGGTCTGCGTCCGTGCATTGATTATAGAGGTCTAAATTCCATCACAGTGGGGTTTAGTTTCCCGCTACCTCTCATCGCCACGGCGGTGGAATCATTTCACGTGGCGCGTTTCTTCGCAAAACTGGACCTTAGGAGTGCGTATTAATTTGGTGCGTATCCGGGAGGGAGATGAGTGGAAGACTGCGTTTAGTACCACATCTGGCCATTATGAGTACCCTGTCATGCCGTATGGGTTGGAGAATGCTCCAGCCGTTTTCCAATCTTTCTTAGACGAGATTCTCAGAGACCTGCACGGGCAGGGTGTGGTAGTGTATATACTGATCTACACTGCCACACGCGCTGCGCACATCTTTAGTGCATAGGGTACTGGGGCGACTGCTGGAGCATGACATGTACGTCAAGGTTGAGAAATGTATGTTCTCCAAACAAGCCGTTTCCTTCCTGGGTTATCACATTTCCACCTCTGGGGTTGTGATGGAGTGTGACCGCGTTACACCCGTGCGTAATTGGCCGACTCCTACCACGGTAAAGGAGGTGCAGCGGTTTTTAGGGTTTGCCAATTACTACTGGAGGTTTATCCAGGCGGGCAGAGCTTTCAGTCGCCTGAAGGAGCTGTTCACCGACGCTCCCGTGCTGTCTCATCCGGACCCCTCTTTGGCGTTTTACGATTTCCTATCGACCAGGCTCCCTCAATACGAAGGCCGACGCGCTGTCCTGCCTATATGAGACCGAGGAGTAGCCCTTCGATCTGACTCCCATCCTCCCAGCTTCATGTCTGGTAGCACTGGTGGTATGGGAGGTGGACGCGGTGTCACACCCTGGCCATAGAGAGACTTTTTATTCTGTTTTTTTGGTTAGGCCAGGGTGTGACTAGGGTGGGCGTTCTATGTTCTTTTTTCTATGGTTTTGTATTTCTTTGTTTTTGGCCGTGTATAGTTCTCAATCAGGGACAGCTGTCTGTCGTTGTCTCTGATTGAGAACCATACTTAGGTAGCTCTTGCCCACATGGGTTTGGTGGGTAGTTGTTTTCTGTTTTGTGTTGCTACACCTTACAGGACTGTTTTTTTTTTTTTAGTGTTTCTGTTCCTAATAAATAAAATGAGCACTTACCACGCTGCGCATTGGTCCGATCCTCGTCAGAAGAGGAGGAAAATCGTTAAAGGCGGAGATCGAGCGGGCGTTACGGTTGGAACCTGCACCTCCTCAGTGTCCAGCAGGTGTTCAATACGTGCCGCTTGGTGTCCGTGATCGGTTGATTCGATGGGCCCATACACTACCCTCTTTGGGTCATCCTGGTATCGAGAGGACAGTGCGGAGTCTTAGTGGGAGGTACTGGTGGCCCACTTTGGTCAAGGACTTGAGGTTTGATGTCTCCTCCTGCTCGGTGTGCGCTCAGAGCAAGGCTCCTCGACACCTGCCTAGAGGGAAGTTACAGCCCTTCCCCGTTCCACAACGGCCGTGGTCGCATTTGTCGGTGGATTTTCTCACCAACCTTCACCCGTCTCAGGGAGGGGGGGTACTGTCACGACTGCCTGTTCGGGAGGCGCTCGGCGCTCGTCGTCGCCGGTCTACTAGCCACCACCGATCCCTTTTTCCTTTTCTGTTAGTTCGGTCTTATTGGTTGCACCTGTCTCTTATTTTGTTTCTTGATTTATGTCTATTTAAGCCTGCTAGGCCCGCCCGCCTATGTTTGTGCGGGATTGTTCCTCTGTTAGTTTGTGGATGTGTATTTGTATTTTATTTTCTCCGGACTGTTGGGGTCCTGTGTTTGGGCCGGTCAGTTTTATGCGCCTAGTGTTTTGGCGTGACCGTTTGTACCGGAATAAAATACGCTCTCTGTGCCTGACTCCAACCCACTACTCCTAGAAGACGTGACAGCTGCCTTGAGATCATTGACAAGATCCTCCTGAGTATTTCTGGGCTGATTCCTCACCGTTCTCATGATCATTGCAACTCCACGAGGTGAGATCTTGCATGAAGCCCCAGGCCGAGGGAGATTGACAGTTCTTTTGTGTTTCTTCCATTTGCGAATAATCGCACCAACTGTTGTCACCTTCTCACCAAGCTGCTTGACGATGGTCTTGTAGCCCATTCCAGCCTTGTGTAGGTCTACAATCTTGTCCCTGACATCCTTGGAGAGCTCTTTGGTCTTGGCCATGGTGGAGAGTTTGGAATCTGATTGACTGATTGCTTCTGTAATCAGGTGTATTTTATACAGGTAACAAACTGAGATTAGGAGCACTCCCTTTAAGAGTGTGCTCCTAATCTCAGCTCGTTACCTGTAGAAAAGACACCTGGGAGGCAGAAATCTTTCTGATTGAGAGGGGGTCAAATACTTATTTCCCTCATTAAAATGCAAATCAATTTATACACATTTTGACATGCGTTTTTCTGGATTTTTGTTGTTGTTATTCTGTCTCTCACTGTTCAAATAAACCTACCATTAAAATTATAGACTGATAATTTCTTTGTCAGTGGGCAAATGTACAAAATCAGCAGGGGATCAAATACTTTCCATACTTTCCCTCACTGTACATGCAACACAGGCCAACACCTGTATTAACACTTTAAACAACTTCAACTATAGAACGGTAGCAACCTGTTTTGAAACTCACTATTTGCAGGAGGGAGAGGTAGCCCATGGCCACGTTGTCATAGTTGACCTTTGCATTCATCCAGCGCACGTCATCATTACCCTCCATTAGTTGATAGCATTCGGTCTTGTTATTCACAACGTCAGCAGAGAACCTCTCCTCAGACGTGGTGTTGAAGCAGTAGTAGTACTTCCCAGCAAACATGTTTACACCCATGATGCTGAAGATGAGCCAGAAGATGAGGCACACTAGAAGCACGTTGAAGATGGAAGGAATAGCCCCTACCAGAGCATTCACCACCACCTGTGGAAAGGGTTAGGGTTCATTTTAGAAAACCTACACATTTGAGGAAACCTACAAGTCAAATCCCTAGTAAAAGAAGAGCTTGTACAGTATGTGAAAAGGGATTCATGTTGAACGGATGAGACCCATTGGAGTGAAATACTCTTTGGATTGTTGATCCATTCTCGATAATGTATCAGCAAATGCATTTCATTTCTAGGGCCACAGATTTACATGTCTGGGACTCGTCAAATACACCAGCTCTCTTGTTTCGGTTTTCTCGACTTATGAAAGACTACTCACTCACCCTCATTCCCTCAAATCTGGACAGGGCGCGGAGGGGCCGCAATGCCCTTAAAGTTCGAAGAGATTTGATTGGTCCAAGTTCAGCATAGCCCAGGATGTTAGCCGTTAAGCTAATCAAAGACACCTAGGAGATTTGGGACGTGACAACAACATGTGAAGATTAGCTTTCTCAAATTAACTGAAATATTGCTCATTTATATTGATTAAATATGACATATAAATGTTGATAAAATAAAATATAGCTTATTATGCACTACACAGATGGGCTGGGGTTAATACTTTGACTTACATCCACAATGAGGAAGTCCAGCCAGCACCATGCGTTTGTGAAGTAGGCCTGGAATCCATAAGCCACCCACTTCAGGAGCATCTCAATAATGAACACGTAGGTGAATACTTGATCAGCATATTCCAGGATGATTTTTATGGTCCTGCGCTGCTCAATGTATATGTCTTCAAAAGCCTGTGGAGCAAAAGATTATGGACAGCTGTTTCAAAATACCGTATGTTGGTTATTTGCGTTGCACTGAAAGAAGGCATCACAAGATCTCACCAAAGCGCCGCTGCTCATCAGGATCATGAAGATGATGAAGGTCTCAAAGTAGTTGTGCTCCACAATGAGGAAGCATGTCTTCCTGAAGTTCCACCAAGTCTTTCCTTTGCCCGCGGTGATGTCAAAATCAAGGCACGGGCATCTTCCAATGCATTCTACCAGAGATTTGAGGAAGGAGAACATATTAGTAAGAATAGGCAAAACAATCCTTGCACCCCATCTACTAGTACTATCCAAATCAAAATCGAATCAAATTTTATTTGTCACACACACATGGTTAGCAGATGTTAATACGAGTGTAGCGAAATGCTAGTACTATCCACATTGGTCAAGTCAGGGATTTCAGAACTACAATCAGTGCAGGTGAAAAAACACATTTAATTAAAGGAGATGAGTGGGGTGCTAATGAATTCATATTCACTTAAAGTGTTTTCTACTATTTGAACCATACAGGGAACCTCCATTTAAATAGGCAGTATAGCCATTGTCATATCAACCAGGGAAACGCAACATGACTCAAACAAATCTACACTAAGTAAGCGAGCCCTGCTCTCTCTCCCTACCTCCTCCTGAATAACTAAGTCAATCATTGGAGGCTGATGTAGCTGAACTACAGTATACTGAACAAAAATAGAAACGTAATATGGAACAATTTCTAAGATTTTACTGAGTTACAGTTCATATAAGATTAACGGCACGGCAATGGGCCTCAGGATCTCGTCACGGTGTCTCTGTGCATTAAATTGCCATCGATAAAATGCAATTGTTGTCACGCCCTGGTCGAAGTATTTTGTGTTTATCTTCATTTATTTGGTCAGGCCAGGGTGTGGCATGGGTTTTTGTATGTGGTGTGTTGGTATTGGGATTGTAGCTTAGTGGGGTGTTCTAGTTAAGTCTGTGGCTGTCTGAAGTGGTTCTCAATCAGAGGCAGGTGTTTATCGTTGTCTCTGATTGGGAACCATATTTAGGCAGCCATATTCTTTGAGTGTTTCGTGGGTGATTGTCCTTAGTGTCCTGATGTTCCTGTCTCTGTGTTTATGTGCACAAGTCTGTTTCGGTTTTCGTTACGTTTATTGTTTTGTAGTGTTTGTATTTAGATTCGTGTTGCTTCAGTTTAATAAACATGGATCGCAATCTACACGCCGCATTTTGGTCCGACTCTCTTTCACCGAAAGAAAACCGTTACAATTGTGTTCGTTGTCCGTAGTTTATGCCTGCCCATACCATAACCCCACCGCCACCATGGGGCACTCTGTTCACAAAGTTGACATCAGAAAACCGCTCGCCCACATGATGCCATACACGTGGTCTGCGGTTGTGAGGCCAGTTGGACAATTTCTCTAAAATGACATTGGAGGCAGTTTATGGTAGAGAAATTAACATTCAGTTCTCTGGTAACAGCTCTGGTAGACAGTCCTGGAGCCAGTATGCCAATTGCAAGCTCCCTCAAAACTTGAGACATCTGTGGCATTGTGTTGTGCGACAAAACTGAACACTTTAGAGTGGCCTTTTATTGTCCATGTATTGTCCACAGCATAAGGTGCATCTGTGTAATGATCATGCTGTTTAATCAGCTTCTTTATATGCCACACCTCTCAGGTGGATGGATTATCTTGGAAAATGAGAAATGCTCACTAACAGGGACATAAACAAATTTGAGCACAACATTTT
Source organism: Oncorhynchus mykiss (assembly GCF_057628025.1). NCBI lineage: Eukaryota > Metazoa > Chordata > Actinopteri > Salmoniformes > Salmonidae > Oncorhynchus > Oncorhynchus mykiss. The sequence continues at coordinate 41,686,824 of NC_143034.1, read as the reverse complement.
AGAGAAATTTGGTTTTTGTACATATGGAACATTTCTGGGATCTTTTATTTCAGCTCATGGAACATGAGAACAACACTTTACATGTTGCATTTATATTTTTGTTCAGTGGATATTGACTCCCATGGCAGCATCAAGCCTGTAAGAGGGAGATCTCCTTACTCTCGGTCCAGCAGTTCTCAGGGTTGGTGGTGTCTGCCTCTTCTTCCTCCTCTTCTTCCACTTCAGGGGGATTGTCCACTGTGCTGCATATTGAAGAGGCATTGTCCGGTGCAATAGGTTTCTTTAACTGTAGTGGGAGAGACATCTGTATTAGATAATATGCGCTATCCCATTTGTAGCTAACCTTATAGCAAAATTTTTTATAAAAAACATAAAATGTGAACAATCCCTTTAAATAAATTGTATCTTGAAATCAGAGGTTAATCATGCCCACTGGGTTGGATTGAGGGACATGAAATGTAATTCTATATCATCAACTTACTATGACCTTTATTTACTGTTTTGAGCAGATTGTATAAAGATCGAGATGCTTTTGCTGAGACACAGCACAAAATGATTTGGTTTAGTAAGAGGAGGAATGACTTAAGTTACCTATGTGTCTATAACTCTTTGCCCAGTCACAGATTCATATGGTATCTCTCTTTCACATACAGTGCCGCTTGTCACATTAGACTAATGAGTAAACACACTGTGGGAAAGAAGTAGGACATAGCAACTGTCGCCCTACAGTCTCTTTAAAGTTTGTAAACATGTCAGCTCCAAAGAATTATTCAACCCCTGCACTTGAGAACATAAAATGTAATTCAAAACGGAAAAAAGACTGGCTTTGTTTATTTATACCGTGCGTCAATATGCACTGTCTGATAATTTGACAAGATGTGGTGTCTTATTTCATGTTTTGTTTATGTGATCAAACGATTTATTTACCCTTTTATAATTTATTTACACCATATTCTGAGAAATGGGTCTCAGCTGGGGTAGCTAAAGCAGAGGTCAGAGTTGAAATGCCATGGGTTTAGCCGTAAGCGGAGCTGTCATGTGAAACATGTCATTTGATCCATTTTAGAGGCACGCCAAAGGTATGCATTACTCAATCGTTCAGGCTTTAGCTCCTGAATGAAACAAATGTTATATGATTTGGCCTGCTGAGGAACTGACAAAGGCATGCTCTGTATTTACAAGACACTAAAACAAATATACGAGGTATATATATATATATATATAAATATATATAAATATATATATATATATAAATATATATATATATATATATATATATATATATATATATATATATTTACCTCTTATAATTATATACAGTACCAGTCAAAAGTTTGGACACCTACTCAATCAAGGGTTTTTCTTTATTTTTACTATTTTCTACATTGTAGAATTATAGTGAAGAAATCAAAACTATGAAATAACACATATGGAATCAAATACAGTACATTATACAGTTGAGATTTTTCAAATTAGCCACCCTTTGCCTTGATGACAGCTTTGCACACGCTTGGCATTCTCTCAACAAACTTCATGAGGAATGCTTTTCCAACAGTCTTGAAGGAGTTCCCACATATGCTGAGCACTTGTTGGCTGCTTTTCCTTCACTCTGCGGTCCAACTCATCCCAAACCATCTCAATTGGATTGCGATCATGTGATTGTGGAGGCCAGGTCATCTGATGCAGCACTCCATCACTCTCCTTGGTCAAATAGCCCTTACACAGGCTGGAGATGTGATTTGGGTTATTGTCCTGTTGAAAAACAAATGATAATCCCACTAAGCCCAAACCAGATGGGATAGCGTATCGTTGCAGAATGCTGTGGTAGCCATGCTGGTTAAGTGTGCCTTGAATTCAAAATAAATCACAGACAGTGTCACCAGCAAAGCACCCCCACACCATCACACCTCCTCCTCCATGCTATACGGTGGGAACCACACATGCGGAGATCATCCGTTCACCTACTCTGCGTCTCACAAAGACACGGCGGTTGGAACAAAACATCTCCGATTTGGACTCATCCGACTAAAGGACAGATTTTCACCGGGCTACTGTACATTGCTCGTGTTTCTTGACCCCAGGGAGTCTCTTCTACTTATTGGTGTCCTTTAGGTTTCTTTGCAGCAATTAGACCATGAAGGCCTGATTCCCGCAGTCTCCTCTGAACAGTTGATGTTGAGATGTGTCTGTTAATTGAACTCTGTGAAGTATTTATTTGGGCTGCAATCTTAGGTACAGTAAACTCCAATGAACTTATCCTCTGCAGCAGAGGGAACTCTGGGTCTTCCATTCCTGTGGCGGTCTTCATGAGAGACAGTTTCATCATAGCGATTGATGGTTTTTGCGACTGCACTTGAAGAAACGTTCAAAGTTCTTGAAATGTCTTAAAGTAATGATGGACTATCATTTCTCTTTGCTTAAGTCATGTCACCTCCACCTTACATCATATCACCTCCACCTTACCGGCCACTCTAGACCCACTTCAATTTGCATGCTACCCAAACAGGTCCACAGACTATGCAATCGCCATCACACTGCACACTGCCCTATCCTATCTGTACAAGAGGAATACCTATGTAAGAATGCTGTTCATTGACTATAGCTCAGCATTTTATTTTTTATTATTTCACCTTTATTTAACCAGGTAGGCTAGTTGAGAACAAGTTCTCATTTGCAACTGCGACCTGGCCAAGATAAAGCGTAGCAATTCGACACATACAACAACACAGAGTTACACATGGAATAAACAAAACATACAGTCAATAATACAGTAGAACAAAAGAAAACGTCTATAAAAGTCTATATACAGTGAGTGCAAATGAGGTTAAGTTAAGGCCATGGTGGCGAAGTAATTACAATACAGCAATTAAACACTGGAATGGTAGATGTGCAGAAGATGAATGTGCAAGTAGAGATACTGGGGTGCAAAGGAGCAAGATAAATAAATAAATACAGTATGGGGATGAGGTAGGTAGATAGATGGGCTGTTTACAGATGGGCTATGTACAGGTGCAGTGATCTGTGAGCTGCTCTGACAGCTGGTGCTTAAAGCTAGTGAGGGAGATTTGAGTCTCCAGCTTCAGAGATTTTTGCAGTTCGTTCCAGTCATTGGCAGCAGAGAACTGGAAGGAAAGATGACCAAAGGAGGAATTGGCTTTGGGGGTGACCAGTGAGATATACCTGCTGGAGTGCGTGCTACAAGTGGGTGCTGCTATGGTGAGCAGTGAGCTGAGATAAGGCGAGGCTCTACCTAGCAGAGACTTGTAGATAACCTGTAGCCAGTGGGATTGGCGACGAGTATGAAGCGAGGGCCAACCAACGAGAGCGTACAGGTCGCAATGGTGGGTAGTGTATGGGGCTTTGGTGACAAAACAGATGGCACTGTGATAGACTGCATACAGTTTGTTGAGTAGAGTGTTGGAGGCTATTTTATAGATGACGTCACCAAAGTCGAGGATCGGTAGGATGATCAGTTTTACGAGGGTATGTTTGGCAGCATGAGTGAAGGATGATTTGTTGCGATATATAAGAAGCCGATTCTAGATTTAATTTTGGATTGGAGATGCTTAATGTGAGTCTGGAAGGAGAGTTTACAGTCTAACCAGACACCCAGGTAGTTGTCCACATATTCTAAGTCAGAGCCGTCCAGAGTAGTGATGCTGGACGGGTGATCAGGTGTGGGCAGTGATCGATTGAATAGCATGCATTTAGTTTTGCTTGCGTTTAAGAGCAGTTGGAGGCCACGGAAGGAGAGTTGTATGGTATTGAAGCTCGTCTGGAGGTTAGTTAACAGTGTCCAAAGAGAGGCCAGAAGTATACAGAATGGTGGCGTCTGCGTAGAGGTGGATGAGAGAATCACCAGCAGCAAGAGCAACATCATTGATGTATACAGAGAAGAGAGTCGGCCCGAGAATTGAACCCTGTGGCACACCCATTGAGACTGCCAGAGGTCCGGACAACAGGCCCTCCGATTTGACACACTGAACTCTATCAGAGAAGTACAGTGCCATGCGAAAGTATTCGGCCCCCTTGAACTTTGCGACCTTTTGCCACATTTCAGGCTTCAAACATAAAGATATAAAACTGTATTTTTTTGTGAAGAATCAACAACAAGTGGGACACAATCATGAAGTGGAACGACATTTATTGGATATTTCAAACTTTTTTAACAAATCAAAAACTGAAAAATTGGGCGTGCAAAATTATTCAGCCCCTTTACTTTCAGTGCAGCAAACTCTCTCCAGAAGTTCAGTGAGGATCTCTGAATGATCCAATGTTGACCTAAATGACTAATGATGATAAATACAATCCACCTGTGTGTAATCAAGTCTCCGTATAAATGCACCTGCACTGTGATAGTCTCAGAGGTCCGTTAAAAGCGCAGAGAGCATCATGAAGAACAAGGAACACACAAGGCAGGTCCGAGATACTGTTGTGAATAAGTTTAAAGCCGGATTTGGATACAAAAAGATTTCCCAAGCTTTAAACATCCCAAGGAGCACTGTGCAAGCGATAATATTGAAATGGAAGGAGTATCAGACCACTGCAAATCTACCAAGACCTGGCCGTCCCTCTAAACTTTCAGCTCATACAAGGAGAAGACTGATCAGAGATGCAGCCAAGAGGCCCATGATCACTCTGGATGAACTGCAGAGATCTACAGCTGAGGTGGGAGACTCTGTCCATAGGACAACAATCAGTCGTATATTCCACAAATCTGGCCTTTATGGATGAGTGGCAAGAAGAAAGCCATTTCTTAAAGATATCCATAAAAAGTGTTGTTTAAAGTTTGCCACAAGCCACCTGGGAGACACACCAAACATGTGGAAGAAGGTGCTCTGGTCAGATGAAACCAAAATTGAACTTTTTGGCAACAATGCAAAACGTTATGTTTGGTGTAAAAGCAACACAGCTGAACACACCATCCCCACTGTCAAACATGGTGGTGGCAGCATCATGGTTTGGGCCTGCTTTTCTTCAGCAGGGACAGGGAAGATGGCTAAAATTGATGGGAAGATGGATGGAGCCAAATACAGGACCATTCTGGAAGAAAACCTGATGGAGTCTGCAAAAGACCTGAGACTGGGACGGAGATTTGTCTTCCAACAAGACAATGATCCAAAACATAAAGCAAAATCTACAATGGAATGGTTCAAAGATAAACATATCCAGGTGTTAGAATGGCCAAGTCAAAGTCCAGACCTGAATCCAATCGAGAATCTGTGGAAAGAACTGAAAACTGCTGTTCACAAATGCTCTCCATCCAACCTCACTGAGCTCGAGCTGTTTTGCAAGGAGGAATGGGAAAAAATGTCAGTCTCTCGATGTGCAAAACTGATACAGACATACCCCAAGCGACTTACAGCTGTAATCGCAGCAAAAGGTGGCGCTACAAAGTATTAACTTAAGGGGGCTGAATAATTTTGCACGCCCAATTTTTCAGTTTTTGATTTGTTAAAAAAGTTTGAAATATCCAATAAATGTCGTTCCACTTCATGATTGTGTCCCACTTGTTGTTGATTCTTCACAAAAAAATACAGTTTTATATCTTTATGTTTGAAGCCTGAAATGTGGCAAAAGGTCGCAAAGTTCAAGGTGGCCGAATACTTTCGCAAGGCACTGTAGTTGGTAAACCAAGCGAGGCAATCATTTGAGAAACCAAGGCTGTCGAGTCTGCCAATAAGAATGTGGTGATTGACAGAGTCGAAAGCCTTGGCCAGGTCGATGAATACGGCTGCACAGTAATGTCTCTTATCGATGGCGGTTATGATGTCGTTTAGGACCTTGAGCGTGGCTGAGGTGCACCCATGACCAGCTCTGAAAGCAGATTGCATAACAGAGAAGGTATTCGAAATAGTCAGTAATCTGTTTGTTAACTTGGCTTTCGAAGACCTTAGAAAGACAGGGTAGGATAGATATAGGTCTAGAGGGTCACCCCCTTTGAAGAGGGGGATGCCGCGGCAGCTTTCCAAACTTTGGGAATCTCAGACGATGCGAAAGAGAATTTGAACAGGCTAGTAATATGGGTTGCAACAATTTTGGCAGATCATTTTAGAAAGAGAGGGTCCAGATTGTCTAGCCCAGCTTATTTGTATGGATCCAGATTTAGCTCTTTCAGAACATCAGGTATCTGGATTTGGGTGAAGGAGAAATGGTGGGGGCTTGGGCGGGTTGATGTGGAGGGTGCCGGGCAGTTGACCGGGGTAGGGGTAGCCAGGTGGAAAGCATGGCCAGCCGTAGAGAAATGCTTATTGAAATTCTCAATTATAGTGGATTTGTCGGTGTTAACAGTGTTTCCTAGCCACAGAGCAGTGGGCAGCTGGGAGGAGGTGTTCTTATTCTCCATGGACTTTACACTTTACCAGAACTTTTTTGAGTTAGTACTACAGGATGCAAATTTCTGTTTGAAAAAGCTAGCCATAGCTTTTCTAACTGCCTGTGTATTTGTTCCTAACTTCCCAGAAAAGTTGCATATCACCACAGTACCCTCCAAGCTCATCATCAAGCTGGAGGCCCTGGGCATCAACCCCGCCCTGTGCAATTAGTTCCTAGACTTCCTGATGGACCGCCCCCAGGTAGGAAACAACATCTCCCCCTCGCTGAGCCTTAACACTGGGGCCCCACAAGGGTGCGTGCTCAGCCCCCTCCTGTACTCCCTGTTCACCCACGACTGCGTGGCCATGCATGCTCCAACTCAATCATCAAGTTTGCAGACGACACAACAGTAGTGGGCTTGATTACCAACGACAAGACAGCCTACAGGGAGGAGGTGAGGGCACTCGGAGTGTTGAGTCCTCAAAACAACCTCTCACTCATCGTCAAAAAAACAAAGGAGAATGATCGTGGACTTCATGAAACAGCAGAGAGAACACACCCCTATCTACATTGGAGGGACAGCAGTGGAGAAAGTGGAACGTTCTAAGTTCCTCGGCGTTAACATCAACAACAAACTGAAATGGTCCACCCATACAGACAGTGTGGTGAAGAAGGCACCTCTTCAATCTCAGGAGGCTGAAGAAATTTGGCTTGTCACCCAAAACCCTGACTAACTTTTACATCGAGAGCATCCTTTCGGGCTGTAGCACAGCCTGGTACGGCAACTCCTCAGCCCTCAACCGCAAGGCTCTCCAGAGGGTGGTGCGGTCTGCAAAACGCATCACCGGGGGCAAACGTCCTGCCCTCCATGACACCTACAGCACCCGATGTCAGAGGCAGGCAAAAAAAGATAATGAAAGACAACAACCACCCGAGCCCCTGCCTGTTCACACCGCTACCATCCAGAAGGCGAGGTCAGTACAGGTGCATCAAAGCTGGGAAGAAGAACAGTTCTATCTCAAGGCCATCAGACTGCTAAACAGCCATCACTAACTAGAGAGGCTGCTGCCTACATGGAGAACAAATCACTGGCCACTTTAAGAAATGGATCACTAGTCACTTTAAACAACATCACTTTAAATAATGCCACTTTAATAATGTTTACATATCTTATATTACTCATATCATATGTACAGTAGGTCAAAAAAGTATTTTGTCAGCCACCAATTGTGCAAGTTCTCCCACTTAAAAAGATGAGAGAGGCCTGTAATTTTCATCATAGTGAGAGAAAAAAAATCCAGAAAATCCCATTGTAGGATTTTTAATGAATATATTTGAAAATTATGGCGGAAAATAAGTATTTGGTTCCCTATAAACAAGCAAGATTTCTGGCTCTCACAGACCTGTAACTTGTTCTTTAAGCGGCTCCTCTGTCCTCCACTCGTTACCTGTATTAATGGCACCTGTTTGAACTTGTTATCAGTATAGAAAACACCTGTCCACAACCTCAAACAGTCACACTCCAAACTCCACTATGGCCAAGACCAAAGAGCTGTCAAAGGACACCAGAAATCAAATTGTAGACCTGCACCAGGCTGGGAAGACTGAATCTGCAATAGGTAAGCAGCTTGGTTTGAAGAAATCAACTGTGGGAGCAATTATTAGGAAATGGAAGACATCCAAGACCACTGATAATCTCCCTCGATCTAGGGCTCACGCAAGATCTCCCCCCAAGGAGTCAAAATGATCACAAGAACGGTGAGCAAAAACCCAGAACCACACGGGGGGACCTAGTGAATGACCTGCAGAGAGCTGGGACCAAAGTAACAAAGCCTACCATCAGTAACACACTACGCTGCCAGGGACTCAAATCCTGCAGTGCCAGACGTGTCCCCCTGCTTAAGCCAGTACATGTCCAGGCCCGTCTGAAGTTTGCTAGAGAGCATTTGGATGATCCAGAAGAAGATTGGGAGAATGTCATATGGTCAGATGAAACCAAAATTGAACTTTTTGGTAAAAACTCAACTCGTCGTGTTTGGAGGACAAAGAATACTGAGTTGCATCCAAAGAACACCATACCTACTGTGAAGCATGGGGGTGGAAACATCATGCTTTGGGGCTGTTTTTCTGCAAAGGGACCAGGACGACCGATCCGTGTAAAGGAAAGAATGAATGGGGCCATGTATCGTGAGATTTTGAGTGAAAACCTCCTTCCATCAGCAAGGGCATTGAAGATGAAACCTTGCTTGGGTCTTTCAGCATGACAATGATCCCAAACACACAACGAAGGAGTGGCTTCATAAGAAGCATTTCAAGGTCCTGGAGGGGCCTAGCTAGTCTCCAGATCTCAACCCCATAGAAAATCTTTGGAGGGAGTTGAAAGTCCGTGTTGCCCAGCAACAGCCCCAAAACATCACTGCTCTAGAGGAGATCTGCATGGAGGAATGGGCCAAAATACCAGCAACAGTGTGTGAAAACCTTGTGAAGACTTACAGAAAACGTTTGACCTCTGTCATTGCCAACATAGGATATATAACAAAGTATTGAGATAAACTTTTGTTATTGACCAAATATTTATTTTCCACCATAGTTTGCAAATAAATTCATAAAAAATCCTACAATGTGATTTTCTGGATTTTTTTTCTCTCATTTTGTCTGTCATAGTTGAAGTGTACCTATGATGAAAATTACAGGCCTCTCTCATCTTTTTAAGTGGGAGAACTTGCACAATTGGTGGCTGACTAAATGCTTTCTTGCCCCACTGTATATACCTGTCACGTCCTGACCTTAGTTCCTTTTTTATGTCTCTATTTTAGGTTGGTAAGGGCGTGAGTTAGGGTGGGCATTCTATGTTTTGTTCTTGTGTTTCTATGTGTTTGGCCTGGTATGGTTCCCAATCAGAGGCAGCTGTCTATCGTTGTCTCTGATTGAGAACCATACTTAGGCAGCCTGTTTTCGCCCTTGAGTTGTGGGTAGTTGTTTTCTGTTTCGTATCTGTACCAGACAGAACTGTTTCAGTTTTGTTTGTTCACGTTGTTGTTTTTGTATTTTTCAGTGTTCTATTAAAATAATTATGAACACGTACCACGCTGCACCTTGGTCCTCACCTTCTTCCACCAACGACAACTATTACAATACCGTATTTTCTACCATCTATTGCACCTTGCCTATGCCGCTCAGCTATCGCTCACCCATATATTTCTATGTACATGTTCTCATTCACCCGTTTTAGATGTGTGTGTATTATGTAGTTCTTGGGGAATTGTTAGATTACTTGTTAGATATTACTGCACTGTCCGAACCAGAAGCACCTGCATTAAGCTACACTCGCATTAACATTTGCTAACCATGTGTATGTGAACAATACCATTTTATTTGATTTGAGCTGTTCTTGCCATAATATGGACTTGGTATTTTACCAAATAGGGCTATCTTCTGTATACCACCGCTATCTTGTCACAACACAACTGATTGGTTTAAATGCATTAAGAAGGAAAGAAATTCCACAAATTAACTTTTAACAAGGCACACCTGTTAATTGAAATGCATTCCAGGTGACTACCTCATGAAGCTAGTTGAGAGAATGCCAAAAGTGTGCAAAGCTGTCATCAAAGCTACTATGAAGAATCTCAAATCTCAAATATACACTGCTCAAAAAAATAAAGGGAACACTTAAACAACACAATGTAACTCCAAGTCAATCACACTTCTGTGAAATCAAACTGTCCACTTAGGAAGCAACACTGATTGACAATAAATTTCACATGCTGTTGTGCAAATGGAATAGACAACAGGTGGAAATTATAGGCAACTAGCAAGACACCCCCAATAAAGGAGTGGTTCTGCAGGTGGTGACCACAGACTACTTCTCAGTTCCTATGCTTCCTGGCTGATGTTTTGGTCACTTTTGAATGCTGGCGGTGCTTTCATTCTAGTGGTAGCATGACGTTTGGCATTTGCCAGAGAACACCAAGATTGGCAAATTCGCCACTGGCGCCCTGTGCTTCTTCACAGATGAAAGCAGGTTCACACTGAGCACGTGACAGACGTGACAGAGTCTGGAGACGCCATGGAGAACGTTCTGCTGCCTGCAACATCCTCCAGCATGACCGGTTTGGCGGTGGGTCAGTCATGGTGTGGGGTGGCATTTCTTTGGGGGACCGCACAGCCCTCCATGTGCTCGCCAGAGGTAGCCTGACTGCCATTAGGTACCGAGATGAGATCCTCAGACCCCTTGTGAGACCATATGCTGGTGCGGTTGGCCCTGGGTTCCTCCTAATGCAAGACAATGCTAGACCTCATGTGGCTGGAGTGTGTTAGCAGTTCCTGCAAGAGGAAGGCATTGATGCTATGTACTGGCCCGCCCGTTCCCCAGACCTGAATCCAATTGAGCACATCTGGGACATCATGTCTCACTCCATCCACCAACGCCACGTTGCACCACAGACTGTCCAGGAGTTGGCGGATGCTTTAGTCCAGGTCTGGGAGGAGATCCCTCAGGAGACCATCCACCACCTCATCAGAAGCATGCCCAGGCGTTGTAGGGAGGTCATACAGGCATGTGGAGGCCACACACACTACTGAGCCTCATTTTGACTTGTTTTAAGGACATTACATGACATTACAAGGACATTTAAGGACATCAAAGTTGGATCAGCCTGTAGTGTGGTTTTCCACTTTAATTTTGAGTGTGACTCCAAATCCAGACCTCCGTGGGTTGATAAATTTGATTTCCATTGAGAATTTTTGTGTGATTTTGTTGTCAGCACATTCAACTATGTAAAGAAAAAGGTTTTACATTTTTAATAAGAATATTTCATTCATACAGATCTAGGATGTGTTATTCTAGTGTTCCCTTTATTTTTTGGAGCAGTGTATTTTGATATGTTCAACACTTTTTTGGTTACTACCATGTGTGATATTTCATAGTTTGGATATCTTCACTACTATTCTACAATGTAGAAAAAATAAAGAAAAACCCTGGAATGAGTAGGTGTGTCCAAACTTTTGACTGGTACTGTATATACAGCATAAAAATATCTAGCTTTCACAGATTTTTATTTGTACCCCGACACAGTAAGAGTATGAGTGGTGTGAAGTGTTTCCTTTAGGAGTGTGTGTGAGTATGCAGGTAGCTGTGTGTGTGTGTCAGGTTTGCTAAACATGCTGCGCTGGTCTTCTTTCCCACGCTCCGTCTTACAGTCACATGGTCTCTCCTCTCTTTGCAACCAGACGATCAGAGATAGATGGATGTTCTCTCTGTAGCAGAGGCAGTATGTGATCTTTATGAGCTTCTATCTGGGTCTGATGACACTGATCCCAGTAAATTGTTTTGCAGTCTTTACAGCAGTATTCACTGAAGTGTTTTTGTGGAGCAAAGTCTGCTGAAACTATACAGTGAATACTGTAGTGTATGCAGTTAACTATAGTATAATTAATGTAGTTAAAGAAAACTGTAGTATATAGTATAGTCATTTAATGTAGTGTTTTTGCGGATTGTAGTATACTGTAGTATTTACCGTAGTGTTTTTGATGACTGTAGTATACTGTAATATTTACTGTAGTGTTTTACTTTTATCTTTAACATAGAAGTGAAGGCTTTCTCCTTGAGGAAACCTACTGGAGAAATACTAAAAGAGCAAATTTCCCATAACCTGCAGGTAGGTCGGTAGGACTGGATAGTTCAGAGCTTCTGCTCTTTTCTATAACTTATAGGGAACATAATATATGACCTATACTTGGCATGTAGGTTTCTCACTTGTCACAAATTGGGATATGGGGGAGGGGAATGGGTAGGGTATATGCAAATTAAATACTGTAGTATTTACAATAGTCGTGTTTTTGCGGACTGTACTGTTTTTGAGGACATGACTGGAGTATTTACTATTTGGGATCCACGGTATATCGGTGAACATATCGGAATCGGACGATATTAGCTAAAAATGCCAACATCGGTATCGGCCGTTGTCTAGTTCAACGGCGATGTTAGAAACCTATGTCAAAGCTACCATGCATTCCTATATGACATAGAATTTGGCGCTACACGTGCAACACAGCATTCCTAATCTAGCCCACACAATGTCTGCTGTGCGGATCGAGCAGTCAACAAGCAAGACAACTCAAAGGCGAAATCCATTAAAGATAAGATAATGGAATTCATTGCCCTTGAACGGCAACCATTCTCTGTCGTGGGTGATGTTGGCTTTCGCCGACTGGTCGAGCACCGGTACACAGTACCAAGTGCGCTATTTTTTAAATGTTGCCGTATCGGAGTTTCACAATAATAGCATCACTGCTATTAGCTTCACAACATACATACTATGGAATGCCGTTTGGGTCTTTGCATGTCAAACAAAATACAGTAGCACTGTCAAAGCTGTACAAAAAAGTCTGCAAACAAGCAAACACCGGCCACGAACGATGTGTTTACAATACCGCTTTGGTAATAAAGCATCATTTGTTCGACCGCAACTTCTGGGGTACCTTTAGCTTGGTACCTAGCTAGCACTAATACAACCAGCCTGAAAACAATGACCAGTAGAAACTGCAGTCATTTTGATTATTCTTAGCAATGATTTAGGAATCTTTGTGAGTAATATTAGCTAGGTTGCCACTTGTTGTTCGCCTATTGAAATTGAACTTCAGTTCATGAAAAGAAATCGCTAGCAGGCTACTTAACCCTGTTGCCCGAAGCTAATATTATAAGCAGCCAGCTAGCTTCATCTTGCTAGTGAGGCTCAACCAGACAGGGTTATGTGTTGTGAAGCTAGCCGCAATAATGATTAGGCACGGTAGTGGAATTTGCAGTTTGCCTTCAAAATAAAATAATGTCATTGACAGTGATGCAAATAAATACAAATAGTAGAATTATGCCATACTTTTATTTTGAAGGCTAATAGATGGGTCCGACCACCATTAATCAAATAAGAACTGTCTTATAAATTAGGGTTATTTTAGATGATGAGACCTAGCTATATAGTTAGCTAGCTAACTAAAGCTAATGAAACAGATGCCGTGTCATTTGCCAAGTCAAAAACTGTTATTTGACGTGTATCTTTTTTGACACGGAAAGACCCAAACGGCGTTCCATAGAAATCCTGGTTTGAAAATGAAAAGACTGAACAAATGAACAACGAAGCAGCACAGCAAGTAAGTGAAAGAAATTGGTTTTGATTATGTTTTACTGGTGATGGGGAAACATGCAAATGCCTCAAAAATAACTTATTGGTCATGTGGTGTGTGTATGTATGTGTGTGTGTGTGTGACCTTTATTTAACTAGGCAAGTCAGTTAAGAACAAATTCTTATTTACAATGACAGCAGGACGATGCTGGGCCAAATGTGCGCCGCCCTATGGGACTCCCAATCACAGCCGAATGTGAAACAGCCTTGATTCGAACCAGGGACTGTAGTGACGCCTCTTGCACTGAGATGCAGAGCCTTATACCGCTGCGTCCATGTGTGTGTTAAATTTTCCACTGTACTAGAATGCTTAAAAGGCCGCAAAATGTAAAATATCGGTTATCGTAATCGTTTTTTTGGGGGGCAAGGAAAATATTGGATTTCGGTATCGGCCAAAAAAGTCATATCGGTGCATCGCTATTTACTATAGTATTTTTTGGTGGATAATATTGTAGTATTTACTATAGTATTCTACAGTATACAATGCTACAACATTCTATAGTAAGTACTTGATGATTGAGTTTGATTGAGGGATACTACAGTGTGCAGTACAGTATTCAACAGTATAATAAATGTTACTACATAATTCTATAGTAAGTACTGTAGTATTATATAGTAAACTGTAGGATTTTTTTATGTGGGTAGTCTACCCTGCATGTCAGCAGCAGACAGAATTATTTTGATTGTCACAGCAGAACAAAAATACTGTAGTTTGCTTAAGTGATTTGGCTATAAGAAACCAAAGACCCCATAAAACGTACCAAAAGGAAAATGTTCTTTATCTTATCCGCATTACAATAATACTGATACTGAATAGAATAATACTAGTACTAATAAAATTGGCAATTGATAACAATATATGATGTGCATGTGCTTGTATATTGGTTATTTCTCTTGTCAGTATGAAGCCTTAGTCTTGATAACTCTCTATATTGCTTGTAATAAACGCTCAAAATATAACCCCACTGGGCACAGACATCAATTCAACATCTATTCCACGTTGGATCAACGGAATTTCATTGAACGGACATGGAAACCATGTCGATTCAACCAGTGTGTGCCCAGTGGGAACAGATGTCTGTGTCATGTTTTACTCATCAATAATGCCAAGGTCTTACCTCAGTATCCTCTTTAGCATCTCCATTTGCACCTTCTCCTTCTTCCTCTTCAGAGATGTCATCCTCATCATCATCCGACTCCATTTTGGCAATAGGTACATCCAGGGTCAAATTGTCATTTGTAAGAAATCCACTTGGGTTGACATCGTCTATCCAAACGTCAAGCATTGTGAGCTCCAAATCAGCCTTTGGGTTGTCACTAGAGATTATATTTTTCAAAGCCAAGCTGCCCTTTGGGAGGCCGTCCACATCCCCATTACTACCCCCATTACCGTCAGCCCCGTCTCCATCCTCCTTAGGCTGCTTCCCTATGATAATGCAGAACTGCTGGATGACGTAGGCCTTGGCCCAGTCGATGCCTCTGGTGATCCTGCCGGTGGCGATCTGCAGGTTGTTCATCTCCCCGTCCTCCTCTGGAGCCGCCAGGTTGTCACCGCTGAACGAGCTCAGCAGCAAGGCCAAGAAGAGGTTCAACACCTGGATGGATAGTTAGAACAACTGGATTTTTTAGCACACGGTATTTGTTATTATTGTCCCCCATGCTCTTGAACCAGGGTAGTGAAATGATAATTTACCTAATTATTTTCTGGTTAATATTGTCAAAAGTTTTCTAAAACGTTTTCCAGAGGTCAGTCAGACAGTGACTGTGTAACTTTACCTCTCAATAGTATCTAACAGTGGTATTGGACTGACCTCAAACGCCTGTTACATCATCAGTAGACTTAAGGCTGCCCCCTCCATGATTCCTGTAAGCCCTCTGCTATTTTCTCTATGCCACCTGCCCCAGTGGATCCCCAAACACCCCAAGGTCAGAACTGCTGGCGAATATCATGGAGCTAATAATAGCCCCTCCATTGAGTGAATGGTGTGTATCCTATTCGATGCCCCTGTTAGTCTATGGGATTCTCCCGGGAGTTCAGACAGAAAGCCCTGTTTGTCTTTGGCACATAGTTTGTTGTCAGGCTTTCGCTACCTCAACTGACATAGCTATTTCCTCTCTTCGTCCTATGAATAACCAAAGAGGAAACACAACCAGTTTCGTTTACAGTGAAGTACCGCCTGGTATCCATCAAAAGAATGGAACTGGCATAATCGACTCAACATCTCACAGCAACATAAGCGCTGCATCTGTGGTATGTGCACTGTACGCATGGAGCGCTCCACCGAACACACTCCCTGATCTCTCATTGCATGTATATTACACCTTTTGAGAAATCCATGAATGAACTAAACACCAAAATAGTTCAATGCCCACCCTCCAGTGCCCACATCCCATGGTTCAATGCATCACTCACCACTAGGTTACCGATGACCATGACCATCATGAAGACAATGAGACACATGCCCTGTCCGGCCACCTCCATGCATTCCCACATGGTCTCGATCCACTCTCCGCACAGCACCCGGAAGATGATGAGAAAAGCGTGAAAGAAGTCATGCATGTGCCAGCGGGGCAGCTCGCAGTCCAAGGAGATCTTGCAGACACACTCTTTGTAGCTCTTGCCGAAGAGCTGCATGCCCACCACGGCGAAGATGAAGACGATGATGGCCAGAACCAGGGTGAGGTTACCCAGTGCGCCCACTGAATTACCGATGATCTTGATTAGCATGTTGAGTGTGGGCCAGGATTTGGCCAGCTTGAAAACACGCATCTGCCCCCAAAACAATCAGAGACATTATTAGGTTACATCGGGCTGGTTTCCCAGAAACTTGATTTTCCATTGAGCTGTGTCCAGAAAACTGGCCAATAATTAGGTTTGTAGAGTTAGTATCACTGCCTAATGTGATGTTAATCTTGCATAGGGTTGCAAAGGGAGGGCATATTACGAGTCACTTTTAAAGTTTACCAGTAAACGACCAACGTTTTTTGTAACTTTCTAGTTTTTTAAAAGTTTTTTTTTAATCACATGACATCTAGTGATCTTTTTGGGTACTTCAGATTATCACAGATGTCTGGAATTATCTATGGCCCTCTGTGTGGCTTTATCACATGTAAACTATTTACTGAACAAAAATATAAACGCAACATGTAGTGCTGGTCCCATGTTTCATAAGATGATATAAAAGGTCCCAGAAATGTTCCATAAGAACAGATTTTGTGCACAAACTTGTTTACATTCCTTTTAGAGAGTGTTACTCCTTTGCCAAGATAATCCATCCACCTGGCAGGTGTGGCATATCAAGAAGCTGATTAAACAGCATAATCATTACACAGGTGCACCTTGTGCTGAGGACAATAAAAAGCCACTCTAAAATGTGCAGTTTTGTCACACAACACAACGTCACAGATGTCTCAAGTTTTGACGGAGCATGCATTTGGCATGCTGACTGCAGGAAAGTCCGCCAGAGCTGTTGCCAGAGAATTTCTCTACCATAAACCACCTCTGATGTCGTTTTAGAGAATTTGTCAGTACGTCCAACCAGCCTCACAACCGCAGACCACGTGTAACCATGCCAGCCCAGGAGCTCAACATCCTTCATTCTTCCTCTGTGAGATAGTCTGAGACCAGCTACCTGGAGAGCTGATTAAACTGAGAAGTATTTCTGTCTGTATGTAATAAAGCCCTTTTATGGGTAAAACCTCATTCTGATTGGCTGGCATGGCTCCCCAGTGGGTAGGCCTATGGCCTTCCAGGCCCACCCATGGCTGCGCCCCTGCCCAGTCAATGTGAAATCCATAGATTAGGGCCTAATTTATTTATTTAAATTGAATGATTTCCTTATATGAACTGTAATTCAGTAAAATCATTGAAATTGTTGCATGTTGCATTTATATATAGATTTTTTTTTTACAGAAGATTTAAAACATGCAATATACCTGCAATGAAGCCTTTCAACAACTACATCACATTAGTAATCTAACAGACTCACATCCAGAGCGACACACAGAAGCAACCAGGGTCAACTCCCTGCTCAAAGTGCACGTCGACAGATCTCCCAAAAGGTCAAAAACGGGCACCCGAACCAGCGATCCATCAGCAACCAGCCCAAGCTTCCAACCGCCAAGGTCACCAGCCCGTTTATATATTTTTTTGTATATATAAAATAATAAATAAGATGCTTTTTAAAATAAAAAAATTGTAACGACAAAGCTGCAAAACATTATCCTAAATATAAACCATCAACTTAGTGAATGCAATTGGTGTTTGATATGAGGGTGTCAATATGTTTACAAAAGATTTTCACACCTATTTATTTGACTATGTCCAATACATAGTGTTTTACTACGTCTTCATTGTAAATGTTGTAGCGTCAAACTGATGGCAGTTGTGAAAAAAAAGGTCAATAGTTGGAAGAGTTGCAGAGTTGACTAAAAATAATGCCATTGTTAATTAATTCTTTCATTAATTAGACTCTTTTCTATTCAACCATTTGGTCTATCCACTAGATATTCATGGACAGTATGGACACAGATATACAAAATGAGTCATATGAATACATAATATACATGCTATTCAAGTATAAATGACCCAAGTTACCACAGATTGCCATAGATGACCTGCTAATTACCCAAATTACAGAAGATTCCCGTAACTTTGGTAAATTACCCAGCAGTTTGCAACCCTACTCTTGCAACTATTTTATGAAAATGCTTTGATCTATCGGGATCCATTCTCACTGCACAGTTACACTGAGAGAGTATGTTCTAAACTTTGGGTGGAGTTACTCTCACCAGACGGAAGGAACGTAGCACGGATAGACCTTCGACGTTGGCCAGCCCCAGCTCCACCAGGCTCATTGTCACAATGATGCTGTCGAAGATGTTCCACCCGACCTGGAAGTAGTAGTACGGATCCATGGCGATGAGCTTCAGCACCATCTCTGCTGTGAAGATTCCTGTGAAGACCTGTACAAGAGATGAGAGAGGGGAGCCTCGTGACTTATATTGAAAACTGTGCCATGTGTAGATATGCAGATTTTGCACCGTGAACCTGCCTTTTTAACACAATCATTTTGAGCGAGAGATTTCTAAGGTATCCCTGTCATGGCTTCAGAAGAGGTGAAGTGGAAGAGCATCATTAAGGAAGGTGACTCACCAAGTTCCCCACACTCAGGACTTCTTCAAACTCTGGCGTCATGGGGTAGTGCTCCATGGCCATGAACATGGTGTTGAGTACAATGCAGATGGTGATACCCAAGTCCACGAATGGGTCCATCACTATGAAGTACATCCACTTCTTGAAAGTCACCCAGGGCACACAGCAGTTCCATTTCAGGAAGATGTCTGAACACTTGTACCAGCAAGGCGGACAAGGTCTCAGTTCCTCCTCCAAATCTGTTTGGAATGAGGGTAAAGGATGAGGGTGTTAGTTATTTTGTACACAACCCTTCACGATAAGGATTTTCTTAATGGGTTCATGATTTGTTTTCAACCTTTATTTATTGTTTGCAGCACCTAAAGTTCAAGTCTATGTAGGTCTTGAAAGGTATTACTTATCTTGAACACCCAAAGTTAAAACGTGTAAGGCCTGACACAATACGCCATCAGTGCATTAGATGGGAAACTTTGATGCTGAAACTCTGCATAACTCATAAAATAATATAAAAGAAGCCCTTGCTCTAACACAGTGGCCAATTGGAACACGGGTATTGGTGGATATCACAGTCCTATACATCACATTCCAGTCCCACACAAGGATTCCTTAGGACATTTCATTTCTCGTATACAGATCCATTGGGATTTGTGACAGTTTACCGTCCATGTCATCTTGGCTGTAGACACTGGATGAACTGGGTGTCTTCTTCTGCAGGCCTACTACTTCCAGCTGGTCCTTACTCCCCTTGGGTCCACTGGCCCTCTTCAACACAACAGCAGACTGTAGAACAAAGAGAAACAAAACATACTTATCAATCAGGCGCATAGCAACACACTTAAAAAAATATATCTGTGTTTTACCCCCTTTTTTGTCCCCAATTTCGACCTTGTCTCATCGCTGCAACTCCTCAACGGGATTGGGAGGCGAAGGTCGCGTCATGCGTCCTCCGAAACATGACACGCCAAACCACGCTTCTTAACACTCGCCCGCTTAATCCGGAAGCCGGCCGCACAAATGTGTCGGAGGACCTGGCGACCGAGGTCAGCTTGCAGGCACCCGGGCCGCCCCAAGGAGTCGTTAGAGCGCAATGAGCCAAGAAAGCCCCCCCCGGCCAAACCCTCCCCTAACCCGGATGACGCTGGGCCAATTGTGTGCCGCCCTATGGCACTCCCGATCACGGCCGGTTGTGATACAGCCCGGGATCGAACACGATACAGTGCCTTAGACACTGCTGTGCCACTCGGGAGGCCAGCAACTCGCTTTTTCAGAGCCAAACCGAGCCTCACCAAACCAAACTGTACTGAGTTGGTTACGCATTCATTGATTATGCATTCATCATTGTTCCTGAAACCGCCCTGAAAAGGAAAATGTGAATAAACAATATGCGAGCCAGCGCAGTTTGGTTCAGGTCGGCACATTAGTGTGAAAAAGGTCATAACATCGAGAGCACAGCAACCCATCTGAGCCATGCAGCTCACCTCCTGGTCTGTCAGGACCTTGTTGGCGTTGGCACTGATCATGAGGCCTCCATTGGAGTCCTTTATAGCCTCGCTATAAAGGCTGGAGGACGTACACGCCTCATCATCAGCAACCTCTTCATCTGCCTTTTCACCTTTCTCTTTCTTAGATGTTCTACCGGACAGTGACGTCTGACTGCCAGCAATTTCAGCGTGTTCATGGTGTTCATGATGCCTGTCATGTCTCTGTCAGTCAAATAACCAGAATCAAACAAACCAAGGACGAGAACGACCAACATGAGCAATAATCTGCAAATTAACACTTAGTATGATTACTAGGTATTTTTTGAATTCATCAAGCTCGTCAGACATTTGAATTGACTAACGAAATTGTTCTCTATCAACCATCATCTGATCAAAGAGTGCAATTTATTGTTTGTTGATTGGATTTATATATAGGGCCTTTTCTTCCCAGATGCTCAAAGCACTTTACATACATAGTAAGTTGATCACACCTCTTTGACCTCTGCTTCTCTCCTTTCCTTCAGCTGCACCATGATCATGGCATACTCCTCCTCCTTCTCCTTGGCCTCGGCCATGGTGGCCTCGTTCTGCTCGGCATACGCCATGGCCACCACAGCCAGGATCAGGTTGATCAGGTAGAACGAGCCCAGGAAGATCACCACCACAAAGAAAATCATATAGGTTTTCCCTGCTGAGCGAAGAGTCTATGGGTAAGGGGGGGGGGGGGGGGGGGGGGGCGGACAGTTAACTCACCAGGAAACCGAGTGAGTACTCTTTCTGTATCAATATCTCTGATGACAGACAAGATTGCAATCTCTCAAATTCAATCCTGGTCTACCGGCTGATGTTACAGATGTAAATTTCAAGAAATGTCAGGAGCAGATACAGCTCTATGTCGTTGTCATCGAAGCACATGACGTATACGCACCAGCTGGAATAGATTTTCCCAGAAGTCCTGTGTCATGAGCCGAAATAGGGCAAGGTAGGCCCATCCAAAACTGTCGTAGCTTGTGTATCCATAGTTGGGATTCCCTCCGGCCTTCATACACGTGTATCCTTCAGGGCAATTTCTGTCAAAATGCCAATGAAGTGGCACAACAAATTGAATGCGACTTATGATCTTCAGCATTCAAAGATATGTTATATTTGAACTATGTTGAAATAATTTGCACCATATATTGCATTATCAACAGAGACAAGGCAAGACTATAAAGCTACCCATGTGCTCAACTCTGATATCCCAAAAAACCTACCCAGCATCAGAAGCGTTTCCACAGAGAAGAGGGTCTAACATTCCAGGAAGGAAGTAATGGTTCACTGGGGTAAAACAGAGAAGGGACCTCCATTAGAAAGTGCACCAAGTTGATATACAGTGCATTCGGAAAGTATTCAGCCTCTTTGACTTTTTCCACATTTTGTTAATTAACTTACAGCCTTATTCTAAAATTGATTAAATTGTTTTTTTTCCTCATCAATCTACACACAATATCCCATAATGATGAAGCAAAAACAGGTTTTTAGATTTTTTTGCTTATTTATAAAAATGTAAAAAATATATCACATTTACATAAGTATTCAGACCCTTTACTTTGTTGAAGGCCCTTTAGCAGCAATCACAGCCCTGAGTCTACTTGGGTATGATGCTACAAGCTTGGCACACCTGTATTTGGGGAGTTTCTCCCATTCTTCTCTGCAGATCCTCTCAAGCTCTGTCAGGTTGGATGGGCAGCGTTAATGCACAGCTATTTTCAGGTCTCTCCAGAGATGTTCGATCGGGTTCAAGTCCGGGCTCTGGCTGGGCCACTCAAGGACATTCAGAGACTGGTCCCAAAGCCACTCCTGCGTTGTCTTGGCTGTGTGCTTAGGGTCGTTGTTCTGTTGGAAGGTGAACCTTCGCTCCAGTCTGAGGTTCTGAGCACTCTGGAGCAGGTTTTCATCAAGGATCTCTCTGTACTTTGCTCAGTTCATCTCTGCCTCGATTCTGACTAATCTCCCAGTCCCTGCCGCTGAAAAACACCCCCAAAGTATGATGTTGCCACCACCATGCTTCACCGTAGGGATGGTGCCAAGTTTACTCCAGACATGATGCTTGGCATTCAGGCCAAAGAGTTGAATCTTGGTTTCATCAGACCAGAGAATCTTGTTTCTCATGGTCTGACAGTCTTTAGGTGCCCTTTGGCAAACTCCAAGCGGGCTGTCATGTGTCTTCTACTGAGGAGTGGCTTCCGTCTGGCTACTCTAGCATAAAGGCCTGATTGGTGGAGTGCTGCAGAGATGGTTGTCCTTCTTAAAGTTTCTCCCATCTCCACATAGGAACTCTGGAGCTCTGTCAGAGTGATCATCGGGTTCTTGATCACCTCCCTGACCAAAGCTCTTCTCCCCCAATTGCTCAGTTTGGCCGGGCGGCCAGCTCTAGCAAGAGTCTTGGTGATTCCAAACATCTTCCATTTAAGAATGATGGAGGCCACTGTGTTCTTGGGGACCTTGAATACAGCATAAAGATTTTGGTACCCTTCCCCAGATCTGTGCCTCGGCACAATCCTGTCTCGGAGCTCTACACACAATTCCTTCGACCTCATGGCTTGGTTTTTGCTCTGACATGCACTGTCAACTGTGGGACATTATATAGACAGGTGTATGACTTTCCAAAACATGTAATCATGTAATCAAATCATCAGAGCAGCTCACAGATCACTGGACCTGTACATAGCCCATCTGTAAGTAGCACATCCAATTACCTCATCCCCATACTGTATTTCTTATTCAAATGTGTATACTACTTATAGAAATATATATACTTATACAGATTTACATACTTATTTAAAACTATCATACAGTAAGTGCCATGATAAATTCCCAATTAATATAATGTAATGGTTCATTAGGCCACTATCAACTCCCCTTCCACACATCAATGTGCCATCAAAAACCTGTCAATACCTTTATCGTCGATGTATGCCTTGAAGTCCCACGTACTGTTGCTGCTGTTTGTGCCATTGTAGTCCATGACATCATTAAAACCACTGGTGTCGTTGAAGGCCATAGTGATGTTGTCCATGTTGGTAGAGTTTATACGCCATTCCACAGGGGGCCAGTAAACACACTTCTGCTTCAGGTTTCCCATGAACAGTTGAAGGCCGACCAGAGCGAACACAGCCAGGCAGAACACTGTTAGGATCATCACATCGGCCAGCTTCTTCACTGACTGGATCAAAGCGCCCACAATGGTTTTCAGACCTTAAAATAACCCCAAAAAACATTCAAATAATCTGTGATCTGAAAACTATTTGTCGAAGAATGAATAACATATCGTTGAGAATATTTGATTGTGCTTGATATCCTTGTTCTCTGTATGGTGTCATTAATAACCCATTTTTTATTGTGTAGCTTGCAGAGCATTGTGCTTATAATATAACAATAACAGATGCAATTTAGCAGATGCCTTTTTTCAAGGTGACTTACAGTACAAAACAGTGCGGGAATACAACCCAAAACAACCCTAGGGTTGCTAGCACCACACACTTACCAACTGAGCTACACAGGACCCAAAGCAGGTGTTCAAAAGCAGGTGGTGCAGTAAACAAACACACCCCAGTGGGATTTTGGACCTTCTTATGTGACACGTACCGGGAATTACAGTGATTGTTTTAAGGGCTCGGAGCACACGGAACGTCCTGAGGGCAGACACGTTGCCCAGGTCAACGAACTCTGTGAGGTACCTGCCGAGCACAAAACATGACAACACAACCAGCACATTAGAATAGAGGAGTTGACAGTTGATGTGTCAGTTGAACAAAAAAATCTGTTCAGATTCATGGACTTTAAATGTACATTGAATTCAATACCATTGGCTCAGTTGTTATTCTAACATAGAGGATCAGAGGGTTGCTATGGTAAAAGATATGGTTTAGCGGAGGATATGTTTAGCTCGGGGTAACTGTCCACTTCTAGAGCCAAATGGCAGTGTTATCTGTAAACTGACTGCAGAAGGCAGGCGTGCGACTAGACCAGTAAGACACCACATGGAGATTTAGTTATGAAGTGGCATACGTCATGATGTGGCTGGGACTCACCAGCAAAAGTTTCAATGTTTGAAGAAGGATGACACTTACAAAAATACATTTGAAAGAAACTAGATCACATTGGGCTCCAGAGAAACAAGCTCTGTTTCAGATTTTGATAGCAGGATCCTTAACCCACTTCTATGTACGGTAACTCAAATATTTGTAATCTTATATTTACATGATTTGAAACTAGCTGGATGAACTGTATGGTGTTACTTTTCATCGGGGCTCCAAGGCCATATATAGTACAGTCACAGTGCAGCATTTTGGACCGCCACAGAACTTCAGCCATTTGGTACTGGGACAAACAAAGCCCGGGAAGGAGGTGAGCACCTATAAATAGACCCAGAGTGTGGTGTGTGACCGTCCTTTGCAAGTGGACAAATATTTTCATTCATTTGGGGCTCCATGATAAAGCGAGGCAAGTGCTGTAGAAGGGCATTATGGAGAGAGAAAGGGATGGAGAGATATATTTTATATTTATATTTGAGTCATTTTGCAGACGGTCTTATCCAGAGCGATTTACAATTAGAACTCCTTAGCCAAACAAAATGAAAACTTAGCTGCTTCAAAGAAAAGGAAATACATGCAAGCTTTTTACTGTTTACAAAAGACTAGTCGATCTGAGTCACAGAGTTCACACTTTTAGCAAACTTCTGACCCTGGACGAGACACGGGGCAGGGAACATGTCCACAATAATGACAGGGAAGTGTCTTGGTGGCAGAGAGTTCCATTTCAGTCCAGTCAATTCAGGAAATGGATTGACATTCCCGTCATGAATTAAACGTTTCCCAATATTTCAACTTTGGTAAATAATGAATTTCACCTCACATTCTGAATTGACTGAGTTGAAATAGGACTCGACCTAAGGTGAGTGCACAAGTGTGAGGATCGGAGGCAGGGGGGACTAGCCCTTTCTAGGTGGTTTTGAGCAAATAAAGTTGTATTCTAGGTGGTTTTGACCAGGTCGTGGACGTGGAAGTCATCATCGTCGTATTTGATGTGGTAGACAGAGGGTTTAGAGAGGGAGTGAATGGGGAGAGAGAAAGAGTACATGGGGTGGCTGGGGCCTGGGGGGAGGAGAGATAAGGAAGCAGACAAGGCCAGGGTCAAACTCATTAAGCCATTGGAGATGTCCTTTGACCTTCCTGACCTTTGACCTTACTCCTTCACTCCTTCACTCATGCACACAGACACACAAAGAAACACAAATACACACACACTCTAACACCTGCCCCCGTGTCTAATGGTACTGCGCTGACGACTGACGGCAATGACTCTCCGAATACTCACGCCATGCTGATCACCATAAAATCCAGCCAGTTCCATGGATCTCGAAGGAATGTGAAATCTCCAACACAGAAGCCTCTGGACAACACTTTAATTGTTGCCTCAAAGGTATAGATACCAGTGAAAACATATCTGTAATACGAAAAAAAAAGGGGAAGAGAGCTTTATAAAATAGCTTTTGGTGAAACTTTGTAGTGGTCAAAATGACTCTCAATAATGTTATGACCAACCTTTTAAATAAATACAAAAAAATCACTGATATTTATATGAACATTTACATGCCCCCACCCCAAAACATGAATAATCTCCTACGTGGGTTTGAAACTTACTCAACAGTTTTACTCCATGCCGGAGGGTCACTCATCGTCATGAACACACAGTTGGACATGATTGTTAACATGATGAACATGCTAAATAATGTACCCATATTAAGGAAATAACATGGCATTATAATGGTATTCAAATCTAATTCTATGGACCAATTTAATTAGTACATTTTTTAATAACAAATTTTTATTTATTTACATCTTTGATTCATATGAATATAGTAATCAGTAGTCGCTAATGGGTGACATACTGGATTGTAAAAAAATGTAATATTACTAAAATCACATTATACTAAAATCACATTATTATCCCGAAATTGAAAGCATCTCGAGCTCCTGTTCACCGGGCCGGTAGTTTCTGATGCTAAAACTCATTCTAATTAGAACAATTAGGTGTGTTGCAACTGTTGCCAAATAATGATATTAACATATATTGCTAAGGACGTGTGAGTAGGGTGACTTGCCTAGGTCTCAAACCCGAGCCACCAGCGCCAATGACGAACACCCTAACCACTGCCCCAAGAAGGGATATCTCTAAGGCATGTGCTTATTGGGCCAGTATAGTTAGGCCCTGTCCAGAACAAACCCTAACCCCTCCTCCCTACGTAGATCTGAAAGAACTTAATATGCATAAATAATAAGGTGAATCCACTTTGAAGTAAATCTCATCTCTGTTAAAAGTACACCCAAGACAAACTTTCATTGATCCTAGTGATTCCAGAGTATCCTTAAAACAGGTCAATATGCCCCACCAACATCAGACAGCTATGCAGAAAACCCTTACATTTTGAAATAAGTCAATCAAATCAATAATGAGAGAATAGTCAAATTAACTGATAACTGACACAGACATGATGGTGTAACAGGAATATCTGAATGCCGTGAACCATGAGGTTGTGAGTTCAAATTCCAGGTGTTGAATAATAATGACTGTATACACTGAGTGTACAAAACATTATGGACACCTACTCTTTCCATGACATAGTCTGTCCAGGTGAAAGCTATGATCACTTATTGATGTCACTAGTTAAATCCCCTTCAATCAGTGTAGATTAAGCGGAGGAGACAGGTTAAAGGAGTTTTAAGCCTTGACAATTGTGACATGGATTGTGTATGTGTGCCATTCAGACAGTGAATGGGCAAGACAAAATATTTAAGTGACTTTGAACAGGATATGGTAGTAGGTGCCAGGCACACCAGCTTGTGTCAAGAACTGCAACGCTGCTGGGTTTTTCACACTCAACAGTTTCCTGTGTGTATCATGAATGGTCCAGCACCCAACATACATCCAGCCAACTTGACACTGGGACAACTGTGGGAAGCATTGGAGTCAACATGGGCCAGCATCGATGTTGAATGCTTTGGGCACCCTGTAGAGCCTATGAATTGAGGCTGTTCTGAGGGCAAAGGGGCATTCCCATGAAATGTGTCTAGAACATTAATATTGTATATACCATGGCATTGTTCAATACTCCTTTCTGGTTGGCTTGAAGGACATTCTAGAGCATTTATTATTTCCCTATAACGCACTGTATATTTGCACGGTAGAATTCAATGGCTATAGTTCATTCTTACATGTTCTATGTTTGAGCTGCTTTTGAAAGCAAAAGTCGAACTGGAAACTGTATTGGTATTGTTGAATTAGATTTTCATAATAATAAGCTAGAACTGATTGTTTGGTTAGCTAAACTAACAAGTCGGTTCGGTTACCAAGCAACAATTGCAGCTATCTAGTTGACTTGCTAGCTACTTCAGTGAATGTTGAACACATTTCTAGTGGCAAATCTGTTCAAATATAGCCAGGGTATAAAAGGGATAATCAACTCGGGGCTCGATGCATTGTCTAGAAAATAATGTAACTCCGTGGAGTATGTTTTGTGGGACATTGATGAAAAATTCTCCCAACCCTCAGAAAACTGGACACTCAAACACTATGGGAACCTTAAGGGTAACATTTCAAAAACAGTCTTTCTCCCTAGTATTGTAAACTGGGATGTAAATAAAAAATATCTATGATAAGTACAAAGCCATCCCCCTTCCCCACTTCAGCCAATTAGATCACGTCTCTCTGTTCCTACTCTCTGACCTACAAGCAGCAACTCAAGAGGGAGATACCAACACAGAGAATAGTGGGGCGCTGGACAGCGGAGGCAGACTCAATGCTGCAGGACTGTTTTGAGAATGCTGATTAGAATATATTCAAAGATTCATCCACTCAGGACTCATCCACTGACATTGAGGAATATACACTGCCTACTCAGTCAAGGGTTTTTCTTTATTTTTACTATTTTCTACATTGTAGAATAATAGTGAAGACATCAAAACTATTAAATAACACATATGGAATCATGTAGTAACCAAAAAAGTGTTAAACAAATCAAAATATATTTTATATTTGAGATTCTTCAAATAGCCACCCTTTGCCTTGATGACAACTTTGCACACTCTTGACATTCTCTCAACCAGCTTTATGAGATAGTCACCTGTAACGCATTTCAATTAACAGATGTGCCTTCTTAAAAGTTAATTTGAGGAATGTCTTTCCTTCTTAATGTGTTCGAGCAATCAGTTGTGTTGTGACAATGTTGGGAGGTATACAGAAGATAGCCCTATTTGGTAAAAGTTCATATTAAGGCAAGAAAAGCTCAAATAAACAAAGAGAAATTACAGTCCATCATTGCTTTAAGACATGAAGGTCACTCAATCCAGAAAATGTCAAGAACTTTGAAGTTTCTTCAAGTGCAGTAGCAAAAACCATGAAGCGCTATGATGAACTGGCTCTCATGAAGACCGCCACAGGAATGGAAGACCCAGAGTTCCCTCTGGTGAAGAGGATAAGTTCATTAGAGTTACCAGCCTCAGAAATGGCAGCCCAAATAAATGCTTCACAGAGTTCAAGTAACAGAAACATCTCAACGTCAACTGTTCAAAGGAGACTGCGTGAATCAGGCATTCATGGTCAAATTGCTGCAAAGAAACCACTACTAAATGACACCAATAAGAAGAAGAGACTTGCTTGGGCCTAGAAACACGAGCAATGGACATTAGACCAGTGGAAATCTGTCCTTTCGTCTGGGGTCAAAATCTGAGATTCTTTGTTCCAACTTCTGTGTCTTTGTGAGATGTGGTGTGGGTTTATGAATGATCTCCGCATATATATATTTCCCACCGTAAAGCATAGAGGAGGAGGTGTGATGGTGTGGGGGTGCTTTGCTCGTGACACTGTCTGTGATTTATTTAGAATTCAAGGCACACTTAACCAGCATGACTACCACAGCATTCTGCAGCGATATGCCATCCCATCTGGTTTGGGCTTAGTGGGACTATCATTTGTTTTTCAACAGGACAATGACCCAACACACCTCCAGGCTGTGTAAGGGCTATTTTATCAAGAAGGAGAGTGATGGAGTGCTGCATCAGATGTGCTGCAGGAGTCCTGCATCCTCAATCCCCCGCCCTCAGAGCAGCCAAAAAGTGCTCAGCATATGTGGGAACTCCTTCAAGACTGTTGGAAAAGCATTCCAGGTGAAGCTGGTTGAGAGAATGCCAAGAGTGTGCAAAGCTGTCATCAAGGCAAAGGGTGGCTATTTGAAGAATCTCAAATAGTTTTGATGTCGTCAGTATTATTCTACAATGTACAAAATAGTAAAAATAAAGGAAAACCTTTGAAAGAGTAGGTGTTCTAAAACTTTTACCGGTAGTGTACATTGTCAGTCACAGGCTTCATTTGGAAATGTGTTGATGATGTTGTACCCACAGTAACAATCCGGACATACCCAAACCAAAAACCCTGGATGAACAGAGATATCTGTACCATGCTGAGTGTCCGTACTGCAGAATTCAATGTCAGCAGAACAAACCCAGATGACTTGGTGGCTTGCGACACGTACAAGGCAAGAAGATAAGAGCTCCGCAAATCCATTAGGGAAGCAAATAGACAATACAGAATCAAAATGGAATTGATGCTTGACAACTCAGAATCGTGAAACATGTGACAAGGACTAGACTATCACGGACTACAAAGGCAAATCCAGCAGTGTGGTGCCCACCGAAGCCTTCCTCCCAGCTGACATTAACACATTCTATGCTTGCTTTGAGACAGACAATACCGATCCATCCAGGAAGAGTCTAGCTGCTCCAGACGACCAGGTGCTTTTGCTCTCCGAGGCTGACGTGAGGAAAACTCTCAAAAGAGTGAATATACTGGCCCAGATGGCATTCCTGGGAGTGTGTGCTGACCAGTTGGCGGGTGTCTTCTCTGACATCTTTAATCTGTCCATGTCCCAGGCTATAGTTCCCACCTACTTCAAAGAGAATTCCATCGTCCCAGTGCCAAAGAAAAACAAGATAAAATGCCCAACTGACCATAGCCCCATCACGCTTAACCCAGTCTTCATGAAGTGCTTCGAGAGGCTGGTCATGGACCGCATCAAGGCCAGCATGCTAGGCACAGTGGACCCACTCCAATTTGCCTACCGTTCCAACAGATCGACAGAAGATGCCATTTCCATTGCTATTCACACGGCCTTAACACATCTGAACAAAAGGAACACCTATGCGAGGATGCTGTTCATTGACTACAGTTCAGCATTCAACACTGTTGTTCCCTCCAAACTTAACACCAACCTCAAAACTCTGCGTCTGGATAC
The DNA here is from genome assembly GCF_057628025.1 of Oncorhynchus mykiss. Classification (NCBI taxonomy): domain Eukaryota; kingdom Metazoa; phylum Chordata; class Actinopteri; order Salmoniformes; family Salmonidae; genus Oncorhynchus; species Oncorhynchus mykiss. The sequence goes on along the minus strand of NC_143034.1, from coordinate 41,656,362 downwards.
CACTCTCTGCACTGGATGCTGGACTTCCTGACAGGCAGACCACAGACTGTGAGGATTGGCAACAACACCTCCTGCACACTGACTCTCAACACAGGGGCCCCCCAGGGGTGTGTCTTCAGCCCTCTGCTGTTCACACACGACTGTGTGGCTTTGTACGACACCAACTCCATCATCAAGGTTGTAAGCCTGAACCAACAATGACAAGTCAGCATATAGGGAGGAGGTAAGTGAACTGGCATTGCGGTGCCAGGACAACAACCGCTCCCTCAAAGTCAGCAAAACAAAAGAGTTGATTATTGACTTCAGGAAGCAGAGGATTGAACATGTCCGATCCACATGAACAGGACTGCAGTAGAGAGACTCAGCAGTTTTCAGTTCCTCAGTGTTCACATCACCAAAGACATGACATGGACCAACAACCCCACCACTCTTGTCAAGAGGGCGCAACAGTCTCTCTACTTCCTAAGGTGGCTGAAGAAATTCACAATGCCACCCGGGTCCTCTTCATATACTACTGCTACACCATCGAGAGCATCCTGACTAGTTGCATCACGGCCTGATACAGGAATTGCTCCATCCATGACTGCAAGGCCCTCCAGTGAGTAGTGAAGAGGCCAGCAGCATCATCAAGGACCCCACACACCCCAGCCTCGAGCTGTTCACTCCCTTACTGTCGGGCACATGGTATCGGATCATGAGGTCTGATAACAACAGGCTCAGAGACAGTTTCTATCTACAGGACATCAGACTGCTGAACACTGCTGAACTGGACTAACCACCTGCTCTGACTCTCCACACCTTTGCACACATGCACACATGCACACACGCACACACACCGTAGCACATTTCCTGGACTCTGAACATTCAGCAGGATCCTGAGTTATATTTATGTATAATGTAGATCAGTGAGATATTTTTATTGAAAGGATATGAATGTATAAGAATTTTGATGGATCCTCTCCTGAGAATACTGAAGGGCGTTAGAATATAGCAGGCAGGCTCAGCATTGAACCTGAAGATTGTATTCCCTTTGGTGATGACGATAAAGGTCTGAAAAACAAGAAGTAAAGATCAGTGAAGAAATATTTGAAGTCCAATATTATCTGTACTTTAATTGAATGTATTGATGTTTGTCTTAAGGATATTAGCAAAATAGAGTGTGTAGTAATTGTTGTAAATCAGAGGGCATTTACCCTCTGAATAATAACAATATAGTAATATTACTTGGAATGTGTAAATCCACCTCTGATTTGAGCTTAGTGTAAAGGAAATGACTTTGTGATGTCTGGTTATGTGGACACTCAGCCCTCAGGCCACTAAGGGACATGGGCTGCAGTGCTCACTTTGTGTGATTTGTAGAAAGGATCCAGTTCCTCCAGAGGCGTGTTGAACAGCTCAGGTGGCGGGTCTCCGTAGATGAATGGCAGGGCCTTGCCGGCCTCCAGGTCGACGGCTGGCTTTGGCAGGTCCTCCTCTGCCACCTCCGGAAAGGTTTGAAAAAAACATGATTACAAACACTTTACCATTTCTTACGAGCACTGATTCTGCTATTTTGAAAGCAAGTTTAACTTGCAATGGCTTGACTGTGATATATGGACATTTGAATTACCTTACTTAAATCCACTGATTGTGAAGTCAACTCTGGAATCTGGATAAGTGTCTGCAAAATGACTGAAATGTTAAATGTACCTCAATGTTCAGGGCCTTTTTTCTCTCCTGCTCCTCTGCTTCCTCGGCCATCCGCCTCTCGATCTCCGCCAGCGACTCAAGGGTGAAGCGGCGAAACACTTCGGTGCCAGTGGGAGGGAGCAGGGCGACCATCTTGGCATTCTGCTGGGCGAGAAATGCAACCACACCGGGGTCTCTCAGCAGGTTTTTTTTATTAAATGTAACCTTTATTTAACTAGTGTGCTGTGAGTTGGAGGGATGGATCAGGAAGATGAAAAGATATTAGGCATGAAAATGGAAGTTGAAAAAATACATCTTTAAAATGCATTATTTAAAACATGTTTTGGCATATTGTTTCATTAGGGTATTTCATGGAGAGGGACAGGTACAAAGAGAAAAGACTGGGTGAGGACACTGTGCGGCAGCTTCAGCTGAAATGTGAACTCAAACATGTGGGTCCTTTTCTGTGTTTTTGAGCAGCCAAGCCTTCATCTGCACTTTTTACAACAATCCATTGCCTTGAAACCACTTTACAGAATCCTCTTCCCTTTCGTCAATGGAAACTCCTTTACAATGACAAGACAACTTCTAAATAATATTATTTTGACCGTACCAAGGCAGTGTGGCTGGTGGCTCCACAGGCATGCATGCAAGCGGCAACCAGTCATTCAGGGCAGGACGGGCTTTGAGTCCCACATTTTTTGCCAAATGTTTTATCCCCCCAAAAATATAGACATTCTTTTGGCGGGGGAGGGGGCTTGCCTGTTTTGCATGTTATTTTGGCATTCATCCGTGTCAAATATCAGTTTGCAAACAATGTAAAAGATATATACAGTGGGGCAAAAAAGTATTTAGTCAGCCACCAATTGTGCAAGTTCTCCCACTTAAAAAGATGAGAGAGGCCTGTAATTTTCATAATAGGTACACTTCAACTATGACAGACAAAATGAGAGAAAAAAAATCCAGAAAATCACATTGTAGGATTCTTTATGAATTTATTTGCAAATTATGGTGGAAAATAAGTATTTGGTCAATAACAAAAGTTTATCTCAATACTTTGTTGTATACCATTTGTTGGCAATGAGAGAGATCAAACGTTTTCAGTAAGTCTTCACAAGGTTTTCACACACTGTTGCTGGTATTTTGGCTCATTCCTCCATGCAGATCTCCTCTAAAGCAGTGATGTTTTGGGGCTGTTGCTGGGCAACACGGACTTTCAACTCCCTCCAAAGATTTTCTATGGGGTTGAGATCTGGAGACTGGCTAGACCACTCAAGGACCTTGAAATACTTCTTACGAAGCCACTCCTTCGTTGCCCGGGCGGTGTGATTGGGATCATTGTCATGCTGAAAGACCCAGCCACGTTTCAACTTCAATGCCCTTGCTGATGGAAGGAGGTTTTTACTCAAAATCTCACGACACATGGCCCCATTCATTCTTTTCTTTACACGGATCAGTCGTCCTGGTCCCTTTGCAGAAAAACAGCCCCAAAGCATGATGTTTCCACCCCCACGCTTCACAGTAGGTATGGTGTTCATTGGATGCAACTCAGCATTCTTTGTCCTCCACACACGACGAGTTTAGTTTTTACCAAAAAGTTATATTTTGGTTTCATCTGACCATATGACATTCTCCCAATCTTCTTTGGATCATCCAAATGCTCTCTAGCAAACTTCAGACGGGCCTGGACATGTACTGGCTTTAGCAGGGGGACACGTGTGGCACTGCAGGATTTGAGTCCCTGGCGGCGTAGTGTGTTACTGATGGTAGGCTTTGTTACTTTGGTCCCAGCTCTCTGCAGGTCATTCACTAGATCCCCCCATGTGGTTCTGGGATTTTTGCTCACCGTTCTTGTGATCATTTTGACCACACGGGGTGAGATCTTGCGTGGAGCCCCAGATCGAGGGAGATTATCAGTGGTCTTGTATGTCTTCCATTTCCTAATAATTGCTCCCACAGTTGATTTCTTCAAACCAAGCTGCTTACCTATTGCAGATTCAGTCTTCCCAGCCTAGTGCAGGTCTACAATTTTGTTTCTGGTGTCCTTTGACAGCTCTTTGGTCTTGGCCATAGTGGAGTTTGGAGTGTGACTGTTTGAGGTTGTGGACAGGTGTCTTTTATATGATAACAAGTTCAAACAGGTGCCATTAATACATGTAATGAGTGGAGGACAGAGGAGCCTCTTAAAGAAGAAGTTACAAGTCTGTGAGAGCCAGAAATCTTGCTTGTTTGTAGGTGACCAAATACTTATTTTCCACCATAATTTGCAAATAAATTAATAAAAAATCCTACAATGTGATTTTCTGGATTTTTCCCCTCATTTTGTCTGTCATAGTTGAAGTCTACCTATGATGAAAATTACAGGCCTCTCTCATCTTTTTAAGTGGGAGAACTTGCACAATTGTTGGCTGACCAAATACTTTTTTTGCCCCATTGTATATATATATATCATTGAGTTAATAAAGCCGCATACTAACATGGTCTCTTTTTTGTTTTCTTGAGTAAGGCAGCTCCAAAATGCAGGTTTCAGCGTAGCTCAGTGCTTTCTGTGGTGGTGGGGCAAGCCAGCAGAAAACACGGAGCGTTTTTGGCTCAGTGTTCTGCCACTCATGGGGATACTACGTCACTGCCAAGTCTAAGGGTAGACCTAGAAAATTAAAGCCACTTGGGTTCTGCCATAGAGTTACTTTAGAAGTGCCAATCCAAGAAGGCTCAAAGTCATTGGCCACAGATAAAATGACGTCAAATCACATTATATGTACAGTAGCTTTGATTGGACTGATCATGTCAACATCATACTTTCATAATCTTAGCTATCAGTCATCATTATGAATCAAGTTGACAATCTACTGGCAAATCCTTTTTATTCCTTGTCATATGAAGATAAATAATTAAGAGAAATTATAGATAAAACGTATCGGTGCTCATCGGCCATTGGGCATGAACACTGCACAACAACTTGGAAATCTGTAATTCAACAATGAGTGGTTTGGAAGGAATCAGTGACAGTGGCTAATTCGGCAAGTATTGCAAAGTAATCACTAGCCTGCAATGCAGTGGAGTGGCTGTGTGGTCCCAAATCTGGGATTAAGGGGCTCTTTTCCAAGTTTAAAATTATAAACATTTAACATTGTTTAACAACTGTTAACACGGAACTGCGAAAACTTGACTTCAGTGAGTTCAAGACAAATGACAAGTCAGGAATAAACAAGCTCCGACTGGGAAAATAAGTTTTGAACGGTCATCCAACTCGAAATTGTAAATCTGGCATCTTTCTAGAGCTACAACCTGAAGATCAATGACGTCATCATGATTGGCCCTTGTTTTTTTCAGAGTTCCCAGTTGTTTTGAAACCACGGTAAATCCAGAGAATGATAGACTTTGATGACAAAATTTGCCCACAAAGGACTGCTGCGTCACCTTCCTGATCAGGTGAGCACAGCACAAGAAGGTGACTCCAAAAATGTATTGTATGCTGCTGAATAAATGATGTAATATACCAGGGAGATATCTATACTGTAGCCAAGAAAGTAATACTAGGTGTATGTGTAGTACGCTGTTAGTAGCCCATGTGCCTCCCCCTAATAATTTGGTCTATTTTCACCTTTTAATTTCGCCTACTGTTTTGACTTGGTGGTGCACATGTAGCCTATAACCTGTTTTAGAGAAATGTAATCATTGAATATTCTAAGAGCTTTCATAGTCTGTTTATATGCCCCCTTTATTTATCCTACGGTTCTGACTTGGTGTACAGGGAGAACACTGTAAGAACAGCCCATGTTCTGAATTCTGTCACTGTACATTTCAAAAGTGCTAAACAAATAGTTATATAGTGTTCGTCCTAGCTCGCTCATTAATGTCTTAATCAAAATTACGGATTTCCTCTTATTCGCTTGTCGTCCCATTATGCCATAGTTTGTACATCTCAATTGTCATTAGAAACCACATTCGTTTAAACAAGTCAGCCATATCTGCAATGTTTTTTTAAAAGGCAGTAAATGTGGCTGAATGAAGTGTTTTGCTGCCAGATAAGGCTCCGCTGATAGCCAGGTGTAAACGGTAGTGAGATGTTGGGACTGCTGTTGGGACAGCTTTATGTAGGCCCTAGCAGTTTGTGGGTATCGTTTGTCACTGTTATAGTGCAATTAATGTATTGATTAGTCTTGTGTTGTGGCTTTGCTGGCATGCATCCCACTTTTATTTTTATTATTTGCTCCACCAAGATTTACAGTTGAAGTTGGAAGTTTACATACACCTTAGCCAAATACATTTAAACTCAGTTTTTCACAATTCCTGACATTTAATCCTAGTAAAAATGCAGTCTTTGGTCAGTTAGGATCACCACTTTATTTTAAGAATGTGAAATGTCAGAATAATAGTAGAGAGAATGATTTATTTCAGCTTTTAATTCTTTCATCACATTCCCAGTGGGTCAGACGTTTAAATACACTCAATTACTATTTGGTAGCATTGCTTTTAAATGGTTTGACTTGGGTCAAACGTTTCGGGTAGCCTTCCACAAGCTTCCCACAATACGTTGGGTACATTTTGGCCAGTTCCTCCTGACAGAGCTGGTGTAACTGAGTCAGGTTTGTAGGCCTCCTTGCTCGCACACACTTTTTCAGTTCTGCCCACAAATTTTCAATGGGTTTGAGGTCAAGGCTTTGTGATGGCCACTCCAATACCTTGACTTTGTTGTCCTTAAGCCATTTTGCCACAACTTTAGAAGTATGCTTGGAGTCATTGTCCCTTTGGAAGACCCATTTGTGACCAAGCTTTAACTTCTTGACTGATGTCTTGAGATGTTGCTTTAATATATCCACGTCATTTGTGCACCAGTCCCTCCTGCAGCAAAGCAACCACACAACATGAATCTGCCACCCCCATGCTTCAGAGTTGGTATAGTGTTCTTCGGATTGCAAGCCTCCCCCTTTTTCCTCCAAACACAAAGATGGTCATTATGGCCAAACAGTTCTATTTTTGTTTCATTAGACCAGAGGACATTTCTCAAAAAAGTACGATCTTTGTCCCCACGTGCAGGTGGCAAACCGCAGTCTTTTTTTTTTTTTGATCAGTGGCTTCTTCCTTGCCGAGCGGCCTTTCAAGGTTATGTCAATATAGGACTTGTTTTACTGTGAATATAGATAAGTTTGTACCCGTTTCCTCCAGCATCTTCACAAGGTCCTTTGTTGTTGTTCTGGGATTGACTTGCACTTTTCGCACCAAAGTACATTCACCTCTGAAAGAAAGAACGCGTCTCCTTCCTGTGCTGGATGACAGCTGCGTGGTCCCATGGTGTTTATACTTGCGTACTATTGTTTGTACAGATGAACGTGGTACCTTCAGGCATTTGGAAATTGCTCCCAAGGATGAACCAGACTCGTGGCGGTATACAATAATTTTTCTGAGGTCTTGGCTGATTTCTTTAGATTTTCCCATGATGTCAATCAAAGAGGCACTGACTGTGAAGGTAGGCCTTGAAATACATCCACAGCTACAGCTCCAATTCACTCAAAGGATGTCAATTAGCCTATCAGAAGTTTCTAAAGCCATGACATCATTTTCTGCAATTTTCCAAGCTGTTTAAAGGCACAGTCAACTTAGTGTATGTGAATTTCTGACCCACTGGAATTGTGATACATTGAATTATAAGTGAAATAATCTGTCTGTAAACATTTGTGGCAAAAATGACTTGTGTCATGCACAAAGTAGATGTCCTAACCGACTTGTCAAAACTATAGTTTGTTAACAATACATTTGTGGAGTGGTTTAAAAACTAGTTTTAATGACTCCAAGTGTATGTAAACTTCCGACTTCAACTGTACATGCTAAAATCTCCACTGATGCACGCACACACACAGACGTCATGCTAGGTTACTGAACAACTAATAAAAAATAAAAATAAAGTTATGTTCCAGTTGATTAATCAAGGAAATACAAATTTGTATCATATCATTTCTCAAAACTTCCAGTTGCAATAATTGTAAAATAATATGTTAAATATTGTAAAATAATGTGTTAAAGATTGTAAAAGAATGTGTTAAAGATGGTAAAATAATGTGTTAAAGATTGTAAAATACTGTGTTAAAGATGGTAAAATAATGTGTTAAAGATTGTAAAATAATGTGTTAAAGATTGAAAAATAATGTGTTAAAGATGGTAAAATAATGTGTTAAAGATTGTAAAATAATGTGTTAAAGATGGTAAAATAATGTGTTAAAGATTGTAAAATACTGTGTTAAAGATGGTAAAATAATGTGTTAAAGATGGTAAAATAATGTGTTAAAGATGGTAAAATAATGTGTTAAAGATTGTAAAATAATGTGTTAAAGATTGTAAAATAATGTGTTAAAGATTGTAAAATAATGTGTTAAAGATGGTAAAAAAATGTGTTAAAGATTGTAAAATAATGTGTTAAAGATGGTAGAATAATGTGTTAAAGATGGTAGAATAATGTGTTAAAGATTGTAAAATAATGTGTTAAAGATGGTAAAATAATGCGTTGAATATCTGCTTTGCTGTACTCATCACAAAATATTGACAAAATCCAGGATAAAATCATCACAATAGAATATATGTAGATAAAATGTTACTTAGCACAACAAAACCTGTTGACTTTGGCTGAGACAATCAAACCCATTCCCTCTTGCATACAACCACCAATATGGTCCATTCAATTTAGGACATTATTAGCAATTGAATTGTTTTATTTTATTAAAGTTTTTTTCTGAGTGTACCAACCATGTCGATAATCGAGCACTGACTACCATCACATCTTTAAGGACAAACAGAGAACTTCTAACTCGCAACCTAACATTGAGACTGTGGATCCCCAATCACCACCCTCCTCCTTAAATGTGAATATCCACAAGGGCATATTTTCAGGTCTTTAGCTTTCTTCCTCAGAAAGGTCCTGTGCCTCTCCCAGGCTTCCAGTAGTGTTACCTTTCGGGTCAGCATGACTGCAGAGCCCTCCGCTATACTTTCGCACTATGGCTTTCTTTACACATAGACCGGTTCTGAAGGAACCCCTTTTAGACTGCTGGACATTTTGCTGGATTAAGACAACAGTTCCACCTCCAGCCCCATGCAGGTTCCACCTCCAGCCCCATGCAGGTTCCACCTCCAGCCCCATGCAGGTCAGAAAAAAAGTTCACATTCTAGTTGCACACCCGCCCCCATAGTCTAACTTCTCTACCCGTGTGGATGTGTCGTAGCAGGGGGCACAGGGACATTGTTCTACTGAATGGAGCCACTTAGACAAATCAAGGCCAGTGGATCACTGGGTTACATTCAAGTCACTGAACAGACACGGTCTGGAATGTAAATAGTGAATTGTTGCAGAAAGCTTCCTATATTATGGCTAGTTAAGTTGTCTTTGATGTTTATTACTGCAATTACTATTTCTGTTAATTGCAGCTGCAAGACTTATTGGACATGGCAACAAAATGTGTATAAAATCTCAATATTATCTAGTTCAAGGGAAACTACATTTTCACGACCACAGCACTTCGAGGTGACTGTATGAGAAGTAATTACAGAGCTGTCAGACTGTCCCATATTGTCCACAACTCGAGGACAGTGATTTTGTCCTTACTTGGACAGGAAGCTAGTTTTTTAATATTTTTTTATTCTTTACAGACTTCCCTCTTTTCACTCAGTCAATTATGTTAGTATTGTGAAGTAATTGTTGTTTATCCATCCTCAGTTTATACTTCCTATCGACTTCACAAGTACGTGATTCTATCCACACAAGGGCTGTGCTCAGTGTAAAACCTGCTCTGCGCCAAGCTCAGCTTTGGATCACAGGGGGATCAGAGATCAGAATTGCAACACTATTGGACATGAGGGATTGCCTCGATGAGTTAAATCAGTCAGCTAATTATTTTATGCAGTTTGCATAGCTATAATGACGGATGAGCTTGTTCTACATCATTATTCTAATAGTTGTTTCATGTATAATCTTTAGACTACAGACTGATCATTTGATTATCTCCCCAAACGTATTTACCAGTAAGCATGTTAGGAAGATAACAATTGTGTGAGGTTAAATCCAAAGCCCCAAGTCTTTGCAGAAAACCTCAATAATAAGATTCTGCCCCTCTGCAACAGGGTGGCTCAATGTTCTCCCCCCCCCCCCTTCCATCGATTTACACAGTAATTATTAAAACCTTCCCGGAGGACGTCCAGCAACCTATCAGAGCTTTTACAGGATGAACTGACATGTTATCCACCCAATCAAATTATCAGAGAATGTCTAGTACTGACAGCATAAGATAAAGCTAGCTAGTACTGCAATGCATAAAATGTGGTGAGTAGTTGACTCAAACAGAGAGAAGGACAATAGTTTTGAACAAATTAATTTCTTCCAAAATTAAGGTGAAGCAAGAGAGAGAGAGAGATAGAGAGCTAGCTATATTTCGTAGTACTACCGGTCAAAAGTTTTAGAAAACCTACTCATTCATAGGTTTTTCTTCTACATTGTAGAATAATAGTGAAGACCTCAAAACTATGAAATAACACACATGGAATCATGCAGTAACCAAAAAAGTGCTAAACAAATCAAAATATATTTTTAATTTGAGGTTCTTCAAATAGCTAGCCTTTGCCTTGATGACAACTTTGCTTACACTTGGCATTCTCTCAACCAGCTTCATCTGGAATGCATTTCAATTAACAGGTGTGCCTTCTTAAAAGTACATTTGTGGATTTTCTTTCCTTCTTAATGCGTTTCAGCCAATCAGTTGTGTTGTGACAAGGTGGGGGTGATACCCAATAGCCTAAATAAATGCTTCACAAAGTTCAAGTAACAGACACATCTCAACATCAACTGTTCAGAGGAGACTGTGTAAATCAGGCCTTTATGGTCGAATTGCAGCAAAGAAACCACTACTAAAGGACACCAATAAGTAGAAGAGACTTGCTTGGGCTAAAAAAACATGAGCAATGGACTTTAGACCTGTGTAAATTTGTCCTTTGGTCTGGAGTCCATATTGGAGATTTTTGGTTCCAACCGCTGTGTCTTTGTGAGACGCGGTATGGGTGAATGGATAATCTCAGCATGTCTATTTCACACCGTAAAGCATGGAGGAGGTGTTATGGTGCGGGGGTGCTTTGCTGATGACACTGTCTGTGATTTTTTTAGAATTCAAATTTAACTTAACCAGCATGGCTACCACAGCATTCTGCAGTGACACGCCATCCCATCTGGTTAGGGCTTAGTGGGACTATCATTTGTTTTTCAACAGGACAATGACCAAACACACCTCCAGGCTGTGTTATGGGCTATTTGACCAAGAAGGATAGTTATGGAGTGCTGCATCAGGTGATCTGGCCTCCTCAATCCCCCGACCTCAACCAAATTGTGATGGTTTGGGATGAGTCGGACCGCAGAGTGAAGGAAAGGCACCCAACAAGTGCTCAGCATATGTGGGAACTCCTTCAAGACTGTTGGAATAGCATTCCAGGTGAAGCTGGTTGAGAGAATGTCAAGAGTGAGAGACTGTCATCAAGACAAAGACTTGTTTTTGAAGAATCTCAAATATAAAACATATTTTGGTTTGTTTAACACTTTTTTGGCTACTACATGATTCCATGTGTTATTTCATAGTTTTGATGTCTTCACTATTATTCTACAATGTTAAAATAGTACAAATAAAGAAAAATCATTGAATGAGTAGGTATTCTAAAATGTTTGACCGGTAGTGTATGTTGTAAACTTTCATTCGTGGGCTAGGTTGTAGAAACCTCATGATGGGTAAAGGAAAAATTCAAGCATTGAGCTGGGTGAATGGAATATGAATGGCAGTCATCCAATATGCTGTAATAGAAATAAGGCCATGGCCATAAAAACATAATTCTGTCCTCCCTCATCTTAAACAGCACCGACCACCAATGGTTGGGATGTTGTCATGATGAGGGTGAGTGACTATCCAGATTTGCATGATTTTTTACCCCTGAGGTCAATGTAGGGACCTCACGTTAGAGGATGGAGTGGGCCTGCCTGGATCATATCATGGCTGGCCTAGGAAAGTAAATGGTTCCAGGGGAGCGTGGTTCTTCTACCAGTACCCCTCTCTACATGGTGGCTGCCCAGCTGCTACAGACAATCATGGTAAGGCGTCGGGTTACAGTACCGGCGATGACTCTGCTCATTCCTAGCTCCTCACCCGCTAGCCCTCCGCTCCCTCCCTGCCTTACATCGTGCCGATAAACAGGCCGTTGGCATTCCGGCTCAGAGCTTTCTGACAGCTCAGAACTCTGCCACATTCTATTTCGCATGGGGTTAAAATCCTATCCACTCTGTTTACACGTTCTAGCCCCCTCCACCCCCCATTTACCCCTGCCCCTCTCCTAGCACTTGACTGCTTCCTTCAACACACACACATGCCAACCCCTCCCTCCTTAATGTATGTGCCTGGCCTGTGACAACCCCTCTATCCTCCCCTCCCCTCCTTCTTCCAACATGTCGCTCCCAGTTTGTCTTGCGTTTATCCTGGCAGAGATGGATGGCTGCCTCTGGTTTCCCACAACTATTAGGCTACACTCTCCATTCTGGTCCTGGTCTACTGCTATGAAACAGGCCACTTCCAGATCATTCACTCCTGTGAAGTCTGCAGCACGCACCCAGCACAACAACAAGACATTTAACATAATCAAATCAAACATGCTTTCTAAAAGAGTCCTATCGGTCTGTGGTTCTGTCTGTCTGCTTGCCACCCTGTCTGTCTCTGTTTGATTCTCTGTCTGTCTGTCTGTCTGTCTACCGCTGTCTGTCTGTCTGTCTGTCTGTCTACCGCTGTCTGTCATTCTTCCTTTCTGTCTGTCATTCTATGGAGCCTACAACACACACTCTGCACCCAACCAGACCTTTAAATAATTCAAATCCCGTTTTCTTAAAGAGGTCTGTCTGTCCACCTGCCTGTCTGTCTGTCCGTCTGTTCATCTGAGAACGAGCAGTGCTGATGTAAATCGTGTTATGTTTTTCCCAGTCCCACGAAAACCGCAACGATGCACCTATGCAAAGCCCTCACTCTGTCACTCAGATACGAATTCCAGTGTCTACCTGCCAGCTGAAAATCTTTTCCAGCATGTGTGATTGTGTAGGCTACCTGCACCTCCCAACCTCTCTCGCTCTCTTCCCACCCACCAAAGTTCAGCCGCATCTGCGCCCTGCACTTGTCTTTCCAAAGTAAGTACACATCTATAGCTTGCAAGCTCCATAGCAAGCTGCTCAAAGTAATTCAATGTCAAGCTAAATGTAAAACAAAAAAAAGGTTTAAAAAGGAACAGAGAGGAACGATATAAACCATAACTTTTTTTTAGTTTGAACCAGTTCAGAACATCTTTTTATTGGTCGGAACATCGAAACAAAAAATATACATAATTTTGGTTCCAACCCCTACTACATAGTATTACTTTTGACCAGAGCCCTATGAGCCCTTTCTGTCAGGAGGCCTCTTTCGCGGAGTTGTTAACATGTGTAACTACCCTTTAGTTGTAAAGCCCTGGGCCCCAATGTGTGACCTGCAGCCAGGGGGAGGGATGGGGGGCCGTAGACGAAACTGAAGTCATCCAAACTGGGCACTATTTGATACCACAACATTTGATACTGTATGTAACAGCCGAGCAACAGGCAATAAGACAAACAGTGCAAAAACCTCTCTGCCGGTCAGCATCAGTTATATGGGGCCGTCAGCATATGCTATAACAGGAAGAACAGGCACCTTGCAGAGAGCTTAGACTTTGTGTTCTACAGGGTGGTATTTATGCTTGAGCCAGCCCAGTACTCTAGAGATGCGCTTGTATGAAGTGTTGTGTCTCTCTTGTTGTGAGGAGTGTTTTGTCCTATATTTATATATATATATATATATATATATATATATATATATATATATATATATACATTTTTTTTTTTTTTTTTAAATCCCAGGCCCCCATCCCCGCAGTAGGCCTTTTGCCTTTTGGTTGGTCGTCATTGTAAATTAGAATTTGTTCTTAACTGACTTGCCTAGTTAAATAAAGGTTAAATAAATCAAATACAATAAATTAAGGGAGATGTTTACACCGTTAGCCAAACGCTTGCATGCTCTCCATATAGTCCCTCAAATAGACTCAAGATTACAGAAACCAATTTTCCATCCAACTATTTCATGCGATCGAATTACCTGACGCATGAAAAAAGTCATGACGGGGCCGAAGAAACAATTTTATAAATGCTGACAGACCATTTGTTCCTTCGACATGGTGGGATCTTTTTGTGTCGGTAAAATGTATTACGCGAGAAATGGCGTGGAAACACCTTTATACGCAAATATTGATATAATAACCATCAGAGTCACGCGATGATATGTTGTGTGGTCCTCCCACTACGGCTCGGGAAACCATGCAGTTTATTAGGATACGATGAAATAAGTTATGATGCGCTTCATTGGGTGGTGAATGTGCAAAGTGATGAGCTTAATGCTCCTTTCCAATAAATATCGAGGGTCTCATTCTGCTGACATGACGATGGACGCTTGGCTGCCATTTGACAAATAAAAATAATATTGCTTTTATCCATAATAATCTCATAATGTACATAGCCTACTCGCACTGTATCTGCGAGCTGTTGGCTAGAGCACATGTGGCAAGACCAGAGTGGGCACGTTTGCTATTTAACGCAATAGTGTTGGTAGTTTACTGGTAAACGTCAACGGTTTCCAGTAATATACCCTCCCTTTGCAACCCTAGCTGCATACAATGTGGCCTATAAACTACTTTCAAGCTAAGAAAATGTACGTAAATGTGTAATTTGAATATCACCCCTTTAAGATATTCTACACCCTAAACGTCATCTCAAGCATGGGCTAAGCACGAAAGTTTGCCTAAGCTATTATATAAACTTCATCTCAAGCATGGGGCTAAACAGTAAGCACGGAAGTGCACTATACGTTGTGCATGTCAACATGCCGCGGTCTACAGGACTATTCTGACAAGAGACATACCAGAGGGATAGAAGCGGGTGGAAGAGAGGATACAGAGACCCGATGTGTGTTACACTAGCCAGCCAGGGAATGCAGAGTGATGGTATTCCTATCCGGAAACTAAGTTACACAGCTTTAGGCTTCTGGCTCCTGCGCAAAGATAATTTGGTAGACATTAAAGGCTGCCGGCGCTGACACGCAAGAGCGACAGGGGTGGGGGAGAGTGGGGGAGGCGCTCTGGAAGGACTGGGTACATATCCATGTTTCTGAGGCACGAGAATCAGGGTCAACTTCAACCACGTCCAGAAATATCATCCACCAGCCAAAAAAGTTTGATGTTTTCCTCAGGAGCAGCGCCAGCGACTGACCCCTTTACCCCTTTAATACCAAGAAAACCTTATTTTGTTAACATTTGACTGGACCAAATGCAGAAGACACTCTCCTAGCTTTTGTCTGTCCTCCCTAACTGTCAAGCGCCAAGTCATCTCATGGCACCCACTCCAGACCCACGAGCCCTCGCCACGCCAGATAACGCATGTGAACTCCATGAGATCATGTCGTCCCCGTTGTTCCACCGCGTGATATGAAATACAGCAGGGCCGTCATCTCACAGGGAGCCACTCGTCACCGACATGTCAGAAATACACTTATCGCTGCGATAAGGGACGCCACACACCATGCCGGGGAGCGTGTCGTGTCGGCCCAGGCTGTAAAGGACACAAACACTGGGAACTATGTTCCTTCTCTCTGTCCCCATGGCTGGCTGGCAGTACTCCCCCCAGAGGGTACACAGCACAGGGGTGGCGTTTCCTTATTCCCCCCCCCATCCTGTGAGTTTCTCTTTCTTTTCTCCTGCTCTCATGGGGAGCCATATCTCATACCTCTCGTCCCTCTCTTCAACGCCCTGTCACCCACTAGTCAACCCCACTCAGCCTCCTCACCCAGCAGAATGTGTTCATCTAGACTAGATGTAGCTGAACGACCAGCTCCAGCACACTCAGGCCAGGGGACACTGAGGCAGCTGCGTGCTGTTCTCGAAGCCCTTGCCCACCAGGGATTTTAAGTCCCTTCTGGCCTCTTTAATAATGCTGTACTGTACTGTATAGTAATACCTGAACTGTTCTGTGCTGGTTCAGACATGATCTTTTCACATTTGCCTTTCCAGCCTGTTTCCAGCCAATCTGACGCCTGTAAAAATGTGTAATAACATAACCCTCAAACAGGTATCACAGTCATAAACAGAACATACATACATCAAAAAGAATAACGAGAATAGCACATGGTTGAGTTTGCAAAGTAGAGATATGATGTGTGTGTAGTGCACATTATACTGAAGGAGGAGCCATTCATAAATAGGTACAGTAGGTGTGAGGTTTAGGCCTCGTCTTCAGTTGGTAAACCAATTCTCAGATTCCCCTTTTTCTATGGGGAGCTGACCAGAAGAGAAAACTGATTCCCTAACAAACTCTCACACACTCTGGGTCCAAGTGTACATGAGGCATCTGCCACTCTCCATGGCGCCTGCCTGCCTCTCCCGTTACCCCCTCTGACCCTCATCCTCCACCCAGGGGACACACCCTGTTCCCACTACTGAGCTGAGCCAAACCAAGCTGTACTGCACCAGCCTGGTTATGCATCTACCATAGTTGCTGGAACCATGCTGGAAAGGACAATGTGAAAGAAAATATCATCAAGCCAGCACAGTATTGGTTTGGATTGCCATGAAAGCACGAATTGCGTAAGTATCTTTTCTACTCTATCCCACAACAGAGACCAACAGCTATAGGAACCTTAGAAACACATCAGGTTATCCCCAAAACCCAAGTACCCCATACCAGCACAAGTCAGATGGCCTTCTTTAACTGTCACTCACAGCCCACACTCAACAGAGAACAAAAAAGTCTCCCTTGGCCCTCCTCGACTCCACAAGTGCCAAATAGTTTTCCCTTACAAACTGACCAAAAACTCCATGGATCCCCACAGGATCCTCTTGCCCCCGCCAGTGACCTCCAACAGGAAAGCCGCCAAATGACAAAACAACGTGCTTTTGCCAACATTGTCCCCTGGAGGGAAGGCGAACAGGAGGATGGCGCAACACAAGAGGCAAGGCCGTAGGACAAGGCCCAAGGCCTCTCCACCAGCAATGTGACTTCAACGGAGGGGACAGCGCTGACAGTTAATAATACAGAAAAAGAGTTACAACCTGATCTACTGTACATGTCTAATGAGGGCAATCGAGGAGCGGCGCAAGGCCCCCGGAGACGTGCCTCCTCCGTCTGTCTTGGACGCCAGAGGCTCCGATTTGCATGGTTTGGCATAGAGGGCTGGAGGAGCAGCGGTCAAAGCTTAGACACACGTATGCAGCATCTCTTCACCCCCCTCCCCTTGTGGCTGGAAATGAAGCCATCATCTCTATAAATAAGACAACTGGGCCTAGAGGGGCAGGTGAGACAGGAGCCAAGCTGGGGGAGACAGGTGCAGGTGTCCTCTAGGCCCCCCCAGCCCCCTCAACACCTCCTCCTCTCCATCACATGTACCTGTTTGTGGGGGCATCCCGCCAAGCACCAGAGACTTCTGAGAAGATCTTACTCACCCATACCAACTTCTGACACTGTTATACTCACTCATACCGCACGCAGACATTTTGTGCGTTTTCATCTTTGAATAACTCTGTCAGACAGACACGCACACGCACACACACATACACACACACACACACACACACACACACACACACACACACACACACACACACACACACACACACACACAGACAGAGAGACTCTATCCCCATACGCTTAACTTTCACATCTAACTCTTCTAACCTGTTGCACTGGCAAAGAATCACTCTCAATTTCACTTGCTGTTATCACTAAGCCATTGCTGTCAAAATCACTCAAACCCCCACACATATCTTCTGCCTGTAACAGAAGTACTGCACAGCACTAACACACAAACACAGTCTAATATGTGCCTCCCTCTGACACCGATGCGATGCACCAGCACGGCAGCACGGTGGGCCGCAACACAAAACCAAACCACAGAATGCCCGGCAAACAAAGCCAGCTGAGAGGCATTTCCCCTGATGCAAATAGCACCACTGAGATGGACAGAGATTAAATACAGGGTTGTCAGGATATAATGGTATCATTATCAAAGGGAATTCCCCTCCAACCACACACACACACACACACACACACACACACAGTGAGATCCTCCAGCGAGATGAGATACAGTGTCCTGTGCTTTTAGTGCTCTCCTCTCCCTTCGAATCTGAGAACACACACACACACACACACACACACACACACACACACAGACAGACAGACAGACAGACAGACAGACAGACAGACAGACAGACAGACAGACAGACAGACAGACAGACAGACAGACAGACAGACAGATATAGGCGGACATGTCTCCTTCTCCTCCAGTCTGAGATAAAAAATAATAATAATAATAAATCTGATGGAGCGCCTACGCAAATAAAGCCCAGCTAGCTGCCTACTGCAATAGGATGAGGCGTTAAAGACTTCAAACGACGGACACCGTGTTCTAATGTTCAGCTTCTGCTTCCATCTTTCACATTGCAGAAAGAAACGTGCATGTGACAAATTGGGATTATGCTGTGTCCTTTGACTCCTGACCTGTGAATTTGATAAGACCTTGATTGTTTTGATAGAGGCTCCCGGCCTGGGATGTGTCATTGAATTCAAGTAGAGGAGATTGAAAAGGAAGTAGACATTTTAAATCCATTTTGATGATCTATACCAGGGGTATACCCTATGAGGCCCGGAGTCTGCTAGTTTTCTGCTGATAATTAATTGCACCCACCTGGCGTCCCAAGTCTAAATCTGTCCCTGATTAGAGGGGAACAATGACAAAAATGAGGTGGAACTGGCTTCGAGGTCCAGAGTTGAGTTTGAGGGATCTATACTACACTGGAAGTTCCGAATCACAATGTGGCATGCACTCATCCATCATCTATGACGTACTCTGTAAAACAAAAAGTGAAAACCTAATAAACGGTACACGCTCACCATGTGCAAGTTAAGATGCACTCTAAATTGAGCACGGCTGGCCATACAACGTTTCCACCATTGCCTGCTCTACATCACGTTCAAGGGAACGTTCTGGTTATTCACTGACGCCAATCTTGATGCTTTTCACACACATACCAATAGTAAACGCCTAATTCATTTTCTGTAAGGGACATACACAGTTGTCCCCTGTGTCACAGCAGTGGCTATTGCGTAAACGCCGTGCTATGTCCATGGCATGTTAACCTGCTTAGCATGCCATTTCTACAAATCACATCTCACAGCAGCCAGTACAGTACTAGTGTTGTGGTATCGATACTTTGATCCAAGTTAAGACGTGAGTGTGAGTGTGTGTGTATGTGTGTGTTGCTGTATGTTTACATCCAAAGGGAGATTTGTCTTCCTGGTAAATGAGAGAAACTGCAACAGAATCTCAAATGACGGATGACTTACTCAACTCTGGACAGAGAAAGATGGTTCGTTCATGCAATTACCAGCAATTGTAGGCTATTGCTCGAAATTCTTGGCTAAATCCAAAAACATCTGAACGTTGTGCCATTTGGCTTATAGAGAGAACCGTGTGTTGTATTTTTGATAACACAGTCAGCTATGACGCATGTTGAGAGAAGAAAACACGATCAAGGATATATCATACATATATATACATATATATATCATATATCATCTTTGTTGATATCCACGCAAGTGGGGTCAGACCAAAAATGTCCATATATCCAGTATACAAAACAGTGTTGGGAGGACCTCCTGATGACAGCTGAAATACCATGAAACACATCAGAAGACTATGAAATTACATCACAGAGCAAACTTATACTCCGTAAAGTCCAATATGGTTTCACCCCATGCTTATAAACTTGTGTTCACGATATCCCATAATTAACCAGCAACTGCAGCAACATGGTTAGGCTATGAAGCACTGGGAAAGTAATGACCCGTGGATGACTCCTAACGTCTTTAGGAAGCTTAATAATATACATTTTCAATATAAATTACCAATGTGTCAGTAATTTAAATCATGATATCATAGAACTGGATCACAAGACGAGTAAACTAATCGACTGTAGCCTTTCTTGGGTGAGACAGGTGTAGGCTTGGCTATGTAGGAAACCGGCAATAGCCAAGGCACTACACTTGTTTCTATAGATAGGCTATAAAAATAACTTCAAGATGTCAGTGATTAAATTATTTACTTGGCAGGAATAAATTCAATCTTGTAAAGCCACCGGCCATGTTGTCATGATCGCACCACACTGTAAACATAGCAGGAAGATTATGTGAAGTTCAAAGCCCCAACTGACAGACTGACTTCAAAAAGTCTAATGCAAACGAACCGCTCAAGTGCCCCACCGCGGCGCTAAAAGATTACGGACAACTCGGTGTTTTTGTTTACCCAACCTGGTTTACCTTGTCCTGTCAACAACAACAACAAAAAAAAGTGTATTCCCACAAAAGCCAAGTAACCCGGTGGTAAGTCTTCTTTCAAGCCTTCGCTGATAACCTTTCCTCCTTCTCAGAGACCGTCCACGCTGCAGGACAGCTGTTGCTGACGCATGGTGTATCTTGAATGAAACCCGAGAGTTCGTTCAGGTAGGATCATCACTTAGTCCAAACTTCTCACACTTTTTAACCGCGGCGCGTTTCTCGTGCTTTAGTAAAGATAGGCTAATGCACTACGAAACGTTAATTTTTGTAATTTTATAAACAGTTGAGGACATGACAGCAACATTTACTACAGGAATAATGAAATAGTAATGCAGTCATGACTTGAGGAGTATTTTAGCCCGCTCTTCCAAAACGTTGTGGGATGCAAGAGAACATTCAAGACTATCCCTTTCTGAGGTCGTCATTTAAATATACTTTTAAAAAAAACTCTACAGGCGAGGAATATGCTGCTGCCTACCACTGACTGGCCTGTTCTGCTTTTCCTCTAGAGTGGCCTAGATAGATTGTCAATGCCAGTTTTCAAGTGGTAGTCTTTCTAAAGCTATTTTTTTTCTTCTTTTAAAAAAAAATGGTGTTATACAATTTAAGGGAAATTTGAGTGTCTGGCACTTGAGTTAATGCAATGTTATAACCTACACATGCATGCATATAGGCTACTTGCACTCTAACCTATATAAAATAGCACATGCAGTCAAATACTGCATCCTACATTACACAAATATTATAGAGATTTCGTAAAATGTTATTCATTTTAAGAAGGCATTATATAACTTTGAGAACGGTGTAAGGCCTAAAACTCTTCAAACGAGGGAGCACTTGTAAAGGCATCTCCCCGTAGTTGCTATCTGAAAGAACGACTGTCTTGTTGTGAAGTGTGTCTGCCTGGCTGGGTGCACAGTGGGAGCCATAGCCAGGCCTAAATGAATAAAACTTTACACTCTGAACTTGCTTCAGATGGCTGTCATTAAATCTGAAGGATAGCTTTAGTTCCCAGGTTTTGTATAGCACACATTTTGAATAATCATCTTAAATTGTAGTTAATTATATCAATTACGGCATGTCACATTGTGTATAAACACATGTTTGACTGTATGAATTTACATAAAGTTGCTCTATAAATGTACTCAAAATGTCATCAAAGTCTTGATTAATTAAACATATATATATTTTTTGTATATTGCACAAGCATGTTTTTCCATATTGCTAGCATGGTAAATGAGTAGTTTGAAGATGCAGTCTTTTTCTGTGCAAACAGATAGTATTTAATCTCGCGACAAGACAAAGTCACATTGTAACATAGCAATTATCACCAAGCGATCCAAAAATTATGACATAATAATCTTAAACCAGAAATCTAAACACAATATTTATTTGGATCGAGTTGATTTATAAGGAGTCTATTTGTGGATATGTTCTTTTGCTTACGTAAATCCTTCTGGTTTGTCAATAACCGACAACTATTCCCTTGGTCAGTACAACTCCAGTAATATGATCTACCAACATTCGGGTGAGAACATACCCAGTTTCTCACCCAAGAGCAAGACAGAACAAAACCATCAATGGACCTTATAAAAGAAAGCAGTCCAGATACATAAACATCAATGACACATTTTTATTCCATTTAGTAATGGGTCATGACTGTCCATATTTACCCTTAACGTGTACTGTGTCAGTACTGTGCCAGTATTCATCGCATTATCATTCTCCTTATGGATAAAAACAGGAATGAGACAATCAGTATGAGAGAATAGGGTGCATTGCAAATGGATTGGATGAATTCCTTCACATGGATAACATGTATAACCCATGTATCATGCATCGAATCAGAACAGGGTGCCTCATCTTGTTTTCTCTTCCAACTGAAAAGTCTTTGAAGGTCAAATGTTTTCTGCATCTCACTATCTTTTAATGTAATTCTCTCTCGCTATCTATCTCTCTCTCTCTGTCTCTCTCTCTCTCTCTCTCAGAATCTTTGAGAGTGCCAGAATCTTCCCCCGGCTCCTGCCACAGATAAAGCAGCTGAGCAGAAACGTAATCCTGCCCACCATCTCTCCACATCTGATAATGTTGCCATATCGTAACATAATGAGCACACATATTCTCAGAAGGCCTGGAGCGTTCTTGCATTGACACTTGCTCCTGAAAAGACAGACTCTCTCTGTGTGTGTGTGTGTGTGTGTGTGTGTGTGTGTGTGTGTGTGTGTGTGTGTGTGTGTGTGTGTGTGTGTGCGTGTGCGTGTGCGTGTGTGCGGGTGTGTGTGTGTGTCTGCTGACTCTCTGCCTCTCTCTGGTTGCACAAAGCTGCTGCAGGCATCATGTTCCGAAGAGTAACCGTCTGGCGTCGTGTTGAATACAGACCCATGTATTAGATACAGGCAGACATGTCCACAGGAATTGTGAAGCTGTCACACTACTAGCTGAGGGGTGCTGATTGCAGAGATTTATAGTAAACAATTTGAAATATTATGCCTATTGCTTTAAGTTAGGAACATGACTAAGAAGTCAATCTGGTTATGCTACATGTGTGTTAATCTCATTCAAAGTTGCATCACTGCAATAGGGAAACTTGTTAGAGCAGTTTACAGCACAGACAGATCATACTCAAAATAGCACAACTCACTGGTGACATTGTAAAGTGCCCTCAGAAAATATTCTAATCAAAGCAGAGAGAAGATTTTTCTCCCTATGAATTTCAAAGTCTCAAACTCTCAGTTGCATCAGATCCAATAGCTTAATCATACAGATATTTTCTGACTCACTGTTACAGGTTAGATAGATTTAAGCTTTTACATTTAAACCTGATTTCCTACCTCCTGTTCATTGCATATATTTCTTTCTTGTTTAGAAAGTAATTTAAGTCATATAAAAGTCATGGTATACATCCCTTTCCTGCAGTCGGTCGCCCTCTAGTGGCCTCATAGGTGGAATGTTATTCATATTTTTCATAATTAATAAACTATGTCGAACTGTTGTGTTATATTTCAGTCTTCTGGGATGTATATAAAGTATACTATTGGGATGCAAACTCAACATTTAATACATTTCAACTCTATATCTGACATGGTACAGGTGTCTTCTTGTTTTAAACCCATAACCATGTGTGTGAGATGTATACTTTTGTTTCAAAGTAGATTTGCTTAAGACTACCAAGGAACACTCTGTATGACCCTGATTTAGCCCACTGCAGTAAAAGGTTTAACCAACTTTAATCCATTAACTCTGATGGAACAAACATGTCGCCCGGATAAATGCTTGCCCATGGTGGGTTGAAGCATGGGGCTGGGCCCGGTGGGAGATTTATGGAAATTTACGGTGAATCACATTGCTTGGTGTCTCCTGGGATGGCCCTACACGTCCGCCCCGTTACTGGCCTGTTACCTGGAGCTGATCCCAGAACCAGCTGGAGGGCCAGATCTGACACAGAGCCCACATGCCAGGACCCCAGGAGCCAAACAGAGGCTGTCTCAAATAGCACACTATTCCCTACATAGTGAACTAAAAGTAGTGCACTATATAGGGAATAGGGTGCCGTTTGGGACTCGCAGAGAGCGGCAACTGGTGCACCCCGACCCTGCAAGCCGGATAAACAGATGGCTGGATCTCTCACACCTTCCATCCCAGCGGGTCAAGCAGACACGCACACAACCTTTAAAGAGAGCAGAGAGCGGAGATCAGCTCTGTCCCAAACATCATGCAATGAGAGGAAACCATTTAAGAGTATTGGCAGGATGGTAGTCATAGTTTGTAACGACCATGTGAGATATTTAGGAGCCACGAATGGAACAAATTCCATATTGAGTGTAGTATCCCTTACGGAAAAACCACATGAATTTCACGTGATCACGTGACAACATGTAAAAGCACATGTGAAAGTTCAAATTCGATTTTCACGTGAACGTTTTTCACAGAGGAAAATGCAATTCCACAGGAGAGTTAGGTTTTTACGTGAAAGTTCAATATTTAAATTAAATATTCATGTGAAAATTGTTCACGTGACGCTGCAAATTCCATGTGAGTCTGCAATTCATGTGAGGTGAAAACATGTTATTCTTCTCACATGAAAATTGTGGTGTTAACATGTGAACTCTAGATTGAATACATGTGAACACGGTTTAACATGTGTAAAGATATAATGGCGCCAGAGGGGATGGCTGACGATTTATGGGCTCTTTATCAACCGTGCTATTTTGTTAGTTTTTTCGCATTGTTTGTAACTTATTTTGTAGATAATGTTGCTGCTACCGTCTCTTATGACTGAATACAGCTTCTGAACATCAGAACAGCGACTACTCACCTTGAATTGGAGGAAGAATTTTGATATAATGAGTCGGAAGAGAGGGATTTACTCCAGACACCCGACGAGGCCCTCATCCCCGGCATTCGCAGGAGAAAAATACGGAGATGTCGCGGAAGGAGATCGGGGTGCCTTGTAAGGATCCGGCAATGAGTGGCTAATCTGCCTTCGCCATCAGTACTATTGGCCAACATACAATCGCTGGTTAATAAAGTGGACGAACTACAAGCACGTACAGTATATCCTACCAACGGGACATTAAAACGTTAATATCTTATGTTTCACCGAGTCGTGGCTAAACGACGACATGAATAACATACAGCTGGCGGGTTATACACAGTATCGTCAGGATAGATCTAAGGAAGTCTCAAGGTTTTGCTCGCGTGAGGTAGAGTATCTCATGATAAACAGTAGACCACACTAATCTACCAAGAGAGTTTTCATCTACAGTTGAAGTCGGAAGTTTACATACACTTAGGTTGGAGTCATTAAATCTTGTTTTTCAACCACTCCACAAATGTCTTGTTATACAAACTATAGTTTTGGCAAGTCGGTAAGGACATCTACTTTGTGTATGACACAAGTCATTTTTCCAACATTGTTTACAGACAAAGGTCAGCCAAGACCTCAGAAAAATAATTGTCGACCTCCACAAGTCTGGTTCATCCTTGGGAGCAATTTCAAAACACCTGAAGGTACCACGTTCATCTGTACAAACAATAGTACGCAAGTATAAATACCATAGGACCACGCAGCCGTCAATCATTCCCAGAACAGCAGCAAAGGAACTTGTGAAGATGCTGGAGGAAACAGGTACTATATCGACATAACCTGAAAGGCCGCTCAGCAAGGAGGAAGCCACTGCTCCAAAACTGCCATAAAAAAAGCCAGACTACGGTTTGCAGCTGCACATGGGGACTAGATCATACTATTTGGAGAAATGTTCTCTAGTCTGATGAAACAAAAATAGAACTGTTTGGCCATAATGACCATCGCTATGTTTGGAGGAAAAAGGGGGAGGCTTTCAATCCGAAGAACACCATCCCAACCGTGAAGCACGGTGGTGGCAGCATCATGTTGTGGGGTTGCTTTGCTGCAGGAGGGACTGGTGCACTTCACAAAATAGACGGCATCATGAGGCAGGAAAATTATGTGGATATATTGAAGCAACATCTCAACACATCAGTCAGGAAGTTAAAGCATGGTCGCAAATAGGTCTTCCAAATGGACAATGACTCCAAGCATACTTCCAACGTTGTGGCAAAATGGCTTAAGGACAACAAAGTCAGGGTATTGAATTGACCATCACAAAGCCCTGACCTCAATCCTATAGAAAATTTGTGGCCATAACTGAAAAAGTGTGTGTGAGCAAGGAGGCCTACAAACCTGACTCAGTTACACCAGCTCTGTCAGGAGGAATGGGCCAAAATTCACCCAACTTATTGTGGGAAGCTTGTGAAAGGCTACACAAAACATTTCACCCAAGTTAAACAATTTAAAGGCAATGCTACCAAATACTAATTGAGTGTATGTAAAGTTCTGACCAACTGGGAATGTGATGAAAGAAATACAAGCTGAAATAAATAATTCTCTCTACTATTATTCTGACTTTTCACATTCTTAAATAAAGTGGTGATCCTAACTGACTAACTGTGATTTTTTTACTAGGATTAAATGTCAGGAATTGTGAAAACTGAGTTTAAATGTATTTGGCTAAGGTGTATGTAAACTCAACTGTATTCTTCATTGCTGTCTATTTACCACCACAATCCGATGCTGACACTAAGACCGCACTCAATGAGCTGTATATGGCCATATGCAAACAGGAAAACGCTCATCCAGAGGCGGCACTCCTAGTGACCGGGGACTTTAATGCAGGGAAACTTAAATCTGTTTTACCTCATTTCCACCAGAATGTGAAATGTGCGACATTTGGCAAATCTTACCATAATTCTATCCTCCTGATTCCTGCTGACAAGCCAAAACTAGAGCAGGAAGCACCAGTGACTCAATCGATAAAAAAGTGGTCAGATGAAGCAGATGCTAAGCTACAGGACTGTTTTGCTAGCACAGACTGGAATATGTTTCAGGATTCCTCCGATGGCATTGAGGAGTACACCACATCAGTCACTGGCTTCATCAATAAGTGCATCGATGACTTCGTCCCCACAGTGACTGTACGTACATACCCCAAACAGAAGACATGGATTACAATGTCGTGTCTTTGGCTATGCCGGATTAAGTGATATGACATGCTATTCTATAAAATAATGTATCCTTAATTAATATTACCTGATTGAGCTAATCATGCTAATGTAATTAACTAGAGAGTCGGGCACCACAAAATAATATTTGTTATCTGTTATCTGTTATCTGTTATATCTGTTATCTTCCGAATAAACTCTTAAAGACCTCGTAGTATTTTACACCAATAGCAGTCAATATTAATCGTCATCTTAATTCAGTCTCATCTGAAAGTTGTAAATTCTTGGTTATCTGCACGAACCCTGGCTAACAATGTGAATCAGCAATACAAAATTGGGTTTAATCATTTATTTACTAAATACCTAACTAATCACACAGAATTACACATACACGTAATTAAATCATAACTTGATTACAAATTAGGGTACGTTGTAGTAACGTCGTTGTGTGGTTGACGGGATACTCTGTCTGTTCCTTCCTAACCTGTGTTTGCAGCTGCTGTTGCTAACTCAACGGCTAGGAGGTATCACTTCTGTAGTGAATAAGAGTTCAAAGTTCATACCATTCACAAACAAAGCTCACGCTGATGTTGGCTTCATTCTGTAGTTATTATCTGAACCATTCTGACATCGGACCGTCGTCCTACATCCTCGGAACAGGAGGTTACATTGTCGCCAAGGCTTTATATAGGAAGGGAGAGGAGGGAATGTTTGAAAAGTTTTATAGCCCGTGTCCCTTCACAAGGGCGGGCCACTGATTGAGCAGAAAACCCAAATCTCACATTTTATAAGCTAAAATCACATTTCATCCCATCACAAATAATTTCACATTCAAACATTTAAAATGAACAACAATTCCATGTGAATCCGATAACTCTGATGTGTAGACTTTCCACTGTAGAGTGTATGTCATCTTATCATTGATGAGAATGTCTCAGATGACAACTGAACTGACATCATATTCATTAAGTACCACCGCATTTGTTCAGTTGGTCAGATTACCAGAATATAGTTAATTTCCCCCCACCTTCTGATGTTCCCAGAATCTCTATGTTAACCAAGGGTTTTGCAACTGTAACATCAGTAGGGTAGAGAGAGGAAAAAGGGGGGAAGAGGTATTTATGACTGTCATTTCCAGTCACAACTTGCAGACTTGTTTTCGAGTTGCTGTGCGTTTTGTTGCCAACCTGTTTTGCTACCTGACAAATTTACGGTTTTTACTTTTTAATTACCGTTTATATATATATATATTTTTTTTTCCTCAACTTTTTCACTCCGGACGCTTTATCTGGACACGATTCATCAGGACCTCCAACAGCCGAAGCTAAGTAGTAACATTAACATGATGCCTTCTAATTGCAGTCGCTGTACTCGCCTTACGGCGAGGATAGCTGTGCTACAAGCCCAGCTTCAGACGCAATCGTTAGGCAAGGGTAATTTCAGTGTAGGAAAGGATGAAACAGCGTTACGGGGTCTGAGACGCCGAAGCTTCCCACCATTAGCTCTGACAAATTGAAAACTCTAGTCATTGGCGACTCCATTACCCGCAGTATTAGACTTAAAACGAATCATCCAGCGATCATACACTGTTTACCGGGGGGCAGGGCTACCGACGTTAAGGCTAATCTGAGCTAAAACTGGCGAGTGTAGAGAGTATAGAGATATTGTTATCCACGTCGGCACCAACAATGTTTTTTTTTTTTTTTCTATTTTTTTTTTATTGAATTTTAACCCCTTTTTCTCCCCAATTTTGTGGTATCCAATTGTTGTAGTAGCTACTATCTTGTCTCATCGCTACAACTCCAGTATGGGCTCGGGAGAGACGAAGGTTGAAAGTCATGCGTCCTCCGATACACAACCCAACCAAGCCGCACTGCTTCTTAACACAGCGCGCATCCAACCCGGAAGCCAGCCGCACCAATGCGCCGGAGGAAACACCGTGCACCTGGCCACCTTGGTTAGCGCACACTGCGCCCAGCCCGCCACAGGAGTCGCTGGTGCACGATGAGACAAGGACACCCCATACCGACCTAGCCCTCCCTAACCCGGGTGACGCTAGGCCAATTGTGCGTCGCCCCACGGACCTCCCGGTCGCGGCCGGTTACGACAGAGCCTGGGCGCGCAGGGACTCTGATGGCACAGCTGGTGCTGAAGTACAGCGCCCTTAACCACTGCGCCACCCGGGAGGCCCCGCACCAACGATGTTAGGATGAAACAAGTCAGAGATCACCAAGCGCAACATAGCTTCTGCGTGTAAATCAGCTAGAAAGATGTGTCGGCATCGAGTAATTGTCTCTGGCCCCCTCCCAGTTAGGGGGAGTGATGAGCTCTACAGCAGAGTCTCACAACTCAATCGCTGGTTGAAAACTGTTTTCTGCCCCTCCCAAAAGATAGAATTTGTAGATAATTGGCCCTCTTTCTGGGACTCACCCACAAACAGGACCAAGCCTGACCTGCTGAGGAGTGACGGACTCCATCCTAGCTGGAGGGGTGCTCTCATTTTATCTACCAACATAGACAGGGCTCTAACTCCTCTAGCTCCACAATGAAATAGGGTGCAGGCCAGGCAGCAGGCTGTTAGCCAGCCTGCCAGCATAGTGGAGTCTGCCACTAGCACAGTCAGTGTAGTCAGCTCAGCTATCACCATTGAGACCATGTCTGTGCCTCGACCTAGGTTGGGCAAAACTAAACATGGCGGTGTTCGCCTTAGCAATCTCACTAGGATAAAGACCACCTCCATTCCTGTCATTATTGAAAGAGATCATGATACCTCACATCTCAAAATAGGGCTACTTAATGTTAGATCCCTTACTTCAAAGGCAATTATAGTCAATGAACTAATCACTGATCATAATCTTGATGTGATTGGCCTGACTGAAACATGGCTTAAGCCTGATGAATTTACTGTGTAAATTACTAGTGACCATATCCCCCGTGCATCCCGCAAAGGCGGAGGTGTTGCTAACATTTACGATAGCAAATTTCAATTTACAAAAAAAAAATGACGTTTTCGTCTTTTGAGCTTCTAGTCATGAAATCTATGCAGCCTACTCAATCACTTTTTATAGCTACTGTTTACAGGCCTCCTGGGCCATATACAGCGTTCCTCACTGAGTTCCCTGAATTCCTATCGGACCTTGTAGTCATAGCAGATAATATTTTAATATTTGGTGACTTTAATATTCACATGGAAAAGTCCACAGACCCACTCCAAAAGGCTTTCGGAGCCATCATTGACTCAGTGGGTTTTGTCCAACATGTCTCTGGACCCACTCACTGTCACAGTCATACGCTGGACCTAGTTTTGTCCCATGGAATAATGTTGTGGATCTTAATGTTTTTCCTCATAATCCTGGACTATCGGACCACCATTTTATTACGTTTGCAATTGCAACAAATAATCTGCTCAGACCCCAACCAAGGAACATCAAAAGTCGTGCTATAAATTCACAGACAACACAAAGATTCCTTGATGTCCTTCCAGATTCCCTCTGTCTACCCAAGGACGCCAGAGGGCAAAAATCAGTTTACCACCTAACTGAGGAACTCAATTTAACCTTGCGCAATACCCTAGATGCAGTTGCACCCCTAAAAATAAAAACTAAAAACATTTCTCATAAGAAACTAGCTCCCTAGTACACAGAAAATACCCGAGCTCTGAAGCAAGCTTCCAGAAAATTGGAACGGAAATGGCGCCACACCAAACTGGAAGTCTTCCGACTAGCTTGGAAAGACAGTACTGTGCAGTACCGAAGAGCCCTTACTGCTGCTCGATCATCCTATTTTTCTAACTTAATTGAGGAAAATAAGAACAATCCGAAATTCCTTTTTGATACTGTCGCAAAGCTAACTAAAAAGCAGCATTCCCCAAGAGAGGATGACTTTCACTTTAGCAGTGATAAATTCATGAACTTCTTTGAGGAAAAGATTATGATTATTAGAAAGCAAATTACGGACTCCTCTTTAAATCTGCGTATTCCTTCAAAGCTCAGTTGTCCTGAGTCTGCACAACTCTGCCAGGACCTAGGATCAAGAGAGACGCTCAAGTGTTTTAGTATTATATCTCTTGACACAATGATGAAAATAATCATGGCCTCTAAACCTTCAAGCTGCATACTGGACCCTATTCCAACTAAACTACTGAAAGAGCTGCTTCCTGTGCTTGGCCCTCCTATGTTGAACATAATAAACGGCTCTCTATCCACCGGATGTGTACCAAACTCACTAAAAGTGGCAGTAATAAAACCTCTCTTGAAAAAGCCAAACCTTGACTCAGAAAATATAAAAAAACTATCGGCCTATATCGAATCTTCCATTTCTCTCAAACATTTTTAGAAAAGGCTTTTGCGCAGCAACTCACTGCCTTCCTGAAGACAAACAATGTATTTGAAATGCTTCAGTCTGGTTTTAGACCCCATCATAGCACTGAGACGGCACTTGTGAAGGTGGTAAATTACATTTTAATGGCATCGGACCGAGGCTCTGCTACTGTCCAACGTGCTCCTAGACCTTAGTGCTGCTTTTGATACCATCGATCACCACATTCTTTTGGAGAGATTGGAAACCCAAATTGGTCTACACGGACAAGTTCTGGCCTGGTTTAGATCTTATCTGTCGGACAGATATCAGTTTGTCTCTGTGAATGGTTTGTCCTCTGACAAATCAACTGTAAATTTCGGTGTTCCTCAAGGTTCCGTTTTAGGACCACTATTGTTTTCACTATATATTTTACCTATTGGGGATGTTATTCGAAAACATAATGTTAACTTTACTGCTATGTGGATGACACACAGCTGTACATTTCAATAAAACATGGTGAAGCCCCAAAATTGCCCTTGCTAGAAGCATGTGTTTCAGACATAAGGAAGTGGATGGCTGCAAATGTTCTACTTTTAAACTCGGACAAAACAGAGATGCTTGTTCTAGGTCCCAAGAAACAAAGAGATCTTCTGTTGAATCTGACAATTAATCTTAATGGTTGTACAGTCGTCTCAAATAAAACTGTGAAGGACCTCGGCGTTACTCTGGACCCTGATCTCTCTTTTGAACAACATATCAAGACCATTTCAAGGACAGCTTTTTTCCATCTACGTAACATTGCAAAAATCAGAAACTTTCTGTCCAAAAATAATGCAGAAAAATTAATCAATGCTTTTGTCACTTCTAGGTTAGACTACTGCAATGCTCTACTTTCCGGCTACCCGGATAAAGCACTAAATAAACTTCAGTTAGTGCTAAATACGGCTGCTAGAATCCTGACTAGGACCAACATTTTTTATCATAGTACTCCAGTGCTAGCCTGTCTACACTGTCTTCCTGTCAAAGCAAGGGCTGATTTCAAGGTTTTACTGCTAACCTACAAAGCATTACATGGGCTTGCTCCTACCTATCTCTCTGATTTGGTCCTGCAGTACATACCTACACGTACGCTACGGTCACAAGACGCAGGCCTCCTAATTGTCCCTAGAATTTCTAAGCAAACAGCTGGAGGCAGGGCTTTCTCCTATAGAGCTCCATTTTTATGGAACGGTCTGCCTACCCATGTCAGAGACGCAAACTCGGTCTCAACCTTTAAGTCTTTACTGAAGACTCATCCCTTCAGTGGGTCAAATGATTGAGTGTAGTCTGGCCCAGGAGTGGGAAGGTGAACGGAAAGGCTCTGGAGCAACGAACCGCCCTTGCTGTCTCTGCCTGGCCGGTTCCCCTCTTTCCACTGGGATTCTCTGCCTCTAACCCTATTACAGGGGCTGAGTCACTGGCTTACTGGGGCTCTCTCATGCCGTCCCTGGAGGGGGTGCGTCACCTGAGTGGGTTGATTCACTGATGTGGTCATCCTGTCTGGGTTGCCCCCCCCCCCCCGCTGTGCTTTGGCAAATTGGGTCGGGTTATATCCTTCCTGTTTGGCCCTGTCCGGGGGTGTCCTCGGATGGGGCCACAGTGTCTCCTGACCCCTCCTGTCTCAGCCTCCAGTATTTATGCTGCAGTAGTTTATGTGTCGGGGGGCTAGGGTCAGTTTGTTATATCTGGAGTACTTCTCCTGTTCTATTCGGTGTCCTGTGTGAATCTAAGTGTGCGTTCTAAGTCTCCTTCTCTCTTTCTTTCTCTCTCTCGGAGGACATGAGCCCTAGGACCATGCCCCAGGACTACCTGACATGATGACTCCTTGCTGTCCCCAGTCCACCTGGCCGTGCTGCTGCTCCAGTTTCAACTGACCTGAGCCCTAGGACCATACCCCAGGACTACCTGACATGATGACTCTTTGCTGTCCCCAGTCCACCTGACCGTGCTGCTGCTCCAGTTTCAACTGTTCTGCCTTATTATTATTCGACCATGCTGGTCATTTATGAACATTTGAACATCTTGGCCATGTTCTGTTATAATCTCCACCCGGCACAGCCAGAAGAGCACAGCCACCCCACATAGCCTGGTTCCTCTCTAGGTTTCTTCCTAGGTTTTGGCCTTTCTAGGGAGTTTTTCCTAGCCACCGTGCTTCTACACCTGCATTGCTTGCTGTTTGGGGTTTTAGGCTGGGTTTCTGTACAGCACTTTGAGATATCAGCTGATGTACGAAGGGCTATATAAATAAATTTGATTTGATTTGATTTGATAAACCTACCCCCCAGGCCAACATCATGACAACAGGCAACATCTGCGTTAAAGGGTATAGCTGCCGCTTTCAAGGAGCGGGACTCTAACCCGGAATCTGATAAGAAATGCATTAATGCCCTTCGACGAACCATCAAACAGGCAAAGCATCAATACAGGACTAAGATCCAATCGTACTACACCGGCTCCAAAGCTCGTCGGCTGTGGCAGGGCTTGCAAACTATTACAGACTACAAAGGGAAGCACAGCCACGAACTGCCCAGTGACACGAGCCTACCAGATGAGCTAAATTACTTCTAAGCTCGCGTTGAGGCAAGTAACACTGAAACATGCATGAGAGCATCAGCTGTTCCGGGTGACTGTGTGATCACGCTCTCCATAGCCAATGTGAGTAAGACCTTTAAACAGGTCAACATTCACAAGGCCACGAGGCTAGATGGATTACCAGGACGTGTACTCCGAGCATGCGCTGACCAAATGTCAAGTGTCTTCACTGACATTTTCAACCTCTTCCTGTCTGAGTCTGTAATACCAACATGTTTCATGCAGACCACCATGTTACTTTTATTTATTTTGTTGTTGTATTTTTCTTAAAACTGCATTGTTGGTCAAGGGCTTGTAAGTAAGCATTTCCACTGTAACCTGTTGTATTCGGCGCGTGTGACAAATACAATTTGATTTGTGAATCTGCAAATTTCACATATTTTTTTTGTAAGGGAAGTGATGTAATGGTATGGCCGTGTAAGGTAAGTGGTACGCTGTTCAGCTAAAATGTTTTTTTTTTAATGTGGGGAAATCTTTCATCAGTATGATCCCTTAGTACTGACAATATGGCTGCATCTGGAATTTGATTACAGTGACATTACTGCTGCACCACAAAGTCTATAGAACTCCCAGAAGTCCCCTACAGATGTTTAACCGATAAAGATTTTTTTTTTTAAAAGAGTGACATGCACTGCTATTTTAGTCTTCAGTGTGATGAACTATTTTCTCAATATTGGTTAGATTTAGTTATCTCAGCAATTTGAGGGTTTTCTGTATACTTGTCTAATGTTGGTGGGGCATATTATTCTGTTTTAATGTTACTCCTGAATCACTATGATACACATAATAGTTTTTCTTGAGCGTATTTCTACAAAGATAAGATTTACTTTGAAGTCCAAAGTGTAGGAATACAGGTGAAACCAGTAATTGACACAGCCATGGTGGTGTAGCAGGAAGATCAGAATGCCCTGAACCAAGAGGTTATGAGTTCAAATCCCATATGAGAACATATTGAATAATAACTGTATAAATAAATGTGCATAATGTGAAATATGTAAGTGGACAACACTGTGGATGTTTTGTGACATTACGGGGACATCCTAACGACTTCTTGATTGCAGGGAATCATGTGACAATTTGTATCCACATGTGAAATGTTATGTGATTACGTGAAGTGTTCCAAAACCCAATTTTACATGACAGGTTGTGATCACGTGAAAATCCAAATGGTTTTGGAACACTTCACATGTGATGATGTTTCACGTGTACAAAACATATGGACATTTCACATATGAAATCATGTGATTTTCCACATGTGAAATCATGTGGGTTTTTTTCTGTACGAGAGGGAATAGTTCCATAGGTGACAGGCCTTGCAAAACGAGACATTGTTGTATTTCAACAAATACAACTGGTTTCAGTGATGCCCTGACAACAATGCAACAAAACCAGATTCAGTGATATTCAGGTTTATGCATGAATATTTGTTTCACCTGTTTTATTTTGTATTATTAAAATAATTATGTCACTTCAAGGGATCTAGTTAGTAAGCAGTCTAAAGACCAAGGTTACTCCAGATAGCTTTGCTCTGTAACTTGGTAACACTGTTCCTCACAGATGCAGTGCTCTCCAAGGTGCTGGAAAATGCTTCTACCAGGCATCACTTTCCTTGAAACTTTACTCCAATTAACATCTCATACAAAATGAATGACAGAATGTTGAGTTTCTTATCGATCCTCACACAGCAGCCTCCCACCTAGAGAGCAGAAACAAAACATGAATCAATGTGAAATATTGGTCTTACAGCACCCCCTTGTGATGAAAGATGTTCAGTCCAAAAACAAAAGTGGTAGAACTGCAGGTAGCTGCCAAAATAAAGGAAGCACCAACATAAAGTGTCTTAATAGGGTGTTGGGCCACCACGAACCTCCAGAACAGCTTCAATGTGCCTTGGCATATATTCTACTTAGTGTCTGTAACTATTGGAGGGATGCGACACCAGTCTTCTATGAGAAATTCCATAAATGTCCAAATGGATTGAAATCTGGTGACAGACAGACAGACAGACAGACACACATTTTTATACATGGCCCTAAGCATGATGGGATGTTAATTGTTTGTTTAATTAACTCATGAACCACACCTGTGTGGAAGCACCTGCTTGCAATATATACTTTGTATCCCTCAGTTACTTAAGTGTTTCCTTTATTTTGCCAGAACCTGTACGTTGTACTTGAAGATCTTCGAGTTGTACAAATACAGTGAGCTCCAAAAGTATTGGGACAGTGACAATTTGTTTTGTTTGTTTTGGCTCTGTACTCCAGTGCTTTGGAGGAAATTATAATGACTATGGAGGTTAAAGTGTAGACTATTAGCTTCATTTGAGGGTATTTTCCTCTATGTCGGGTGAACCATTTAGAAATTACAGCACTTTTGGTACATCCTCCCCCCAATTTTAGGGGACCAAAAGTATTGGACAAATTCACTTATATGTGTATTAAAGTAGTCAAAAGTGTAGTATTTGGTCCCATATTCCTAGCACGCAATTATTACATTAAGCTTGTGAATCTGCAAAACCTGTTGGATGCATTTGCTGTTTGTTTTGGTTGTGTTTCAGGTTATTTTGTGCCCAATAGAAATGAATGTTAAACAACTTAATGTCAAATTAGAGTCAGTTTTATTGTAAACAAGAACAAAATATGTTTCTAAACATTCTACGTGAATGTGGATGCTACCATGATTAAGGGTTATGGTTAAGGATAGGGTAAGGGTAGGTGTTAACATTAGGGTTTAGGGTAGTGACTTCCCAAGAACCTGTATAACACTGACCCTAACACATGGGCTGACGGGAGTTTATAGTTACTATGAACACTCTACTGGTAGCATACTTTCTAGTTTCTATGCACTTGGTGGACTTAAGTGACTCAATTTAGAATCAGCTGTGTACAGCAAGACCACAGAACCTTTCTCAATCCTCTAACATGAGCATACCACAGAGTAAACAGTAGGTATAAAAGTCAACTGTTCTCTCTCAACATAAAGGTTAGAGGTCAGATATCAGAGGGATGCTGTCCCCCTGTCCATCAAAGCTGCCTCAAGAACACTATATTGAGTAATGTCATTCCATATAACAGACTAGTTATAATCTACAAACCTGATTGCTTGGACAGTGAATGGGGATTCCAAGACCTTCACATTCTCTCCAAAGGGGGAACTCAAAGCCTGTTGGATTTTCCACCAGATGGCAAGAACACAGCCTTTTGGGCCGGGGGCATGGGAGTGGGAGTGGAAATTATTTTTGTCTTTGAATTGTATTGTTTTAATAAAAGAATCATGTTAACAATAGAATCAACGCAGCCCTGAACAATGCATGGGTTTAGAGCTGAGACTCTAGGTGTCAAGTCCTGACCTTCTTTTTATTTTAGTCTCTATTTTAGTTTGGTCAGGGCGTGAGTTGGGAGCGTTCGGAAATTCACTCTGGCTAACTACTCCGATTTCAGGGCACTCTCTTCTGAGTGTGCCAGAGCGCAGAGTAACTGATGAATTTACTAACGCTCAACATGTTGAATATGGCCGGTGTCAGTAAATGTGGGCAAAAAAAACGTAATTACATTGTTGCCAGCAGCACGGTTTACAGTCACCAACGCTCTGGATAACATGATAACAACGTTTGTTTTGATATTTCAACCTGAGTGTCCTGATGGTGTCTGGTTTGGGTGGACAAACCTCAACATGAGCGCAAGCGGTCTGGTCAGCATGTGTAAGGATCAACTGTCATAACAGGCTGCCTCTTACTGCCAAGTCTCGACCGCTAACGTTATAGCTAACGTACAACGGTCGTGAGAAGCCACTGGTTGGGGTATAGAGAGACGAGCTAATAGTTTGAATGGTAGGACAATGCTAGATTTCTATCAACATTTTGAAAATATATACAGTTGAAGTCAGAAGTTTACATACACTAAGTTGACTGTGTCTTTAAACAGCTTGGAAAATTCCAGAAAATAATGTCATGGCTTTAGAAGCTTCTGATAGGTAATTGACATCATTTAGGTCAATTGGAGGTGTACCTGTGGATGTATTTCAAGGCCTACCTTCAAACTCAGTGCCTATTTGCTTGACATTATGGGAAAATCAATAGAAATCAACCAAGACCTCAGAAAAAAAAACATTTTAGACTTCCACAAGTCTGGTTCATCCTTGGGAGCAATTTCCAAACACCTGAAGGTACCACATTCATCTGTACAAACAATAGTACGCAAGTATAAACAGCATGGGACCATGCAGCCGTCATACCGCTCAGGAAGGAGACACGTTCTGTCTCCTAGAGATGAACATACTTTCTTGCGGAAGGTGCAAATCAATCCCAGAGCCACAGCAAAGGACCTTGTGAAGATGCTGGAGGAAACAGGTACAAAGGTATCTATATCCACAGTAAAACGAGTCCTATATCGACATAACCTGAAAGGTCGCTCAGCAAGGAAGAAGCCACTGCTCCAAAACTGCCATAAAAATGCCAGACTAAGGTTTGCAACTGCACATGGAGACAAATATCATACTTTTTGGGGAAATGTCCTCTTTTCTGATTAAACGGTGGCAGCATCATGTTGTGGGGTTGCTTTGCTTCAGGAGGGACTGGTGCACTTCACAAATAGATGGCATCATTAGGCAGGAAAATTCTGTGGATATATTGAAGCAACATCTCAAGACATCAGCAAGGACGTTAAATCTTGGTCGCAAATGTGTCTTCCAAATGGACAATGACCCCAAGCATACTTCCAAAGTTATGGCAAAATGGCTCAAGGACAACAAAGTCAAGGTATTGGATTGGCAATCACAAAGCCCTGACCTCCATCCTACATTTGTGGGCGGAACTGAAAAAGCATGTGTGAGCAAGGAGGCCTACAAACCTGACTCAGTTACACCAGTTCTGTCAGGAGGAATGGACCAAAATTCACCCAACTTATTGTGGGAAGCTTGTGGAAGGCTTCCTGAAACGTTTGACCCAAGTTAAAGAATTTAAAGGCAATGCTACCAAGTACTAATTGAGTGTATGTAAAGTTCTGACCCACTGGGAATGTGATGAAAGAAATAAAAGCTGAAATAAATCATTCTCTCTACTATTATTCTCATTATTGGTTAGACATTTCACATTATTAAAATTAAGTGGTGATCCTAAATGACCTAAGACAGTGAATTTTTACGAGGATTACATTTCAGGAATTGTGAAAACTGAGTTTCAATGTATTTAGCTAAACTGTATGTAAACTTCCGACATCAACTCTAAGTAGTGAGTCACAGACAAAAGACGTGCTAAGCAAATATAGAATGCAACTTTTAAATAAACTCAGTCTGTAAATATGCCCATATAGTTTCACAAACATATGCCATGATCCAAAAGCAAAAGTGTCCTCATTAATAGATTTTACGTCCGGTTCCTTAGCATAAACATAACAATACTTTTTTAATGTACATGCGCAAATACATTTTATAACGTCACTATTACTATTGTACATAGTCCCCCCCATTTTGCGTAATTTAAAGTTATGTAACTCTCTCACCAGTGTAAATAAATGTAAATATATATGACATTTAGTTAAGGATCAGGACAGAGAGGAATTTGTTACTTTCTCGGACTGAGAGGATCAACTGTCATCAACCGGCTGCTCCTTTCTGCCAAGTCTCAACCGCTAAAGTTACAGCTACAACAGACAGACAGAATCACAATATGCTTAAAGCTCAAGCTGAAGTTGTAACAAGTTTGAATGGCATCTCTGCAGCACTCAGCAATGTTAGGGAGAAAATTCTCTGTCATCAATTATATGAAACAGTGCCAATATTTCATGTTTATTTACAATTATAAGACAGGTGATATCTTATGATGAGTTCTTTGAAGCTGAATAAATTCGGCTTGGCCCCTAAGACCCTCACGAATGTCTACAGATGCACCATTGAGAGCATCCCATATAAGCCTGCAGCGCACCAAGACCCATATAAGCCTACAGCGCATTTTATTATTCAAAGACATGACAAAACACTGTGTAACACAGTACGTTATGAGAGTCAAAATATTTACTGTGTATTTACAGTAACTGTAGAGTTTAGATCATTCAAATGTTTATGCTTCGGTGCCTAACAGGCCAAGAGCTCAGTCAGTTCATTTCAGTTCACTGAGCACACCAAAGGCCAGGCCATTCCTTCCCTCATCATCAGTGTCTCCCTCCTCCGTCTTTAGTCAGCTGTTCAGACTCTGCATCTGCCCTCCCACAATTCTTCCCCCTCTCCAACCCCAAACAGTCCCATCAGGCCTCTCCCCCCATCTCTCTCTCCCTCTCTCTCTCTCTCTCTCTCTTGCTCTCTCTTTTTCTCTATTGGGAGTTGTGGGCAACTAAGTTAAGAGAGGAAGATAGTTTAAACATCTTTAAAAAGACCCCTTCCTCCATACTCCCTTGAGTAATGTCCTGCTTCTCTGATTGTAGCTAAGCCACTGCCCCTCCATACCCGACAAACATACTGAGATACTTACGGCAAAATTGAACCCACCTGGATCCAGAGGAGCCCAGGAAGCCCGAATTTGATCCCAAAAGCATTGTGTCCAACTCGTAGAAATAGAATGCATGTTGTAATTTCATGGTCTAACCTCTCTGTGAGTCTTTGCTGCCATCTCCTCTCATCCACCTGTGTTTGTAGTAGAACTTATGACGGTAAGTATGAGAAAAGAGGATGCTATCCTTAGTTGACGAGTTAGTGCTGTGTTAGTTGTACAGGGATGTCTGTCAAAAGTTGAGGAAATTGCCTAGTGAAAAAACCCATTGTTGTATTAGTTGGCAACATTTCTTGGCTTGGCTATCCTCTGAAAATAATTTCACATTTTCAGTGATGTAACCTTTCAGGTTAGTTATGTTCAGATCATTAAACCATCTCTGTTTTGTACAGCATTACCTGGTCTTGCATTATTATGGAATAGTCTGCCTATCCATGTGAGAGACGTAGACTCAGTCTCCAACTTTAAGTCTTTATTGAAGACTCATCTCTTCAGTAGGTCCTATGATTTAATGTATTCTGGTCCAGGGGTGTGAAGATGAACAGAAAGGTATTGGATCGACGAACCGCCCTTGCTGTCTCTGCCTGGCCTCTTTTCACTGCGATTCTCTGCCTCTTACCCTATTACGGAGGCTGAGTCACTGGCTTACTGGTGTTCTTCCATCCCGTCCCTAGGAGCGGTGCGTCACTTGAGTGGGTTGAGTCACTGACGTGATCTTCCTGTCCAGGTTTGACGCCCCCCTCGTGTTTGTGCCATGGGGGAGATACTCGTGGGCTATACTTGGCCTTGTCTCAGGGTGGTAAATTGGTGGTTGAAGATATCCTTCTAGGGGTGTGGGGGCTGTGCTTTGGCAAAGTGGATGGGGTTATATCCTGCCTGGTTGGCCCTGTCCGAGGGTAACGTCGGACAGGGCCACAGTGTCTCCCGACCCCTCCTATCTCAGCCTCCAGTATTTGTGCTGCAATAGTTTATGTGTCGAGGGCTAGGGTCAGTCTGTTATATCTGGAGTATTTATCATGCCCCAGGACTACCTGGACTGATGACTCCTTGCTGTCCCCAGTCCACCTGGTCATGCTGCTGCTCCAGTTTCAACTGTTCTACCTGCGGCTATGGAACACCTGTTCACCGGACGTTCTACCTGCTGTCTCTAACTCTGAATGATCAGCTATAAAAAGCCAACTGACATTTACTCCTGAGGTGCTGACCTGTTGCACCCTCTACAACCACTGTGATTATTATTATTTGACCCTGCTGGTCATCTATGAACTTTTGAACATCTTGGCCATATACTGTTATAATCTCCAACCGGCACAGCCAGAAGAGGACTGGCCACCCCTCAGAGCCTGGTTCCTCTCTAGGTTTCTTCCTATGTTCCTGCCTTTCTAGGGAGTTTTTCCTAGCCACAGTGTTTCTACATCTGCATTGCTTGCTGCTTTGGGTTTTAGCCTGAGTTTCTGTACAACACTTTGTGACATTGACTGATGTAAAAAAGGCTTCATGAATACATTTGAAATGTGATTGACTGTTGAAGATAACATCTGAATGAGGTTATGTAGGAGGTACATCAAAGTATATTATAAGCGTTCCTAATCAATGACATATTTTTTTTTCATTTTCTGTTCCTTTTGGCCTTGGCAAACTGACCTTCACCGTGCGCTCAAAGACTTGTTGGCGTAGCAGTACATTTCCAACAAAACTTTCCAGACACAAATGGGGTGTCCACAGCTGACCTTGTAGGTCTTCAAAGAACTCCCCCCATGTCATGTACATAGGATGCGCCTTGGATGCACCTCATCCTTCACAGTAGAATTGCTAAAATGTGCTTACAATGATGAGCTGGGCAAAACCATTAGCAATATTCCCACTATTGAAGTGTTCTTGTTTTCTATTTCAGATTGAGTTCACTGCAGACCAAATTGACGGTAAACTGATCTTGCTTTAAAAATCCAACATCTTTTGATGTCAATTTTACCAGTTGTTAAGGGGAAAGTTTATTGGATGACCTGACCTGTTGATGGCTTGCTAGTTTCCCCAGCTAACCCTAATGATCTGTGTGCTTCCCCATGAAGGCCCCCTTCATGTTTTTTGACAGGACCCCCAAAAGCGAGATGAAGATCTCTTACGCCCAGTGTGGTGACGTGATGAGGGCGCTTTGCCAGAACCCCTCCATCAAAGAGGTCATGAGAGTCCTAGGGAAACCAAGAGCAAAAAAGTAAACAAAACAATATAGGGATGAGGTAGGTAGATTGGATGGGCTATTTACAGATGGGCTGTGCACAGCTGCAGTGATCGGTTAGCTGCTCAGATAGCTGATGTTTAAAGTTAGTGAGGGAGATACAGTGGGGCAAAAAAGTATTTAGTCAGCCACCAATTCTGCAAGTTTTCCCACTTAAAAAGATGAGAGAGGCCTGTAATTTTCATCATAGGTACACTTCAACTATGAAAGAAAAAATGAGATAAAAACATCCAGAAAATCACATTGTAGGATTTTTTATGAATTTATTTGCAAATTATGGTGGAACATAAGTATTTGGTCACCTACAAACAAGCAAGATTTCTGGCTCTCACAGACCTTCTTTAAGAAGCTCCTCTGTCCTCCACTCGTTACCTGTATTAATGGCACCTGTTTGAACTTGTTATCAGTATAAAAGACGCCTGTCCACAACCTCAAACAGTCACACTCCAAACTCCACTATGGCCAAGACCAAAGAGCT
Source organism: Oncorhynchus mykiss (assembly GCF_057628025.1). Classification (NCBI taxonomy): domain Eukaryota; kingdom Metazoa; phylum Chordata; class Actinopteri; order Salmoniformes; family Salmonidae; genus Oncorhynchus; species Oncorhynchus mykiss. The sequence goes on along the minus strand of NC_143034.1, from coordinate 41,613,602 downwards.
GTCAAAGGACACCAGAAATCAAATTGTAGACCTGCACCAGGCTGGGAAGACTGAATCTGCAATAGGTAAGCAGCATGGTTTGAAGAAATCAACTGTGGGAGCAATTATTAGGAAATGGAAGACATGCAAGACCACTGATAATCTCCCTCGATCTGGGGCTCCACGCAAGATCTCACCCCGTGGGGTCAAAATTATCACAAGAACGGTGAGCAAAAATCCCAGAACCTCACGGGGGGACCTAGTGAATGACCTGCAGAGAGCTGGGACCAAAGTAACAAAGCCTACCATCAGTAACACACTACGCCGCCAGGGACTCAAATCCTGCAGTGCCACACGTGTCCCCCTGCTAAAGCCAGTACATGTCCAGGCCCGTCTGAAGTTTGCTAGAGAGCATTTGGATGATCCAAAGAAGATTGGGAGAATGTCATATGGTCAGATGAAACCAAAATATAACTTTTTGGTAAAAACTCAACTCGTCGTGTTTGGAGGACATAGAATGCTGAGTTGCATCCAATGAACACCATACCTACTGTGAAGCATGGGGGTGGAAACATCATGCTTTGGGGCTGTTTTTCTGCAAAGGGACCAGGACCAGGTGTAAAGGAAAGAATGAATGGGGCCATGTGTCGTGAGATTTTGAGTGAAAACCTCCTTCCATCAGCAAGGGCATTGAAGTTGAAACGTGGCTGGGTCTTTCAGCATGACAATGATCCCAATCACACTGCCCGGGCAACGAAGGAGTGGCTTCGTAAGAAGCATTTCAAGGTCCTTGAGTGGTCTAGCCAGTCTCCAGATCTCAACCCCATAGAAAATCTTTGGAGGGAGTTGAAAGTCTGTGTTGCCCAGCAACAGCCCCAAAACATCACTGCTTTAGAGGAGATCTGCATGGAGGAATGGGCCAAAATACCAGCAACAGTGTGTGAAAACCTTGTGAAGACTTACAGAAAACGTTTGACCTCTGTCATTGCCAACAAAGGGTATACAACAAAGTATTGAGATAAACTTTTGTTATTGACCAAATACTTATTTTCCACCATAATTTGCAAATAAATTCATTAAAAATCCTACAATGTGATTTTCTGGATTTTTTTTCTAATTTTGTCTGTCATAGTTGAAGTGTACCTATGATGAAAATTACAGGCCTCTCTCATCTTTTTAAGTGGGAGAACTTGCACAATTGGTGGCTGACTAAATACTATTTTGCCCCACTGTATGTCTCCAACTTCAGAGATTTTTTGTCATTCGTTCCAGTCATTGGCAGCAGAGAACTGGAAGGAAAGGTGGCCAAAGGAGGTGTTGGCTTTGGGGATGACTAGTGAGATATACCTGCTGGAGCATGTGCTACGGGTGGGTGTTGTTATGGTGACCAGTGAGCTGAGATAAGGCAGAGCTTTACCTAGCAAAGACTTATAGATGACCTGGAGCCAGTGGGTCTGTCGATGAATATGTAGCAAGGGCCAGCCGACGAGAGCGTACAGGTCGCAGTGGTGTGTGGTATATGGGGATTTGGTGACAAAACGGATGGCACTGTGATAGACTGCATCCAGTTTGCTGAGTAGAGTGTTGGAGGCTATTTTGTAAATGACACCGCCAAAGTCGAGGATCGGTAGGATAGTCAGTTAACGAGGGTATGTTTGGCGGGTGTGTTTGGTGGCCACTTCTACATTGTATAGTAGAAGTGGTCACTGGTTACATGTTCACACAGACAAAGGCATCAATTTGCTCTGCAAGTGTGTCCATCAGGAGCAACATTTTAGCTGATGGCATCCCAGTTTGTAGACAAATCTGCCTTTGGACAATGACTCCAGCCTTTGAACATGTGCATGGCCACACCATTGCTTAAGACGCCATCTTTCCGGTTTCTCTTTATTCACCTTGAACTCTGTAGAGGCTTGTATGTTGATGGGTTGGGTTGGTTTCACTGAAAGGAACTCCTTCCCTTGCTCACCGTGCCACTATAGAAATTAACACCAAGCTGATTGGCTTTGAGACCTTCCTACCAATGTTCCAGCACATCTTCAAGTCCAAAAACCTGGGTACCTTTGAGGACTTTGTGGAAGGACTGCTTGTCTTTGACAAGGAGAGTAACGGCACCGTCATGTGCGCCGAGTTGCGTCACACACTCGCAACTCTTGGTTAGTACCCATGTTCTATGTAGCTATAATCTCATGTTTATGATGTGATTATAGATGTGTAATGTATGCTCTATGAAGGTAATGTGTGAAACCCCTGAGGGTATCTGAAAGGAGGATTGGTTTGGGGTTTGTCTTCCCTTCCCGCATGATTTCACATGTAACATTTAATTTCACATTTGATGATCACATAACCTTACACATGTGGATTTATATTTTCACATGTGAATTATCTTCACATGAGATTTCACAAGGGATGCCCTGCAAACAAAAATCAGTCGTTAGGATGTCCCGGGAAAGTCACACATTGTTTTTGACTTACATGTTTGGCACACTTTTGCATACATTATTATAAGATGTATTTATCAGGTAATTATTACTCAACATGTCCTCACCTGGGATTTGAACTCAATACCTCTCGGTTCACAGCATTCAGATATTTTTGCTATTCCACCATTTCTGCATCAATGACTGACTTCACCTGTATTCCTACACTTTGGACTTCAAAGGAAATCGTTAAAAATACACGTTAAAAATACACTCAAGAAAAACGATTATTTTTATCATAGTGATTGAGGAGTAACGTTAAAACAAAATAATATTGCACCAACATTAGACTATACAGAAAACCCTCTAACTGCTGAAGTTCTGAGCAAGTTATAGACTTCGTGGCGAAAAAGATCAGCATAACCTAAATCCAGAGGTTCTGAGTTCAAATTCCAGGTGGGGTCATATTGAAAAGTCAGTACAAAGTAATCATGTCAAATGGATTCATATTGTCATTGATTAAAGACTTTTACACTATTTTAGCTGAACAGCGTACCACTTACCGTAAGAACCCCTGTAACGGCGTTCTTCGTTTGTTGAGAGAGAGGACCGAAATGCAGCGTGGTGATTACTCATGTTCTTTAATCAATAATTGACGATACATGAAATAACTAAACGAATACGAAAACAACAAACGGAACGTGAAACCTAATACAGCCTATCTGGTGAACACTACACAAAGACAGGAACAATCACCCACAAACACACAGTGAAACCCAGGCTACCTAAATATGGTTCCCAATCAGAGACAATGACGAACACCTGCCTCTGATTGAGAACCATATCAGGCCGAACATAGAACTAGACAAACTAGACATGAAACATAGAATGCCCACTCAGATCACACCCTGACCAACCACAACATAGAAATATACAAAGTAAACTATGGTCAGGGTGTGACAACCCCACACCATTTAATTACTTCCCTTACAAAAAAACGTGAAATCTGCAGTTTCACATGTGAAATAGCTGTTTTCACATGTTGAGCTGAATTGTTCACATATGAAAGCAAAAGAGACACATATAAGGTCAGTTGTTCACTTGTATTAAATGAAGAGTTTACATGTTAACACCCCATTTTCATACTAGAGATTTTCACATTTGAAAACTGTCACATTTGAAAAACATTTCACGTGAAAATCTAATTTGCAGTTTTACATGTAGTTTCATGGTTTCACATGTTGAAATGTTGCATCCTCGTGTTGTCACATTTATTTTACGTGAGATCATGTTTTCATGTGTAGTTTCATGTTATCACATGTTTCTTTTACATATTGTCACATTATCACATAAGTACACGTGATCACATTATGTTATGTTAACAGGTGTGCTTTCTTAAAAGTTCATTTGTGGAATTGATTTCCTTCTTAATGCGTTTGAGACAATCAGTTGTGTTGTAACAAGGCATGGGTGGTATACAGAAGATATCCTTATTATTTAAAGACCAAGTCCATATTATGGCAAGAAAAGCTCAAATAAGCAAAGATAAATAACAGTCCATCATTGCTTTAAGACATGAAGGTCAGTCAATCTGGAACATTTCAAGAATTTTGAACGTTTCTTCAAGTGCAGTCGCAAAAACCATGATGAAACTGGCTCTCATGAGGACCGCCACAGGAAACGAAGACCCAGAGTTACCTCTGCTGTAGAGGATAAGTTCATAGAGTTACCAGCCTCAGACATTGCAGCCCAAACAAATGCTTCACATTTTCAAGTAACACATCTCAACATCAACTGTTCAGAGGAGACTGTGTGAATCAGGCCTTCGTGGTTGAATTGCTGCAAAGAAACCACTACTAAAGGACACCAATAATAAGAAGAGACTTTCTTGGGCCAAGAAACACGAGCAATATACATTAGACCAGTGGAAATCTGTCCTTTGGCCTGATGAGTCCAAATCTGAGATTTTTGGTTCCAACTGCTGTGTCTTTGTGAGACGCAGAGTAGGTGAATGGATGATCTCCACATGTGTGGTTCCCACCGTGAATCATGGAGGAGGAGGTGTGATTGTGTGATGATATTTTGCTGGTGACACTGTCTGTGATTTATTTAGAATTCAAGGCATACTTAACCAGCATGGCTTCTACACCATCCCATGTGGTTTGAGCTTTGTGGGACTATCATTTGTTTTTCAACAGGACAATGACCCAACACACCTCCAGGCTGTGTAAGGGCTATTTGACCAAGAAGGAGAGTGGTGGAGTGCGGCATCAGATGACCTGGCCTCCACAATCACCCGACCTCAACCCAATTGAGATGGTTTGGGATGAGTTGGACTGTAGAGTGAAGGAAAAGCAGCCAACAAGTTCTCAGCATTTGTGGGAACTCCTTCAAGACGGTTTGAAAAGCATTCCAGGTGAAGCTGGTTGAGAGAATGCCAAGCGTGTGCAAAGCTGTCAACAAGAAAAGGGTGGCTACTTTGAGGAATCTAAAATCTTTGTTTAACACTTTTTTGGTTACTACATGATTCCATATGTGTTATTTCATAGTGTTGATATCTTCACTATTATTCTACATTGTAGAAAATAGTAAAAATAAAGAAAAAACCTTCAAGGCACAGTAGTTGTGTCCAAACTTTTGACTGGTACCGTATGATCACTTGAAATTAGTGTGTTTTTTCCAAAAGGGATGTGTCTGAGGATTGTTTAACACCATTTGAAATGTCTCACACCCCTCTGTTACACCTACAGATAGAGAAGATGACAGAGAAAGAGGTTGAGGTAGTGATGGAAGGACAAGAGGACGGCAATGGCTGCATTAACTACGAAGGTGCGGCAATAGACTACTTTATGCAGTGTGCTTTGGGCACCTATTGTTAATACATTTTCTGTTTCTATCGCTCTATTTCAGCCTTTGTGAAACACATCATGGCTGGGTGAATGATCAAGTGAGTAGAGCTTTTTAACCCTAAAGTACATGACCTTTTTGCCTGCACCCTGAGTCCTGCATCAAAATGTTCAAACTGATGTTAATGACAGGCGTCTCTCTCTGTTGCAGAATTCAAGATGTCGCTGACCTGAATCTTTATTTTGTTCCTCTCCCCATTTGTTCAAATCTTTGTCCTCAATGTGTGTGACTCATTCTATGTGTGTGTGAGCCGATGTGTGTGTCACAACGTTTTTGACAATGAAAATAAATGTTCAGGGTCAAACATCTAGGTCCAAAGCAATGTTAATCTTTATTTCCATGGTGTGGTTGAGTGACTGTTGCAAAGTGACAATATTGAGAGATGGTAACTATGTCCTGTATGGTGTGCACTTCCTCTGAAATAGGAGTGCGGTGTAATCCCTAAAGTGGGGGAGATCCTCTCCTTCTTTGGTGGTCCCATTGAAATCCATTACGTAATGGGTCTCTAGCGCATTCTTAGGTTTCACATGTCAAAAGCCTGCGTCTGTCACGTACGCATATTTAGACTAGCTAATGGAGAGATGACGTGACGACATTCCAAACAGGTGAGTGACAACTGTGCTTCTGTTTGTTATCTCCATATCTGTGAGGGATGAGGATTTAGAGGGCGGGAGGGAGGGAGAACAGCCTATTATGTTGCTAAGTAACTGTTTTCTACTGGTTGAACATTAAATAGAAACAGTTACTTTGTATCTACGTAAATTCAGTCGTATTAGCATGATATGTTATGGGACCTAATTTAAACTAAGCACAATTCATAACACTGAAACCATGAACCAAACTGATTATTGCCTCAATGGTAATGTGAACTGGCACCAGAACAGTTGAAGGGTGTAGCTACTGTAAGTCAAAGTAAATTAACAATAATTGGAAAATCCCTAGCTTTGCTGGTAAAATGGACTGATTTGGAGGATTGAGAGGATCTGACCCTATACACAGAGGATGAGACAACTATTAAGAGCTCTCCCTATTCAGTGAGTGATGCCAGAGCCATTGGGTGCAGCTGCTGTTGACCTAAGCTGGAGCTTAGGGACTGTTGTACCGTCCGACTTAACACTCAAGTATAAGGATGCCCAGCCCTGCAGACGCAGAATCGTAAAAGCTGACACACACACGCACACACACACACACACAACACACACAGACACACACACAAACACAAACACAAACACACACACACACACACACACACACACATTTTCCTTAAACAACAAATATGTTTTCATGATCTAACTTCTCATTAAACGTCCTGTCTGTCTGCCTCCCTCCACCCATCACCTGTTGGTCATGATGAGACACCCTTTTTGGCCTTTTTTCACATGACAGTAGCTAATCCACATCAGCTGTTGTTTTCTCTTTGTTACATGTAGGGTTAGATAATATGTCACAGTGTGTGAGTAAGATGTGCACACCGACATCTCTTGTCTTTACCCATTGCATGGAAGAGGAATCTGGAGAGGGAGGGGAGAGGAGGGGTCTGTGACACCACACAAGTCTGGAGCGAGGGTAGGAGGGTAACCTTCCTGTATTCCAGTGTTTTACTTGCTCTATTGTATTTACTTTGTCATCATGGCCTTTTTTTTGTTGCCTTTACCTCTCTTATCACACCTCATTTGCTCACATCGTATATAGACTTATTTCTACTGTATTATTGACTGTATGTTTCTTTTACTCCGTGTGTAACTCTGTGTTGTTGTATGTGTCGACCTGCTTTGCTTTATCTTGGCTAGGTCGCAATTGTAAATGAGAACTTGTTCTCAACTTGCCTACCTGGTTAAATAAAGGTGAAATAAAAAAATAAATAAAAAAAAAGTCTATCATTGGTTGCCAGATAATCTTCAGGGACAATAGCCTTGGCCGGTAAACAGTCCAACAGCCGCATCATCTGCCCACCCAAAATACACCCTTGACCTCTCCCTGAAGACTGGGCTAGGCTTGGGCCGGGAAAGGAGAAGACAGACATCTTCCAAGCATGGCTAGTCAGTTGGTGTAGCACTCTCCAATTTTTTGTTTTATAGCAGAAAAGATGATGGGATGATGTGAAGAGTTTAAGTCACTGACCAGTAGGACTTCAATGCAGTAATAATGCTAGTGCAAAGTATTGAGTGTCACTAATACACTATGGTTAGTATGCATCAATGCATGTAACTGTGGTAAACCACACAAAATACTATACGAATACTCTACAACTGTATGTTGTTTAGTACATTAATTTATCAATTATCAAAAGTTACAGTAAATGCATGATTATAATAATTAATCATTGACATGGTCCCTTGATAGTACGCATATCATTTAAACACATTCCTTATCCTTACATATGGGACAGCCCCCCCTCTGACACATTGCACAGAAAAATGGTTCAGGATAACGAAGATGTCCATCTCTGTCATCCTTTGTACACCACTTGCAACGCCTTCCTTTACGACAAGGTTTGTGTACATGAACAGCCTCATAACCATTAGAGTCAGGTGCTGGGCCAAAGACAGGAAAACCCTTATTTAATTTAAGTCAGTTAAGAACAGAGTCTTATTCTATATGACTGCCTAGGAACAGTGGGTTAACTGCCTGTTCCTTGAGTAAGTCTATACTGGGGGATGTTATCCAGAGAAAGAATGCCACCCTGTGGCAAAAAAATCAAGGAGCTTTTTCTCTGTTCCTACTTGACTGCCTTTAGTTGAAATCTAACATAAATCTGTCTCACGTGCCTAAAACCAAACTAGAACAGACTGACATATTCTGTCTTCTTACACTTACAGTATATTGACCCTGTGATAGACTAGTGTCTTGTCCAAGCTGCCTCATGCTATAGAAACAGCCAAGGCTAATGCAAGGCTACTTACTTACACTAATATGGCAATTAAATTTTGCAATTAAATGAACAGTGCCGTACCATAGCCTACACACTATTATGCAAAGCTATATATCATAGACAGAACTATTTCAAACCACAGAACTGCAGATGGGATTTATCTTATTGTGTTTGGCTTTGAAAGACCTTAATCAGTAGTAAAATATTAAGATTTATTTCAAGGTATGTTAAGACCAATTGTTATATATCGTTTACAGTTTAAAATGAGGAACAATGTCAAATCACCTACAATAAAATGCAGACCAAACACACCATAGTATTTTCAGACGTGTACCATCTGCCTCTTTCTCACCCTCTCCCTCCTTTGTCCCTAACTGCAGAATAAAATGCATGCTTTTTCTCCAGTGGTCTGGTTGCTAGGCAACTCCAGGGGCTAACCTCAACCCTGCCTCATGGTTAAGACTTTGTCTATAAAATGTATGACACAATGCCATGCTTTCTGGCAGCACTCTGTATGCAACATGTATTACACATGCAAACCCTTGCTTTGCAAAATATCAGTATGTGTTTCTAGGAGGCTCTATCTCCTAATAAACATACCAGACCTAGGGTGAAATATGCCAAATATGTTCTTATAATACACTTGAGGTGGGCTTGATTTAGCTTGGAGTTTGCACTTTGGGGACTATTCCATACACTGTACGTGTATGTGTAGTCTAGTTACACGTAATTACACCATTGTAACCAATTACTGACCTCTATGGTTGGTTTAGTATGGAGGAGTGTTAGATCAGTCAGTCTGCCAGAGCAGTAAAGGCCTATAGATGTTTAGAGGTCACTAACAGTGGCAAGCACAGTGCTTCCCTTGTTATACCCCACCCACAGGTTTTACGGCAAGAGGGGTATTGCCACTACAGATCCCTCTAAGCAGATTTTACAGTAATTCTTATATAATCATTGGTAAATTGACACTAAGCCTTGCCTAGAGGAATGGAAATTCAAATATATTAGATTAGACTAGACATTGGTTTAATGTGAGAAAATAACAAAAGGTGGCCTATTGGTAAGAATTGTGTCACCTATTACATAGGGCAGAAGGCTATTTAACAAGTTAGGTCTACCATTGTGTCCTTCGGTTGGGTAAGCGTAGATCATCTCTGAAGACCTGCAATTTGTTTATATCAGCTAAACTAGTTTTAATGTCATTATCTTCTAACACCATCTTATCAACAGATCAGACAGAGGGGGCTGGTGGGAGGAGCTATAGGAGGACGGGCTCGTTGAAATGACTGGAGTTGAATAAATGGAAAAGGTATAAAACACATCAAACATACGGAAACCACATGTTTGACTTCGTTCCATGAATTCCATTCCAGCCATTACAATGAGCCCGTCCTCCTATAGCTCCTCCCACCAGCCTCCTCAGAGATCAGTGTCGGCCTACCTACACACAAACCTCTTTAATTCCAAGCATCAGTGCAGAACGCTCAGGAAGAATTTCAGAACAATCTCTGTCTGTACTCTGGCGCCCTCCTCCCCTTAAGGCCGCCTAGCGAACTACTCGTCTCTGTCGGGTGTCCACTGAGTGACTGCAGCTGGAGAGACAATAACTGTCTGCCACACAGGTAAGAGAGAAAGACGCTTTATCTATTTATAGCAAACCTAGTACATTCCGCAAGTCATTGCTCCTAGGTGTCTTCGAATGATGAAGAATTCGAGCAGTTGGCTTTTTTTTTTTGTCCGGGGCAAAACAAAAGCGCCATTCATGCTTGTCATGTAGCTTTGAGGCACCGAGCGTATCCTTTTTTTTTCTTCCGTTGCCTACTGTAGGTCTGGGTGTGAGGAGAGGTCGGGCCTGGGTACTGTCTTGCCTTGGCAAGCAAATTCATCGCACCAGGCAGGAGCCCCAAACAAGCCATGTGGATAATTGGATCAGAAGTGGTTAAATGGATTTGTCCATGAACACGCACTTTGTAGTTTTTAATGTTATATATTTTGACTTTTACATTCGTTATTAAAATATGACAGTTGTCATGATGCGTAAACTGAGGCTAAGATAGCTAATTGATGTAGCCAAGGGGTGTAACTTAGCTTGCAAGCTACAAATGATCTAGCTAGCTACCAAACCTATTAGCTGAGCGTTAGCTATCTAAACTCGCCAATTATTATGGCCACGGATTTTTAGCTATGATTTTAAGATACTGGTGCCCTTCTGTTTTCCTTACTTTGGGGCCTGTCTTTATTTTGGGTAGCTTGTCTTGCTTGAGAAAACTGAAAGAAGAAATCACAGTGTTCCTTACAGGATAGTTTAAAAAAAGTATATGTTTTGATCCATGTACAGACTGTAGCAAACTTTCATAGCTACATCGACACCTGTGTGTCAGTTTGATTTTTTGTGCTGAATCATATGCAGTGGCATTGCCTCTGGAGCCTATGAAATTGGATTTCCGCAGCTGTGCTTTCCGCTGTCAGTGGTGCTGATGTTGGCTTATCAGCTCACCACTTGCACCTTATCACCAGGCCACTTATTGTCAGTGACTTGCCTGGCTGTAGTTACTTGCTGTCTCACTATAGAAATCCAAAAGTAGACTGTGAAATGTTATTTCACCTGCGTATTACCTCATTTGCTAACTAGCTAATTATTCATATTTCAGGAATGATTTGTAGCCGCACCTCCCTTTCCAGGGATGCATGCGATGTAAAGTATTTATATTGCAACGTTGTAATCAAGTAGTAGGCCGGGTATTCTTTTTAAGCCAATTTGTTAGAAAAATGTAGGCCTCTACATCTTGGCTCAAAGTCCAATCTAATTTTTTGAGGAGATGCATTCCGCGTGCCCTTGCCATGTGGTGCTTTGTCTGAAACAAATCGATTCACTGTATCATCGATACACTTTTGTTTCGTACTATTTCGATATTATTCAGCACACTTGTAATTTTCATATTGAGGTCTATTTTTGCCAAACAGCCATAACATGATGGCGTTTTTTTGTCGGTGTTTTCTATGTTGCAGACACGCCTCATTCTCGCTCTGCTCTCCGCATTATTTCATAGCTCTTGTGCTTTGAGTTGCAGTGAGAGATGAGCATGCATGATCTCACTCCGATTCGCTACTTGCCGATAGTTCTTTACATTTGTTAGATGAATCAACACTCTCCATTATCCCTCGACTATGTTTGCTCGAGGTTGAAAATCATAGGCAGAGTCCATTTCAAAGGAATATCGAGGGACAAAGGCTTATCTCCATCTCTCTCCTATCCAATTCCTCCTCCACGCCCATCTTGTTAAATGTGTCCTGGAGAATGCTGTAAGAATTGTTCTTCCCTTATCTCATACGTTGGAAATCTGTAGAAATGATGTTGTCGTGTTTGAGTAACACTTCGAGAACTAGACCTAATTTTCATTAACATTGTATTTTATGCTCATTAGTATTGGGATATAGCCTGACTTAAGAAAATAAGGTTTATTCCTAGCCATCATTTTATGGGGTTTTTTTTATACAAAAAAATGCTGACAAATGGCCCTCTGCTCTCTGACAAACCTTTTAGTTTTCAAATTTACATGCATAATTTGATTGGACCGCCCAATTAGGGAGCTCTGTAAAACATGTCTAAAGCCTAATTGGATGAGCTGGTCTGCAGGCTACATGCTACTGCAGTGTAGTATGATAGTCATACTACATACAATGATTAAATTATGCCCCTAATTTATCGGGGTGATTTGTTGTTCTGTGTTCTTGGCAGGGAATTTACATCTGCACTCATCCATTTTGACCTCACTGAATGGGATCAGAGGCAGGGACCATAATTCAGTTAGCCCTAGTTCTACAACGTAGCCCCAGTAACAATGCTTTTAGGGTTAATTTTCAAGTTAAGATTAAAGACTAAACTAAATTGACAATCGCATAACTCTTTATATAAACAATGTGAACAAAACTAGAGTGCATCATTGTGATTGGATGACGAAAAAGAGATCCTAGCCAACACTAATTGGCATTGGTCCAATATTTAGCCAAGGCACTCCTTACTTTCTGCACTTCTACACATGTCAGGGTGCACTATGAATCAAAGAGTTGTCTCGGAGACCCATGCTGAGTGCGTTAGCATAGCCTGGCATAAGCTGCTGCTGGACACCGGCTGTAGGGAATAGGGTGCCATTTGGGACGCTGTCTGTCTGCCTGCCTGCCCTGCCACAAGCAGCTGTACACATGCCTCTGTGCAGTCATCAGCGGTCCATGCCAGCAGATGTCTCTCACACTCAACCCCTGGCCAGATGAACAGGACATGACTTGTTAATGTAATGTGATCGCTCGCACCCGTGAAATAAACCTGAAATCTCAAACACGCCAATCCATTATTCTTAAAAGGACATTGGCTGTAGAGGAGACCAATGTTACCAAGTATGTCATGATTGACAACTCTTACGAGCTCTGTTGGTTGCCTTTGAGGGCATGATTAAGGGACTTGGTTTCAAAGCTGTCTATGTCCTTGCTTTCTCTCTTGCACTCTGTTATAAGATGTACCAACGTATAGGATTAGTATCCCACGTTGCTGTTATTTTTCCTCGGGGACATTTGCAGTACAGGATATAGGTAAATGCCAGACATTCTTTGAGGGCCACTCTCACTGATTCCCTGCGCCATGAGCCTCTGACATCTTAGCATATAAATACAGAATTACTTGCATGTGCTAGCTAGGGCTGGGCGATATGACGATATATATTGTGTGACGATATGAAAAACGTCTATCGTTTTCACATTATGCTCTATCGTTTATTTTGTTGTGTCGCAAATCACACTCTTTATGGCGATATTTTTCGTCAATTGGACGTTGCTTTGCGTTCTTCCACACATGCCGTGTGGAAGGAAATTTGCAACACAAACAAACATGGAGGAGAGCGAACGTGACACAGAGCATGGAGATCGTACCTAAAAGAGGGGCTACTTCTGTCGCATGGACGTGGTTTGGGTATGAAAAGTCTGACACGGACCAGAAAACCGTCCTCTGCAAAATATGCCGCAGGCAGGTCCTGAACAACAGGCTCAAACACCACTGACCTTTTTTACCACCTACGCAAGAATCTTGTAAAACAGAGAGAGTCTACGGATGAGAACCCAAGGCCACGCATGCTCTACTGTAGCACAGGAGGTTAGTGGCACCTTAACTTGGGAGGACAAGCTCGTTGTAATGACTGCAGCGGATTAAGTGGAATGGTATCAAACACACAGCTTCCATGTGATTGATGCCATTCCGTTCGCTCCATTCCAGCCATTATTATGAGCCGTCCTCCCCTCAGCAATCTCCACTGTACTGTGGTGTAAGGGTGGTATAGGTAGCAAGGTCACTGAGCCACAGCACTGCAAAGAGAGAGAGCCCAGATGAGCTTCCTTTGGTTTGGCTGGCTCTCTACTAATCTGGGATGTCTTGGCCTCGTTGTCATGCTGATTCTTTGAGTTGTGGTTAAACTCTGCCTGCCGGGATGTTAGGCTGCCTAGCCTATTTCCTCTTAGTTGTTTTGAGTGAAAATACTGAACTAGGCCTAATGTTATTCGACTGTATTCATTCTCCATCACCACTTAGCCAGTTTGTGCATTGAGGAGATTAACATCTCCTAACGGTAGGATCAAACACACCCAGGAGTAGAGGTCGACCGATTAATCGGAATGGCCGATTTAATTAGGGCCGATTTTCAAGTTTTCATAACAATCAGAAATCTGTATTTTTGGACACCGATTTGGCCAATTTTTATTTTGTTTAATTTTTATTTATTTATTTATTTAACTAGGCAAGTCAGTTAAGAACACATTCTTATTTTCAATGAAGGGCTAGGTGGGTTAACTGCCTTGTTTAGAGGCAGAATGACAGATTTTTACCTTGTCAGCTTGGAGATTCGTTTTTGCAACCTCCCGGTTACTAGTCCAACGCTCTAACCACCAGCCTTACATTGCACTCCACGAGGAGCCTGCGTGGCAGGCTGACTACCTGTTACGCGAGGGCAGCAAGAAGCCAAGGTAAGTTGCTAGCTAGCATTAAACTTATCTTATAAAAAACAATCAATCTTAACATAATCACTAGTTATCTACCCATGGTTGATATTACTAGTTTATCTAGCGTGTCCTGCGTTGCAAATAATCGATGCGGTGCCTGTTCATTTCTCATCGAATCACAGCCTACTTCGCCAAACGGGTGATGATTTAGCACTGTCGTTGCACCAAACCTAACCATAAACATCAATGCCTTTCTTTAAAATCAATACAGAAGTATATATTTTTAAACCTGCATATTTGGTTAATATTTCCTGCTAACATGCATTTCTTACAATTAGGGAAATTGTGTCACTTCTCTTGCGTTCCGTGCAAGCAGTCAGGGTATATGCAGCAGTTTGGGCCGCCTGGCTCATTGCGAACTGTGTGAAGTCCATTTATTCCTAACAAAGACCGTAATTAATTTGCCAGAATTGTACATCATTATGACATAACATTGAAGGTTGTACAATGTAACAGCAATATTTAGACTTATGGATGCCACCCGTTAGATAAAATACTGAACGGTTCCGTATTTCACTGGAAGAATAAACCTTTTGTTTTCGAAATGATCGTTTCCGGATTCGACCATATCAATGACCAAAGGCTCGTATTTCTGTGTGTTATTATGTTATAATTAAGTCTATGATTTGATATTTGTTAGAGCAGTCTGACTGAGCGATGGAAGGCAGCAGCAGGCTCGGAAACATTCATTCAAACAGCACATTTGTGTGTTTGCCAGCAGCTCTTCGCAATGCTTCAAGCATTGAGCTGTTTATGACTTCAAGCCTATCAACTCCCAAGATTAGGCTGGTGTAACCGATGTGAAATGGCTAGATAGTTAGTGGGATGCGCGCTAATAGCGTTTCAATCGGTGATGTCACTCTCTCTGAGACTTGGAGTAGTTGTTTTCCTTGCTCTGCAAGGGCCGCGGCTTTTGTGGAGCGATGGGTACGATGCTTTGAGGGTGGCTGTTGTCGATGTGTTCCTGGTTCGAGCCCAGGTAGGGGCGTGGAGAGGGACGGAAGCTATACTGTTACACTGGCAATACTAAAGTGCCTATAAGAACATCCAATAATCTAAGGTTAATGAAATACAAATGGTATAGAGAGAAATAGTCCTATAATTCCTATAATAACTACAACCTAAAACTTCTTACCTGGGAATATTGAAGACTCATGTTAAAAGGAATTAGCAGCTTTCATATGTTCTCATGTTCTGAGCAAGGAACTCAAACGTTAGCTTTCTTACATGGCACATATTGCACTTTTACTTTCTTCTCCAACACTTTGTTTTTGCATTATTTAAACCAAATTCAACATGTTTAATTATTTATTGATGTATTATATTAAGTTAAAATAAGTGTTCATTCAGTATTGTTGTAATTGTCATTATTACAAATACTTTTCTTTTTAAATCGGCCGATTAATCGGTATTGACTTTTTTTTGGTCCTCCAATAATCGGTATCAGCGTTGAAAAATCCTAATCGGTCGACCTCTACCCATGAGTCCTGATTCAGCACTGGGCTAACCCTGGGCGTCTGGGCAGGAACAAGGTCAATGTTTCTCATGTATTTTTGAACCTTGGGACTAGCTGGTTCTCTAGCTCTGAGGAGTGGTAGCCTAATGCTGCACGCATGAGCGGTTTGTATATCCATTTGCAGTGGCACTCGGAGAGCATCTCTGATATGTTTCTAGCAGATACTGATGTTTCCAAAGGAAGTCGGAAGCACCAGCTCTCTTTCTCGCTCTATCTCTCTTTTACTTCCCCCCCTCCCTCTCTCTCTTCCTCATACTCTCTCTCATCATGCTGCGCTGAGCAAAGAGCCCTGTGCTGCAGAGAGCTGCCTATAGATTGCCTGCTTTGCCCTGGCCTGGCCTCCAAGGCACCCAGTGCTTTGCTTGCTTCCACCGACACGTCTGTAGTATGAGACCAATGTTCATGGTCCACACGGATGCCATTAGAGACAGAGAGGGGAAATAAAGGGAGAGAATGATAGAGAGAGAAAAGGGAGAGAGAGTGTGGTGAAGTGCTGCCTCTATCCCATCCATCCCTAATAGCAGGGACTGACTGTGGAAACTAGGTCAGATCCACTGACAGAGGCAGCCAACTGTGAGTGGAGCAGGCAGGCAGGACTCCTGGAGTGGGTGACCCTCTGTCTGTAAAGACGAGCACATACAGTACACACACACACACAGTCCCATAACCCACTAGCCAAAACCTCAACTATAAACATAAACAACGCTATGATCTTGTTTTTACCGTCATCTTTACTCTTACAACATCATTGAGCTGATTCATGGTTACTCTCAGCCTTAAGTCGGATGTATTGACGTCATGCAGCCTTACTCTGTTTGCAGACTCAGCACGGTAACAATGTTTCTTAACATGTCTCTGGGTCTTGGGCTGTTAACTGCGTAATGGAGAGGCTGCTTGTTCTATATGTGTTCTATCTGTAGTAGACTCTTACACCTGTCGCAGACTGGCCAATTAATTCTGGTTAGCCTGGGCTTAAACGTGCAGACATGTCAAGGTGTGTTTATTGGTCAATTTGCTGAGTAGAAGATTCAGACCCAGCGGGCAAAACTGGTTGCGATGATGTCATTCCAATGACTTCATAATGACGCAGCTGCAACCAGCTTTGCCCGTTAGGGAGTAGTTAGTTTATCTTGCACTGTGAGGGTGTCCTAGACCTAACAGTAGAGTGTGTCCAGGCGTTTTGGCTAAATGGGTGCTGCTAAATGGGGGGGCGGGGGTGATGACTACCTTGAAATAGATGGTTCACTTTGAGCCCATGAATGTCTATGGATTCGCCGGAGCCGTCCGTTTTATTTATGGTCGATACTCTGTCACGTCATGACATGGTTGACTTGACTGCGCCCTAGTTATCCACCTCCTCCGGGATTGAATGATAGCTAAACCTTTTTAGGAATCAGACTGAAGTTCAAAAAGGAAGGAACCCTTGTCAATTTGTGTGTTTGGAATGTTGCCTAATCCCAGGAAATTCAACCGATTGCATAAACCAGGCTGAATGGAAAGCAGCTGTCTTGATGACTTCTTCTCTGTCTGCGTCCTTAACAGATTCCTTTCATGTCCTAATCTACTGTCAACGGAGAGCACAAAGGCCTGGGCCTTGTTTGAAACATGTAATATGTATGTTTTAGGTTATTATTGCTTATTGTAATACAGTGTGGTGATGATACTCAATATCACTCTCAATAGTATTCCTGTTACATCAATTTCCCACGTTTTCATTTCGGCATACCCAGAAAGTGACCAAAACAAGGTTAAAAATAGAGCTGGGATGATAGACGGAAAATGACCGACATTGCCTTTATCTTTCCGAAACTTTTAGTTTACGTCAGTAATTCTAAGTGATTTGCTACACAACGTTCCTGAAGGTCAGGGGTACTCAGATACTATTTGAGAATGTTCGGTCAAACACATTTTCTAGGTGGCAAAGATCTGGATTGATAAAACTATTTATTTCCTGCAATTCTACACGTTTTGCATGGGGACTTTTTGTTGTTGCGGTTTTAAGGGAAGTTCCTGCAATTCTACGCATTCGTCCATGTCTTATGTATGTTTATATAAAACCAGGGGTCGAAGCCCGACCGAGTAAAAAAATAAAATCCATATATATTTTGAGAGGGGGATCCGCGGTCTGTATTGACCCTGTTCTGTGTCTGTATCCGATTTGTGGTCAGCCATTGAGTATGGGAGCTGTAGATCGTTCTAAATGATTTGGTCAACAGTAATAGTCTATGCATTATGTTGATTCCTGCTATGAAAATATCTTCCTGTTTCGCTGTCGGCTGCTGACTTACTCCCCACTGTGCGCACTTTTTTTATCCATTGGCTTCCATCTCAGTTGCCTTACTTGGCACTTGAAAGAAATTGTCTACAGCCCTGTCGCTAATGTAAGGTCCTAACGCTAACTGTCCATTATTATTATTTTTTAAATTGTTGTATTTGTTGTTATCAGGAACAATATTTAGATTTATCGCGATATGACTTTTTGTCCATATCGCCCAGCTCTAGCACCCCCCCCCCCCAAAAAAATATGTTTATTGCAGATTTATCATTATCGCAAACAATGGGTCAATTTATCGCACTATGGATATTTTTCTATATCGCCCAGCTCCAGTTCAAAACCACATAGCACAAACAGGTCCTCCAACCAGCTACATAAATCCGGGGAACATGTTTTGCTAGACATTTATCAGGCCAATGAAACTTCTGCCTCTCAGCCTGTTCCTCCCCTTGCTTCCCAGAAGCCATCAGCTTAATAAACTGCACTATTTGCGGCACTTCATCCATCACCCATCTCTGCTCTGAACTGAACACTGGGAAGAAGAGCAGTGGCATCGGAGAATGGTGCGTCTTTTTAATCTTGCCATGAAATAGCCTCGCCAAGCCACAATAAACTAAGGCATTTGTACTTCCGACACGTGAGAGTGCCTTGGAAGATATCTTTGGAAGCTTTTCCACTTGTATACCAATGCATTGTTTACACTGCCAGGATCAACTTTGTTTTGCTTGTTCCTGGCGTCCGAGGGTGTTTGTAGAAGAGGTCAACCGATTATGAAAAAATCAGATACTTTTTTTGGTCCTGACAATTACAACAATACTGAATGAATCCTTATTTTAACTTAATAAAATATATAAGTAAAATCAATTTAGTCTCAAGTAAATAATTAAACATGTTCAATTTGGTTTAAATAATGCACAAACACAGTGTTGGAGAAGAAAGTAAAAGTGCAACGTGCCATGTAAAAAATCTAAAGTTTCAGTTCCTTGCTCAGAACATGAGAACAAATGAAAGCTGGTGGTTCCTTTTAACATGAGTCTTCAATATTCCCAGGTAACACGTTTTAGGTTGTAGTTATTATAGGACTATTTCTTTCTATACCATTTGTATTTCATATACCTTTGACTATTGGATGTTCTTATAGGCACTATAGTATTGCCAGCCTAATCTCGGGAGTTGATAGGCTTGAAGTCATAAACAGTGCAATGCTTGAACCTCTGGAGAGCTGAAGTGAAGGGGGGATGAGGGTGTGTCCTGGAGGACATCACCGACATCAGTGATGACTGACAACAATGTCTTCTCCCTGACCCCCTGACCCGAGGGAGTGTATAAAGCCAGGCCTAGTGACGGAGGAATGTTGAGAAGCATGTCGGTCAGTCAGCTGATGGGGGCGTGATCAGCATGGCTGGAATGTCCCCTCTCCTCGCAGCACAGCTCATAAAGTAGATACTTCCTTTGGCTTCTGTCACCACAGTGAAGAACACAAGAGTTCACAGATTAAGACCGTGCCCTTTGTAGAAGATACAAGACCTAGCCTACTTTTGGGTATGCGCGTCATCGTCCACTCCTGAGTCACTGAAAATAATACTGTGACTAAGTTAGTATTGTGACGAATGATGGGCACTCTGTGTCGCTCAAAAAAATAAAGGGAACACTTAAACAACACAATGTAACTCCAAGTCAATCACACTTCTGTGAAATCAAACTGTCCACTTAGGAAGCAACACTGATTGACAGTAAATTTCACATGCTGTTGTGCAAATGGAATAGACAACAGTTGGAAATTATAGGCAATTAGCAAGACACCCCCAATAAAGGAGTGGTTCTGCAGGTGGTGACCACAGACCACTTCTCAGTTCCTATGCTTCCTGGCTGATGTTTTGGTCACTTTTGAATGCTGGCGGTGCTTTCACTCTAGTGGTAGCATGAGACAGAGTCTACAACCCACACAAGTAGCTCAGGTAGTGCAGCTCATCCAGGATGGCACATCAATGCGAGCTGTGGCAAGAAGGTTTGCTGTGTCTGTCAGCGTAGTGTCCAGAGCATGGAGGCGCTACCAGGAGACAGGCCAGTACATCAGGAGATGTGGAGGAGGCCATAGGAGGGCAACAACCCAGCAGCAGGACCGCTACCTCCGCCTTTGTGCAAGGAGGAGCAGGAGGAGCACTGCCAGAGCCCTGCAAAATGACCTCCAGCAGGTCACAAATGTGCATGTCTGCTCAAACGGTCTCCATGAGGGTGGTATGAGGGCCCGACATCCACAGGTGGGGGTTGTGCTTTTACAGCCCAACACCGTGCAGGACGTTTGGGATTTGCCAGAGAACACCAAGATTGGCAAATTCGCCACTGGCGCCCTGTGCTCTTCACAGATGAAAGCAGGTTCACACTGAGCACATGTGACAGACGTGACAGAGTCTGGAGACGCCGTGGAGAACATTCTGCTGCCTGCAACATCCTCCAGCATGACCGGTTTGGCAGTGGGTCAGTCATGGTGTGGGGTGGCATTTCTTTGGGGGGCCGCACAGACCTGCATGTGCTCGCCAGAGGTAGCCTGACTGCCATTAGGTACCGAGATGAGATCCTCAGACCCCTTGTGAGACCATATGCTGGTGCGATTGGCCCTGGGTTCCTCCTAATGCAAGACGATGCTAGACCTCATGTGGCTGGAGTGTGTCAGCAAGTTCTGCAAGAGGAAGGAGTTGATGCTATGGACTGGCCCGCCCGTTCCCCAGACCTGAATTCAATTGAGCACATCTGGGACATCATGTCTCGCTCCATCCACCAACGCCACGTTGCACCACAGACTGTCCAGGATTTGGCGGATGCTTTAGTCCAGGTCTGGGAGGAGATCCCTCAGGAGACCATCCGCCACCTCATCAGGAGCATGCCCAGGCGTTGTAGGGAGGTCATACAGGCACGTGGAGGCCACACACACTACTGAGCTTCATTTTGGCTTGTTTTAAGGACATTACATCAAAGTTGGATCAGCCTGTAGTGTGGTTTTCCACTTTAATTTTGAGTGTGACTCCAAATCCAGACCTACATGGGTTGATAAATTTGATTTCAACTATGTAAAGAAAAAAGTATTTAATAAGAATATTTAATTCATTCAGATCTAGGATGTCTTATTTTAGTGTTCCCTTTATTATTTTGAGCAGTGTATATCTCTCACGAGGCTCGTAATAAGACGAAGCAATTAGCCTATTAAAATGTTTTTCTGAGTCCATAAAATATAGTTAAACCATGTGCAATCAAGTATTATGTGTTTAGCTGACTAAGATCAAGGAATGGTCATGAGGAGCAAATATCAACGCAAGTATTGTTTAATGATGTTGTCAAACGAATGGACTCACATACAAGGCAGAAAGCTTAAGGTACAAGGCAATACTAAACATTTAAGCGCCTTTGAATTGGGTATGGTAGTAGGTGCCAGGCGCACTCGGTTTGCGTCAAGAACTGCAACGCTGCTGGGGTTTTCAGGCTAAACAGTTTCCTGTGTGTATCAAGAATGGTCCACCATCCAATGGACATCCAGCTAACTTGACACAACTGTGGGAAGCTTTGGAGTCAAAATGGACCAGCATCCCTGTGCAAGTCTTTCGACACCTTGTAGAGTCCATGCCCCGACGAATTGAGGCTGTTCAGAGGGCAAAATCCATGTCTCAATTGTCTCGAGGCTTAAAAAGCAAACTTTAACCTGTCTCTTCCCCTCATCTACACTGATTTGAAGTGGATTTAACAAGTGACATCAATAAGGGATCAAAGCTTTCACCATTACAGGCAGAACCGGATTGAGATTGTGACGTCATTTCAACCAGTTTTGCCCAGTATTTCCCCGCTGGGTCTGGGTTCATGATCCGCATTATCCCCAAACAATACCGGCTTCTCATCGAGTCAGGATAATGCCTGCCTGAGTTGCACAAACGGCATCAACATTTTCATTCAGGCATCTGAAAATAGAGCCAACGTTAGGGGATTTAGTTTCCGATCACCAGAAACCTTGTTTTGAATTTAGCCTAATCTTCTCTGTAATTACAAGAAAGAAGGCCGTGGTTTCCTCTTTGGGGAGAAATCAATGCAGGGCTTTTGTGAACTAAATTGTGTAATACTGTGGGGTAATTTCAGAACAAACCTTTCTTCTGTTTTACATAAAATCGGTCTGCTTTCCCCTTAGCCTTGCAGCTTCACCCTCTCGACCCTCCCAAGAGGGCAGTCTTCCGGGGCTGAGTCACATCACAGCTACTGTACAGACGGCCCCGGGCGGAGCCAAACAGTGGCAATGTTAAGAGCGGACACTCAGAAGGAGGGCCCCAGAGAGGGCAAGGTGGATGCATTGCTGTAGCCTTTCTGGGCTCTTTTTTCTTCCTCTGGTATTTTCTGGGACAGTGAAAGCAGGAAACCCCCAGTACAGCACATTGGAAAGAAACATCCCACTGTTCCATATTGTAGCAGCTTGTTTTCCTGTTTCTGCATTCCATCTCTGTCCCACGCGATGCTCCACCCATTCTCCTCCTGACTCTCCCCCTCTGTTTCTCAGAGTGAATCGGCTGAACCAGCTGTTTTTGTCAAACGTTCCTTGTCATTTTGTGCGTCCCAAATGGCACCATATTCACTATAGGCACTGCTTTGGGACCCTGGTCCAAAGTAGTGCGCTATATAGGGAATAGGGTCCCATTTGAGACGTTGTGTGGATCTGCATGGATGGGCAGCGAACACTCCGAGCCTCAGACTACAACCGCTCTCCCTCTCTCCTCTTTAAAATTCTGTCTGACTGTGTCCTGTGGTCCAGCTGCAGACCTCAAATGACACCTCGAACTCTACGGTTACACAACAGTCAGGTGGACTTCTCTTAGTCGGCACGTTCTGCTTTACTCTGTTGTCACACAGAGGAGAAAGTGAATGTCGAGGAAGTGGGAAGGACTCTGCTTTCAACGCAGTCCGGCCTGGAGTCGCCTATTTCAAGAGCAGTATTCACTAATCAGGTTCAACAATAGTCTTGCAAGAGTTTAGTTGGTTAGGGTTACGTAAAGGGAGGAGAAAACTGTTTGTTTTGAAAGGGCTTAGCTTTAATCAAACCCCAAATCAGATCATTAAGATCATCTCATAAGGTTCGCCCCCCCCCCCCCCCCCCCAGAAACAGCTCCTAAAAATATTCTCATATATGTTATGCTCAAATCGCCCACGTACTTGCCTCTAGCCTATTTTCACATGGATTTACATGGTATGCTGAAACCAATTCAAGTGAAAAACTGAAGGCTGCGTCTAGCCTAATTTGAGAGGAAAGCGTCTAGGCTATTCTGAGAGGAAAGCGTCTAGGCTATTCTGCAAAAAAATGTTATTGGAAACGACACCAGAGGAGAAACGTCTCTAGTTCATCTCTAAAATGTCTCCAGTTCATCTCTAAAATGTCTCTCGTTCATCTCTAAAATGTCTCTCGTTCATCTCTAAAATGTCTCTCGTTCATCTCTAAAATGTTTCTCGTTCATCTCTAAAATGTCTCTCGTTCATCTCTAAAATGTCTCCAGTTCATCTCTAAAATGTCTCTATTTTATCACTGTATCTACCGTCTGACATTGGGGATGCAGGCTAGATTGAGAGCCAAGCATTAGAAGACTGAGGAAAGTTCCTCCATTTTTTCTCTTTTGGATTCTGCTGTATCATGCCGCTGCATTGGGCTGGGCGTGTGTCCCCCGGTCTGAGCATGCGCCAGCTTTCTTTCTGCAAGGACCCGAGGCTTTGCAGGCGCACCTTCCCTATCCCTCCCTGGCCCTTTCCCTATCCTCTCGCTCTCTTTCCCTCTCCCTCCCTTACTCCTTTTGCCTCTCCTCTCGCTCTCTTTCCCTCTCCCTCCCTTACTCCTTTTGCCTCTCCTCTCGCTCTCTTTCCCTCTTCCAGCAACAGTCTCATTCCCCTTGTCCCCTTCCTCTCTAACAGTCTCCTTCTCTCTCTACCTCCCTGTCAGTATCGATCTATGTCTTCTATTCTTTCACTCCCTCCATCTTTTTTTCTCCCCCTCGCCCTTTACCGCCCCTCATCCCCCCCTTAGACACAGTCCCCCCCTGTCTCGTTCTCGTTGTGTCGTCTGCTTTCCTTCTCTCCCCGCTCTTTCGTCCTCTCCTCTCCATCGTTGATAAACTGAAGGAACCTTTCAGGTTTCGTGCAAGAAAAAGAACAAACAACAATATTATCAGAGAAAGCTTTGAGAATATATTTTTTTTTATAGGTGAATTTATAAGAACTGCAGATGATATGATCTCTGCAGACTGCGCTCAAGGCTTTCAAATATCTCACATTGCTAAATCCCACGCTGCATACTTTGTCCTTGTTCTATCTGCTGCTCTGATACCCCCCCCTTTAGCTTTAACACGCCTTTCTTACAGCAAGGCAGTGGGGTTAAGGGCTGGGTCGTCTCTGACGCGATCGTGTTTAGAGTGGACCCCCTCCTCTCCCTCAGATTGCCCCTCTCTCTTTCCTTCTCTCTGCTTGCTGCAGCGACTGCTTATGAATGTTAAAGAGGAGCGAGAGAGAGAGAGAGAGAGAGAGAGAGAGAGAGGCTTCCTTTGGGCGCTGCCTGGCCATTCAGCAGGCTGGCAGCTCTCTCTGAATGCAGCGCTGTTCTAGCTCCGCCCACCACCCCCTTCCCTGTCTGCTGATGTATAGTTGTGTGTGTTAGAGAGAAGTCCTATTCAGCGAGTAGCTCTCCAGGCTGACAGAGCTCCAAATCATCTCAGCCATTTTAGTCCTCCCGCTCTTTAAAACTGCAATATGTAACTTTTTGGGCAACCCGACCAAATTCACAAATAATTGTGAGTTCTTGATCTGTCATTCTCATTGAAAGCAAGTCTAAGAAGCGGTAGATCTTTTCTATGTGCCCTATTTCTAGCCTTCCCGTTCTTAAGTTTAGTTTTTGCACACCAGCTTCAAACGGCTGAAAATACAATATTTTAGATTGTGAAAAAAAAAATACAGATTTATTATACAAACGGAGGAAAAAAACACGGTGTGGGTGTTCTTTCTTCTTTCTCATCTTGTTCAACTGTTACCAGGCACCTGCAAAGAAAAGAT
Organism: Oncorhynchus mykiss; assembly: GCF_057628025.1. Taxonomy (NCBI): domain Eukaryota; kingdom Metazoa; phylum Chordata; class Actinopteri; order Salmoniformes; family Salmonidae; genus Oncorhynchus; species Oncorhynchus mykiss. The sequence goes on along the minus strand of NC_143034.1, from coordinate 41,588,526 downwards.
CGCTCAGATGTGCGAGTGCCTTTTGAATTTTGTCACATAAACTGAAATTAGGATAACTTTTAGAATTTTAGCAACCAACTTCTGCATATTGCACCTTTTAAATATTACAGAGAGACAATCCACAGAGGAGAAGACATGGGATGAGAGACTGGGGAGTTTTTTTAGGTGACAGTCTAACATGCTCTGAGATCTGAGATGTCCTGGACTAATAGAGACATTGGTTAACACGTCTTGTCCCGATGCTTGGGTGTAAAACAATAATCAGGACCAACAAATCAACAGTCACATAAACGGGGTGTAGGCTAGGCTCATCGTGTCGAACATGGAGAAAATGTTTATCCAGGCCTAGTGCTTTGCCTTTGATGACATGTTCCTTGACTAGGGGTGTGAATGCTTACAACGTTTTAAACGAAATTGGGATGAATTCCTAAAGGAAAAACTATGTTTATTTTGTTGGGGTTTTCTTCTCCACAAAACTTTAATCACAGTGCAGCCTGGGTAGCTTGCTCTTTCTCTTCGCTAATGATGCGAGACGAGTGCGTTCAGTCTTCGGTCTGTTGTGTGTAGAATATCCTAGCCTATTCATTGATGATTGGCCCTGCTTTACACAGTTGTGTGTGTGTTGGCCTGGCGTTGGAGGGTGCTCAGCTAAGTGCGGGACAAAGATTAGGTGTAAACGCCTGTGGGATGCTCAACAAAGAGGATTAACATGAGCATCCATCTGCCCCTCTGGCATTTCAGATCCAAAATCATATCACCAATTTGGTCTCCTCTCTCCCTCCGGTTTTTGGGTAGTTGCCTCCTTTCTTTGTATCTCTCCAACTAGCTGAATGGAGGCATTCAGTTGTACAACTGACTAGGTATCCCCTTTCCCTTAAATGGGGCCCTGCTCCCTCCTCTTTAGTAACTGAGTCTATTTGCAGTTAGCCTACGTCTTTCCCCGCACCTCTTTGTTCGAGCACTAAGGTAGCCTAATTGCAGTAGATTGACAGTGCATAAGGAGGGCTGTGGTTCTGGTACACACCGGGCTGTGATGTGATGCTCTTTGTGACTGCTCTGTCTGTCTCTCTCTCACACACACACACACACAGGTTTGGGGGCTTGACCAGAACATGGTTTCAACCCTTCTCCCTTGCCCAGTACGCCCCCTCCCCCCCCCCGGCTTCTGTCACTGGGAGAAATTCTATTCTGTCTAAAAGATCACTGTGGTCCAGTCGTTGTTTGTTAAATGCATAGGCTAGCTAACAGTTGCCAAGTGCTCCGATCTCACAGATCTCAACCTCCTTACTATTGGCCCATGCCTATTCCGAGTGAGGTGAGGTCATCTAGAAAAAAAATACTCTAAGATCAAGTTATGATGTGGTTAGCTTTTTTTAGCCAGTACAGGGGTCTGAAGCAGGTCCGATGCAGGTCCGATGCAGGTCCGATGCAGGTCCGAAGCTGATTGCGTTTTGGTCAGAAACTCAAAAGCCATCCTCTGTGCGGCATCGCTAAATGACGCAGTTCTAAGGTCTTGTAAAGGCAGTCCAGAAAATGCACACATGGAAGAAGCTCACGTCGTCAAGTGACCCCCAAGCATGACAGAACACAATCACCCTCTTAATAATAAACACAAAAACACGCCCCTCATAACCCCAACCTTACCGCTGGTTGGAAACAGGATACGCCTGGCAGGCTGAGAGGAACTTCCCCTTCGAGAAGACAGGAGGAACCCCCCCCCCCCCCCCCCCCCGCATTAATAGGACCCTATTATTGGTGCATCTGATCTTGTAGTCTCTATGAGTTGCAGTGCAAAGCTGGTTTCTTCCGGAAGAGGAGGGCCCCGCTTGTGTGTGTGTCCTCATGCGTGTTGTGTAGTCTCTGAGCTGCTGTTTCTGCAAGAGCAGGAGAGGAGCCCTCATGGTTGGCCAGTGTTTATCTTGGCCACTTCCACCATCTTGCTTCATAACAAATAGAAGCATGCTCGCATTACAGTACACCAACCCTGACATGATGACATCCGCTACAGGGAAGTAGCTTATACTTTTAGCTCAATGTCACATGTAACATGAATCATGATTATCTAATATTAGCTGAGGAAAAGGAGGATTGCCTCGAGTCTGTAGAGTAACTTGAAACGTTTGAATAGCCTAGGTGTCGTCTCTCTACACTCGCTATTGAGGTGACAGCCTCAGACTCGAATCAGGGAGGAAACAGGCTAGGTCAAGAGACGTTAGGCCCACGTTGCTTTGGTACGTCCTTTGGTACCACATTAGACATGATGGAACTTTAGACCCTACCTAGCAAAAACCTGAAGAAACAAAAGACGGAGCCTAGTCCATTCAAATCATGATCACTGAGAAAGGGCGTCAGACAAATGTTTTTGGAATTTCATCTTCCCCTAGCCACCAGTTCGTTGTTGCACCACGTCTGCCTGCGTTAGCAAAGCCGACTGCCCTTTCAGCTCCTAAAGTCCTTTGATTACATAACGCTTATATAAAGTGAGGGGGAGACAAAGGAAAAAGTCCCGATTGTCCCCATCAGTCCCTAATGAGGGGGCGACATAGAAATCGCAGTGTTGCAGCCCGTTGGTGTGACAATGGCAATAGGAGATCTGGGATCAACAAATCTGGGATCAGGCTAGGGCTGCCTGGGATGAGTGGACAAATCCGTTGCGGTTCTTGTATGAAAGGTCTGGGTTGGTGACTAAGACCTTTGGGCCGAAATACACTGCACAATAAAACTGTGGGAGAATTCAACAGTGTGCTGGTATCTGTCTGTCTTTAGCTCTGCAGCCATATCCCTCTCTGTAAGGAACAGCACAGGCCCAACAATGCCGGGTGTCGATTTGGAGTGGTTGTTAATGACTTCCCGTTCACCTTCACCCTTTGACATTGTAGCCTATTACGGAGATCCCGCCAACTTTGGTTGGTTCTCTCAGGCCTCTGCTCCTCTGACACACTTTTGAAGTAAGCCGACAACAACCGCAAGGTTTAGAATCCTCTCGGTTCAGTCCGTGTTCCGTGCAGTCTGAAAAATGCGGAGCCCCCCCTCACCCATCCAAGGCATTATTGAAAGCAGCAGTGATCTGTCTCCAACTGCCAAAGTAGCTTGTGTGAATGACATCAAAACGCAGGTCTCCAAACTGAATGGAGCGTTAACTCGTTGTCTTTCTTCTTCTTCTTCCCTCTCTCTCCTCCCAGCCTGAACTCGCTTCGCCATGGATCAGCATCAGGACTTCAACTCGAGCCTGGACGGCCACGCCGCCCTGCAATTCAACTCTGGGGAGACCACGGCCTCGGCTGCCCTGGCCAACATGACCCTGAAGGAACCCCTGGACCAGCGGGAGGTTAAGAAGCCTAACGGGATGCCAGACGCACACATGGGACCTGGGGACATGAAAGGTCAGTGATGGACTAGGACTGTAGATTTTGACAGCGGGAATACCTCAAGAATATAGGCAAGCCCGCTCTTTTGTTCCAACTAACCTGATGTGATGCCCACTTTTTTGTTTTCTCTCTCTCTCTCACTAACTAATAATCTTGCCTCTGTCTCACGTAGAAGATTTGCTGGAGCTGTCACCTGAACTGAAATCACAGCCTCGTGCACCAGTGTCAGAGGTGTCTGTGTCTAAGAGCGACCTCTCGGGTATGCCGCTCCTCACATCCAAACCCCTTTTTTTTCTATTAGGGGCTGTGTGAGCTGCAGGGTTGGGCTCAATTCCATTTAGTTTAGTGTCCATTCACGATGTGTTTCAGGAATTGATTCATGAATCAGAAATACTTCATAAACGAATCAGAAATTTATCATGAATAGATTATTGTGAAATGGAATTGAGTCCACCTCAGGTTGTGATTGTGCCTCTTGTTTGTGGCTTCAAAAGCAATTTGCTCATTTGGTTCCATTTGGCCTCTGCCTCTTCGCGAATCATCATCCAGCTTCTTGTCACAACCTCAACAATGCATTTGTTTTAGCGTCTTGCTTCACAGCTGCCTGCTTCACTTTTCACAGATAACCCCGTAACACCTGGATTCTGAGTGCCTTTGTATCCCCCAAAATAATGTGCTGCTGACCTCTCTTTTCCTCTCTTCTCCCCCTCTCTTTTCCTCTCTTCTCCTTCTCTCTTTTCCTGTTTCTTACTCCAGTTTTCAGTTGACGTAATCGGCGCCCAGTGCTTCTTTTTAATTATTTGCAGCGACCAATGCTTCTTTTGAATTAGTTTCCGCTCTGTCTCTCTGTCTGTAGGAATGAGAGAGAGGTCAGTTCTTCAGAGGGCGTCTGCCTTTCCTTCCTAATGCATTTTTAATGAAATCTCCTGTCGGGATTTGAGGATGATTCCGCTGTTCCCCTGTTGCTGGCCTCGCAACAATCCATGATATTTCCTGCTTCTCTTCATAAATTGCATTTTTTTTAATGATTAATTAATAATATTATGCCATGCTTCTGAGTTCTGTGTGGGTGAACTATCTTGTTGTTTGTAGCTTTTCCGAGCACTTTTCATTCAGGTCACACTGATCGAAAAGGCCAACCCCACCCAGATCGTAGCATCGTGCATCAGGCCTGGAGTTGTGGCTCTCGTATTCACGATTGGGATGTCAGCATCCCAACTGTTAGCATGAAGTGTTAGGCTCTCGTCAGGACAAAGACGGTGAACGTAAGCTTCCTGTATTTATAGACAATTGTCCCGTCGGCGGTCAGTCAGTTAAGAACCGTTGTGGTTTTGAATGCTGAGAACGGCGTTGCGTAAGTGGCACTCTGCAGTAACATGCTCTCTCAACAGTCACGGCCAACAGGCCAACCTCAGAATAAGTGAAAGGGGGGGGGGGGGGGGGTGTTTCTGAGCTAATGGGTCAATATAGTCCCCTCTTAACCGGTGCTGTGGCCTTGGTCAGCACGGTGGCGCCATGGTAACAGAAGGCTGAACCTCACGGTCCATATAGAGCCATAGCTAGGCACCCCCAAAGCATTTTAAACATGACTCGTAGGATTGGTGTCATGGACTTCATTCATCCTCATACCCGGTTCATTTACCACAGGAAGTGATGGTCACGGGGCTCATAATGCTTCATATAATCGCGTCCTCAGTGTTATAACCCCTTTAGCTATTAGCACACTCAGTGACTCCAGGTCTCAACTGTCAGTGGGCCTTTATTCAACAGTGATTTGTGGTATTGCCAATAGGACAAAAAATGTTAGGTACAATGCCTTTGTGAAGTAATTAATACCCCTTGATTTATTCCACATTGTGTTATGTTACAGCCTAAATTCATCCCTCCACACACAATAGCTCATAATGACAGGGAATTTCTTTTGTTGGATTTTTTTTGCAAATTGATTGAGAATGAAATACAAAAATATCTTATTTACATAAGTATAAGTCAGTCTCTAATAGCTTTCCACACCAGGATTGTGCAATGTTTGCCTATTATTATTTTCAAAATTCTTCAAGCTCTGTCAAAGTGGTTGTTGATCATTGCTAGACAATGTCAAAACTGTAACTCTGCCACTCAGGAACATTCACTGTCTTCTTGGTAAGCAACTCCAGTGTCGATTTGGCCTTGTGTTTTAGGTTATTGTCCTGCTGAAAGGTGAATTCATCTCCCAGTGTCTGGTGGAAAGCAGACTGAACCAGGTTTTCCTCTAGAATTTTGCCTCCCCAGTCCTTAAAGATTACAAGCATACCCATAACATGATGCAGACACCACTATGCTTAAAATATTGAAAGTTGTACTCAGTATGTTTGGGGCAAATCCAATAAAACACAATACTTTGCATTCAGGTTTTAAAAAAACATGCATTTGCCACATTTTATGCAGTATTAGGTCTACTTTAGTACCTTGTTGCAAACAGGATGAATGCTTTTGTAATATTTTTATTTTTTACAGACTTCCTTCTTTTCACTCTGTCAATTAGGTTAGTATTGTGGAGTAACTACAATGTTGTTGATCCATCCTCAGTTTTATCCTGTCACAGCCGTTAAACTCTGTAACTCTGTAATTGCATGGTGAAATCCCTGAGCGGTTTCCTTCCTCTTTGGCAACTGATTTAGGAAGGACGGTTGTATCTTTGCAGTGACTGGGTATATTGATACACCATCCAAAGTGTAATGAATAACTTCACCATGCTCAAAGGGATCTTCAGTGTCTGCTTTTTTTTATATATATTTTTTTACATTTACCCATCTACCAAAAGGTGCCCTTTTTTGCGAGGCATTGGAAAACCTCCCAGGTCTTTGTGGTTGAATATGTGTTTGAAATTCACTGCTCGACCAAAGGACCTTACCTTACCTTGTGTGGGGTACAGAGATGAGCTAGTCATTCAAAAATCATGTTAGCTATTATCGCACACAGGGGGAGTTCATGCAATGTATTAAGTGACTTGTCATGCACATTTTTACTCCAGAACTTATTTAGGATTGCCATAACAAAGTGGTTAAATACTTATTGACTCAAGACATTTCAGCTTTGAATTTTTATTGAATTTTGAAAAACATAATTCCACTTTGAGATTATGGGCTATTGTGTGTAGGCCAGTGACAAAACAATCTCAAATGAATCCATTTAAAAATTGAGGCTGTAAATGCGGGAAGAGTCAAGGGGTGTGAATACTTTCCGAACACAATGTAGATCAACAGATATACAGTGTGGGCAGTCGTGCCCCTTCATTGCCCACACTTGCGCACGACCGAGAGCAAGTTAGTGGTTTTAGCGAGCTTTAGACTAGAGGATTTATTTCAGCAGGCGGCGTGTGTGTGTGTGTGTGCGCGTGGTTAAGTTTGATCATAATTGTGTGAGTTCTCGCTGAATGTTGGGAGATCAGCTTACCGGTGTACCTGTAGAAAGTCTAATGAAGTCCTCCTTTTCTCCTCTTCCTCTCCCATCGAACCCTGGACCGTGTGCAGCTACCGGAGGGACGACCGCTACAGGTCAAGGTATGACTACAATACCCATCTGACATCTCTCTTCCTCAGACTACACGTAGCCATGAGGAAGTAGAGTTTCTGAGACCAACTACCGTCCATGCATATCCATATCAAATCATCCTCAATGTCTCTATTTTCAACTATTCATCCCAGTTGCTCATATATACCTAGTGGAACCAAGGTTGGGTTTACCATTGAGTGTAATGGACAAACTTCTCATCTCAATCCCCATTACAGTAGTACCACGGCGTGTGCATTATAGAACAGAGGACACTGTCTGATTGTAATCTGTTTCACTATATAGATTCACAATTGTATATTGATCCCTTGAAATGTATTTATCTTAAGTGGGTAAATGGAGTTTGATTTCAAGAGCAAAGTTGATCCTTTTCAAGGATGTCAGAATTGATCTTACGCTGAGTTGTTACCACACCATAATTCTAGTTATAACCATGTTTTGTTTACATGTAATTTGTTTAACGTTACATACATTACAGTTAAAACGAGCTCATTTTGGGTTCTGATGGGATATGACTGTCGAACTAGATCTCGAAGGCAAAAGTTATATTCTTCAAGAATCAATGGGTACATATCATTCATTTCTAAGTTATATTCTTCAGGAATCAATGGGTACATATCATTAATTTCTAAGTTATATTCTTCAGGAATCAATGGGTACATATCATTCATTTCTAAATTATATTCTTCAGGAATCAATGGGTACATATCATTCATTTCGAGGTCCAGAAATGGACGTAGCAACTGCAGATTTCCCCTTTTTAAAAGGAAGAGAACCATGATGTACTCGTAAGTGAGGCTAGCAGCCAGAAAACCCACTGCAAAGCCCATTTGCAAATTGGACAGTGCGGCATTGATTCATCGCCATTGCAATTTCATTTATCACGTGGCTTTTCACAACAATCCACGAGAGAGAGACATACAGTGCTGTTGCGTCATTGTGAGTACTATGTTGAATGAGACCGTTTTCGGTATGGACGTGATACGGCTTGGCTTTGATTTCTGCTGTGAATTTGGTTGATGGCAGAAGTTGATGGTTTAGTGTTTGAGCTGTAAGGTGCTTTTTATGAACCCACATTTGCGTACATAGTTCATGGCTCTCATTGCATATAGTCTACCCATCTTTTCTGCTATAAACATGGAAGCAAAATGTTTACAACTGCAAACTGAGCTTCTTATAAAAAAAATTAAAAAAACCTACAGCTCTCAACGTACAAAAACGATCCAGATAATTGTAGTTTATGCATTTTGATGTTTCATTGTTGTTCCTGTTGATGCCAGCAAAAAAAAGGTTCCTTTGCCCTTTGTTTTGTGTACCTTCTCCTTCAGTGGTTCTTTTCTTTCCTTTCGATTCTTTCTTTTCCTTTATTTCTGTTCCTTTTGTTGGGTGTTGAATGTGTGTCTCTGAGGAGGAGGTAAGTGTCTCTAACACCACAGTCCTGCTGTGGATCTATCCCTTTGTCCCTTATCGTTCTGCTTCCCGGTTCCCACCACACCAGAGGAGCTCACCGCGTCGCTCATCCCCACGCCAGGAGGCCTCAGTCCTGCCACAGAGAGCGGCCGCAGCAGCAGGTCCGGCTTTGCCGACGGTGGAAGCGAAGACGGGGAGAGAGCTGGGTCGGTGAGCCCCCGGGCGTCTCCTTCAGCCCCTGAAGCCCCAATCGAGAGGGACACTCCAAGGCTCTTCTCCCCAGACTCGCTGGGGTCTGACCTGAAGAGGAGCCCGTCTGACAAGGTCTCTGATGTCTCTGTGGGCCACAGCTTGAGCGGCTCTGGGTCTGAGGACGAGGATAAGAAGGACGTATGTGAGAGCAAGGAGGCTCCTACCTCGGCCTATGAAGACATGATCAGTCCTGAGAAGCCTCAGAGCCCTCTTTTCACAGAAAAGGAGGGGACGAAAGAGCAGGAGGATGAAGAAAAAGAAGAGGATAGCGACGAGGAAGAGGATGAAGAAGAGGAAGAGAGAACCGAGGTGTCAACAATCCGCAGGAGGCCACGGCGTGAAGCCAGCTCAGAAGAGGAAGAGCAGCAGAATGATGAAGGTATCGCCCCTGTCATTCCTGTTGCCATGACCCCGGAGGAAGCCAAGCAGCGCGTCCTATCCTTTGACTACACAGAGCCTGAGGGACACCCCCCTGGTCAGGGCATCCCTTCAGGGTGGCAGAACGGAGCAGACAAGACCCCCCCAGGGAGCAAGAGTCCTGACTCCAACAGGGCCGACCCTGGATCTCCCTTCTCCCCTAGCACCGCAGCCGACCAGACCCAGGACGAGTCTCCTCTCATCGAACACCAGCCAGAAGCCCTCGACGAGGTGGAGCAGGTGACTGAGGAGCAGGTGACTGAGGAGGAGGTGCAGGAGGAAGAAGAGGTGCAGGAGAAGGTAGCTAGTCCCCTGCCCATGATTGCTGTGCCCCAGATGGAGGTTGAGCCCGTCCAGATGGATGACGAGCCTGTGAAGACCTCAAAGGACACTCAAGGCCAATACCTGGAGTCTGCAGACGAGGCCGGCATCGCAGCGGTGACAGCAGCTCAGTCGGTGACCAAAGCCAAACCTGCAGAAGCCAAACCTGCAGAAACGAAGCCTAAGGCTGGCAAGCCTACTAGTGGCCTCAAAGGGGATGCCAAAGGAGGTGCTCCCACAGCAGCCAAAGGCCCGGTCAGGAAAGATAAGAAAGTGACCGCTACTGCTGTTGCCCCTCCCACCGCCGGTAAAGCTCAGAAAGCACCCCCAAAAGATGCCGCCCCACCGGGCAGAAAAGCAAATGTTCCAGGTGCCCAGCTCAAAGGTCTGTTTTCCGTTCTAGTTTATCAATCCCACCTCTCCACCACCTCCTTTCTTTTCTCTCACAGATACTTTTTTTCTTACTTGAGCAACACAATAAAGCAGCACCCTTTCTGAAAAACACGCACAAAACGCAAAACATGAACGTGTTCAGTTGATGAAACGGACTGCTTGTAGCCACCACCACCACCGGTTTCTTTCTTGTGTCTCTTCTTTGTTCACTTCGTTCTCTTTCGAGCTTTATCTTCTCTGTGTTTGTGGTCTGTGTTCTGTCTGTGTTTCCAGCCCCTGTTTATGTCACTAACCCTCCTGTGCCCAAATTATTTTTGCTGGCAATGTTTTCCACTGGTCAGCCCCTTTTGCATGTCACTTGCATGTCTGTTGGGTGTGCAACATCACATCATCGTGACTGTGTATTTATGGGTCACCTTCCCTTCCACCTCCCGTCTTCTGAAACACACACACACACACACATATATACATACACACACACACACACACACACACACACACACACACACACACACACACACATATATACACACACACACACCACACTCTGACTGTTTCCTATCTATCTATCATATTACCATAAAAGTGTAAGTCAGCACAGTTTGTCAGTGTACATGGATGCTTACATTAAACCGACCTCCCCCATCAGTAGTGGTATTTGTTACACACTACCACTACTAATCAATAGATGGTTCACTGGTTCTCTTTATGCTAATCAGGTTGCCTAAATTGCCAATTATCAATAATGATCAGTTGATAGCTGATAAGCACACGATATGATAACAAAATGATTCCCGTTTCAAATGGTGCATTTTCTGTAAAAGCTTTTTTTTAAATGATTACTGGACTCCCAAGAGTCTAAATAATGAATCAGTTGAATGGGAACCACCCACTCTATCAATACAGCCCTGTCACTCACTCAGGGTCCTAGTTGGACAAATGGGGTCGTCTATTGATAGGAGAGAAACATTATTGCCTGCCTAACTAACCATTTGCAAGCACCACAGTCACCACGGAGACCCAATTTCGTGCTTATCCAATAACACGCAGGCTTGACGTTAAAGAAAAAGGACGGTTTCTAAGCTGTTGTCTGTACCACATTCATTGGCCCTAAAACTAATTTAGTTCCCCCCCTCAAATGATTAGCTTAGTCCCAGACAGTGTATTATGTTCTCTGGGATTCTCTGAGTGGACTGATTAGGGGGATAGAAATCAGGCCAAGAGGCTTGAAGTCATTTTTGAGAGTCTAGTTTTTAATATAGACGACTTAATGTGCTAAAACCTCCCCATGCAGTGTAATGTCAATACACAGATTAATTGCGAATCTGGGGCAAGTTTCAAATTAAAGTTCAATAAGAGTTTATGACAAATTTACTTTCTGGCAATTCATTTCATGCTGTTGACAATTACTATGAAATCCAAAAGCAACTTTAAAGCATCCGGATACAGCAACTAGAGTAGTTAACAACACACATTGTCTGTTAGCATTTTCATGCCTGGCATGAATAGGCAATTTAGCATCAGAGAGTTAGCCTAGCCTAGCACAGCGAGGTATCAAAGTTGCTGATGAGACAGGACTATGATATTAGCACTGACCCGTTCTTTGACCCTCTCTTGCAGCCAAGGCCGGTGCAGGGGCTGGGAAAGAAGCAGCTGAGAAAAAGGTAGGTGATAACTGATGTGTGGACCAGAGGTCTGACCTCTGGAGTGACCTTGCGATACAGCAGGCATCAATTTATCTCAGTGCTTTACTTTACAGCTGCAAAGGAGGTTCCAAACACGTCGGCTCAAATTTTACATGAACTTTTGCATCAACCATCTGTCTTCAACTGAATGCCCTAAAAAACGGTTTTGCTCTGCAATTGCAGTGCAGCACATCTGCATGTAAAGCCATTCACCAATCACAAACAGTATTTGACATTTGATTGATTTTAAGATTTTTACTGTTTACATTTTTTTTTAATTGCTTAAATTGGTTTTAATTGTTTAAGTCTATATCGCTTATAGGTTTTTGTTAAGTTCCACCATCGTAATGCATTTCTTTAAATGTTTGTTTTCACTTTTGTCTTTTCCTTTGTGTTTCATAACACTTTTTTACCACCTTTGGTCACAAGACACCCAACGCCACCACACCTGCCAAAGCATCCACCCCCAAACGACCCTCCTCAGTCCAAACCACCCCCAGCAAAAAGCCTTGGTCCTCTTCCTCTGCCCCAGCCTGCAACACTAGCAGGCCCAGCTCAATATTTAAACCCAGTCCAGGCAGTGCAGGATCCAGAGAACCCAGGCCAAGGGTAAGTAACACATGGACAGGCCTCAACTTTGACCACTATCCCAGACCCAGGCCAACTTATCCATAGGCTCATAATGGTCAATGGCATTATGACTCGAATTCTTCAAAGTTCCATGGTGTTTGAGGATCTTATGCAATGCCTCTCCTAAACCCGAAATACTCAGTCAGTTCTTTCCCAAATGAGTCAGGAGTCTTTTGGTTCAACACAGGTTCATCGCTTGTTGTGTAGTTTCTAGTTTTTCCCATTCTAGAAGTAACCATGCTGTTTGGTTTCCAGACTGGAGATGGGAAGACCGCCAGCACCAGGACACCAGGTGCTAAACCCCAGGGTGCTGGGACCAGGATGCAGACCAAGACCACTGCTGGAGGTCAGTCAGTACTCAGGACATGTTCAACAGATGGTCAACTCTCAATGTGTTCCTTTAACTCAACTCGTACAGCAGCACCTACAACGCAAACAGATGCAATCACCATTAATCCATTGAGAGTTCCCCAATTCGAGAGAGGTTAACAAATGGAGTGTGAACAGAGATGAGAGAGCATGATAAGGATATGGTCAGACTCCATATCCCCATTGAAAAAGGTTCACCTACATTTGCCATCTCCAACACGTGGCAGCTTGACTACATTTACATCCCCAGCACGTTAGATGGTGTTGCCGCTGTTTGCTGTGCTCTCTTTGGAATGGAGTGATGGAGAGAAAAATTTACCTAGAAGAGTCTGGGCATTTTGGCTGAGCAAAACACCTAGTTCAAATAATTGAACTTTTGCAGGTCTTGTTTCTGAAAACTTCTTCTCAGGAGTACAACATAGATTGGTATAACCTCATCCAAGATTATGTTTCTCCTAACCTTGTAGTGGATTCCCCCAAGACGCCCCAGAATCGTAGTGGCTACAGCAGCCCCAGCACACCCAAGTCCCCCGCCAGCCGGGAGGTGAAGAAGGTGGCGGTGGTGCGGACCCCTCCTAAATCCCCTGGGTCCATGAGGGGGCGCAGTCCGGTGCCCCTGGCCGCCCCCATGCCCGACCTGAAGAACGTCCGGTCAAAGATTGGCTCCACGGAGAACATCAAGCACTCGCCTGGTGGAGGACGGGTAAGGGCTTGAAACCATTTTCTTTCGTTTTTATGATATGTAGGGTTGAAGAATTCCAGAAACCTTCCCAAAGTGTGCAGGTTTTTCAGAAACCCAGGTAAGAGGGGAGGGAATCTGCCAACAGAAAATCCTCCAACCAGGATTTCTGAAAAACCCAGGCCTGAAATGTACAACCCTAGTGCTGTTTTCGTAGCTATCTTTCCCCCAAGCTTAAGTTGTTTATCACAGGCCGGAATCCACGTACTACTCCTTAACTCCAGTAATTGGCCTTTCAAAGCTTTTGTTCGAGTTGTGATCACAAATGGCTTTACGGTATATGTTGAATATGTCCAGAACAATAAAAAAAATGGTTTGTTCTGTATTAGTTCCTTGGATGTTGTAAGGACAACGCTTTCTCCCTCCTGACTCTTTCAGGTGCAAATAGTTGAGAAGAAGATGGATTTAAGTAACGTTCAGTCAAAGTGTGACTCCAAAGCCAATCTCAAGTATACCCCAGGAGGTGGCAATGTGAGTAACACAGACGGCATGGCGGTCAAGAGACTGCAGACAGAGACATTACCCATTTCAGGACTCCTACAGTACACAAACCACAAACTTCCATAAAGACTGGTCACTTGATCATTGATCTGTAACTATTTTGAGATCAGTGCATGTCAGATATCCCTGACCTGCAAAATAAGGACATTGCCTCACGCCTGTAACTTCTGAGTGTGAGAAATCTAGCTATTGAATTGGTACCTGCAGTGCAGACACCAACCATGAACTCTGAGGCTGTCATGTAGATAATCTGGTCTAAGTCAGTTGTAAAATAGTAGTCAGCAACATGGTCCACATCGCAGCCTTGCAGATGCTGCAGCAAACTGCCAGAAAGATAATGTTATTTTCGCCTCTCCTCTACCTCTTCCAGATGCAAATTTGACATAAGATCATCAACGTGTCTAGTGTCTAGTCTAGGTGTGGCTCCAAAGATAATCTCAAGCATGTCCCCGGAGGTGGTAACATGAGTAACTTGGGGATGAACTCATGGCTTGGTCTTGAGTCTTCCTGCAGTTAGGACCAGATCATGTCTTTGGCCAGGACATAAAGGCTATTCCTCCTCCACTCTCTGCTCCTCCTATACTTAAAGGAAATGAGGACTTCAGTAGTTTATAGCTAGATAAGTAACTATCATTCTGTAAACTAAGTTTGAGGAGTTTACAGGCTGATAGGTTAAGTTTGTGTTTTCTTCATTTTTGTTCAATTTACTCTCCAAAATAGAAGAGTAGCAGACTAGAGTAGCATCTGAGGACAAATCTTACTTGCTTCGACTTTCTGTAGAGGGCAACAACAAAAAACACCAAGAAGGCCAAGCTAAAGACCTAATCAATCTCTTTAAAAAAACGTTGATTTCATTCAACTGCAATGGGACACTGGTTTAAGGTTAGGACGTGGCAGGGACAGGTGCGTCGTACCTCGGCCCCTTTGAGTCCCTGAAAACGGATGCATGAGTAAGGCAATACAGGGGGCAGGGCATCCTTGCCTGGAGATGCCATTGCCACGTTTGTGTTTTTGGTCTGTCTGCCCTAGATCTGTCTCGTCAAATGTGTCTCCAATAACCCGTTTGATGCATGGCTCTTGTAGTCTCAAACTCTCCAAGTCCAATATACGGTTCAGCGTCTTGAGCTGAAAACCTCAACATCAGTGCTGTTGTTACCTTGCATGACATGAATGCAGTAGTGATGTGACAAAGTAGAATGTTATTGTCGTCGGTGTGTCCGTCCATTGACTTATAATGGTGGCATGGTTTTCCAGGTTGGTGTATGACCGTGAGCATGCAGTCCCAGCGGGCAAAATTTGGGACGGTAAATCCAAATGACGTCATTTTCTGGTTCTAAAAATGTCTGATTACAGCCATCTCGTTCATGACAATATCAAAATGTCTGAGAAAGAGGTCATATTTTGGTTATCTGGTCAGATAATCAGTTAAATGCATATTTTAGCTAAAAAAAGATGTCTACACACATTATTATAATCAGAATACAACCTGACCATGATGTCACAAAAGACAGAATGACGTTGACCATTACAACCAGTTTTGCCCGTTGGGCTCAACCCTGAATCCTGTCAATTGTGATATTAAACTCCAACTCATTGTCCCCTCCGCCACCACCCATCAACATCTGTCAATCAATACTGTCTGTACTATATAATCTACAAATCAAGACAGCATGGCATTAGGAAAACCACTGTATAACTATGATGTATTTGTTTATATAGGCCATAACTAGTGAGCTCTGTAATACATTGCTGGTGCAGTCTAAGTAGACATGTAAGATTCAACTCTTACAACAGAAATTATGAGGCCAGTTTGTTTATAGTGGTACCGGTAAGTGGCTACTGATTGGGCTGCACTAAGCTGCACTGAGTTGGATGTGGCTGCAGCGTTGCAGTCCTGCTGTCGTTGTCTTCTTGGAGAAACAGGGTTGGGCTTCTGTTCAGTGTAGATAATAATGTGACAAAAGCCAACATATGCAGCAATGGCACCACCATGTGTCTGTACTGTGTAAATACATGTTCAAACTGCATACCAGAAAATAGCTGTATGTTTGGATGTGTATATGTTTGTGTATGCAGACAAGTGGGGTATGGTTGAAAAAATATATATATATATTAATTAAAAAATATAGGCATATTGTTTATTTTATTCAAGAGTTTCGCTTTGGGGATTTGATTTTGTCTAGATTGTTGTTTAGACTTGTTTTAAATCATGGATGGGGTGATTTTATGAGAGCTCTGGTCATTTGAATTTCATATTCATGTATTTTTGTTGTATTATTTAGCAATTTACTTCTATAAACATTGGATCAGATTATAACATTGTTGTTTTCATGAATGCCATTCATTTTGTGATTACCTTCATCTTCCTGATAATCAGGTATCCTGCCTCGTTTCTCAGGAAGAAATACGTGGGGGAATGTGTAGTAGAGAATATTCCTGTGAAAAATCTAATGAAAAAAAAAAAAAGTGAAGGCCTGGTAATCCAATCACCTAATCAAATATGTATCCTTACTTACAAGACATGGGTTAAACTGGGTTGGAAAACAGCATTGTATCGTCATAGTTTCTAGGGATGTAACGAAACATCTCTGCAATGTACCCAAGAGGGCCTTTGCATCCAAATTTGAGACCAAGTTGTCTCATTTAGATTCAAATTTCATCAATATGGCGGGATTTTTGATGAAGCTGACTGAATTCCCTGAAATATTCTAGCTATCTTTTCATTTTTAAGGAATTTCTCATGTGTGGGTGCAATCGGATAACCCTTCTTTCCCTTTTCCAACCAACATCTATTAAGGACAATGCTAGAAGCAAGTCTATTCAGGAAGCCATTCATGGCAGTGTCCTTGTCCTTGCATGTGACTGATGCTGACTCATTCTATTCTGTCTCCTCGCATCGCCCAACAATGACCACTCCTCTGGTCTAATTCTATCAGTGGTCTGATGATCTCCTTTGTTGTTTCTCCCCATTGCCATATCTAGGTTCAAATTACTCACAAAAAGATTGACCTAAGCAACGTACAGTCAAAGTGTGGATCGAAGGCCAACATTCACCACAAACCAGGTAACTTACGTACAAAATACAACCTTTAGTGACTGAAATGAAAAAACATGCAACCGGATGGTCTATACTCAGCCATATCAACAAATATATAAAATAATTGTTTTATGTGCTCCCTGACGAATGTGAAATACAGGAAAATGTGTTGAAAATACCCTTTGTCAATCTTTACCACTGCAATGGTCTTCATTAGGTGGAGGCAATGTGGAGATCAAATCTGAGAAGTTGGACTTCAAGGTTCAGTCTAAGATTGGATCAATGGACAACGTTGGTCATGTGGCTGGAGGTGGCGGGAGGAAGGTAAAACAAACAGACTCACTATCTCTAATGTCCGAATTGACACACACTTCTTTCAAAACAATACTTTCATGTTTCAGTCTTAAAAAACAACAACTGTACAAACCTATTACAATCAATTACTAATTTCTATTCTGAAATACTGAATTCTTCTGCCGAATTCTGGAGTCCGCACTCTCTCTGTCTTCAAATCTCGGAAATCTAAACTAAATGATCAAACTCCTCTCGCTTGGCAAACTCTTCCTTAGCAAACTGAGCATGCTGTGAGACTTGCTTGTAAACATTTCTAAAATGTGATGCAAAAGAGCGATTAACACAGGGTCACATTGATTACTAAGTAGGCCTGTCTCTCTGCATTGCCAATAGGCATACGCCTAAGTTAGTCATTTACTTGTCATGTACTTACAAAAAGTTTATTTACAATTTTTTTTTATTTATCAATATTTAATATAAAGCATAACAATAGATCATAAATATATTTTATTGCAAATAGACTTCCCTCAAGGTAACTGATCCCTGTTAAAAAAAAAAACAACCTCACATAGTACATGAAGGCCAATTTTAAAGTCAATACAGTAAAAAGCTGAGCTAGTATTTTCCCTAATCTTGGTACCCAGAACCTAATGAGATGCTCAATATTTTAATTGTTAAGCCTATGACAAGAGATTATATTTTCCCAACTCTGGCGACCCATTCTCCTGCTCTCCTTCCTCTTCTCTTTGCCTAGCATGTTTGGGTGGCAGCAACTCTTCTCATTTAGCCTGTGGACCAGTCTCTTTAGCTAATACACTCCATGTTATGTGCCAAAAGAGAGTGGCCTTTCTGCCATATTCAAATATGATCATTATATCATTAATGAGCTCGAGGAAAACGGAGGATTTGATCCTGATTCGTTCACCCTTAGAGCTATCCTCCAATCACAACTATTGTGCAAATATTTAAACTTTTTTTTTCTCCACAGAACACGTGAGTTGGGTCTATCTGCAGACCGGGTACTACATGCCACGCCCACTACATGCCACGCCCACTGCCATTAAGGCGGTTGCTAGCTAGCTAGGAGACCGGCAGTTGAGAGGAACGCGCTTGTTAGAAATGGAAAAGCGTCATGGAAGACCAGATGAGAAATGGAAGTGAATGAGGGCAAAGTATCGGAGGTGGTAGGTGTGATTAAGTTCTCAGAGCCCGAGGCTTGTACCGAGGGTCAGGATAAAGATAAGTCTGTGACAGTAGGAGTGAAGTATTTTTACATTTTTAATTTATTTTTGAGAGAAAAATTAATTCAGCTGAGTATAAGGGAGTTATACCCCAGTCTAGTAGGTGGCATTAATGCAACATTTATTGGATGCCAACCAGCAGTTATTTTAACATTATGGCGAGGATAATCACTACCCAGTAGTGCTTGGAAAGTGGGGGAGAATGACACTGTACCAGTGTTCTAGTCAGCTAGCTAGCTACTTCCCTCACCATATCGTTAACAGAACTGGAGGAAAGCAGTGCTCGGCAGGCGGTGTCGAAGGACACAGTGTACCGGCCCCCTTCTTAGGTGGGGGTTTCCGGCCGATGGCATCCAACGATGGTGCATTGCCGCCACCTACTGTGCTGGAGTGTGTGCCAGAGACAGCGTTAGCAGCCGCAATGGCAGTGGGCGTGGCATGTAGTAACCTCAGTCTGCAGAAAGACATTATTGGAACACATTGGTATCCGGTTGTTTGTCCAGACGAAACTAGTCAGTCAAAAGTTGCTAGCTCATGTCTAAATTCTCAAACTAAATACTGCAATTCCAACCACAAAATATATTTTAATCTTCAAAATACAACTTGCCTAGCTAACAGCTAAATATTTGTTTTTGAGGATGGAAAATAGTTATTTCCAACAACTAATAAGCAACTCCGCCGTACATCTAGCGCATATTTCAATGTTGAGATTGCCGAAAGGCCAGTCTCTTTGGCAATGACAGGAGTGGAATGTTAGCTAAAGAGACTGATACTCAGACTACCTCTCTCTCTCTCTGATTCCAAGTTGGCACTGCAGACCAATCTCTTGCTCAGCTCATTCAACTACAATTTTTCTTTCGTTTTTAAAGAACTTGCATGTATTTATTTTTTGTACAGACTCTTTCTATATATATATATATATATATATATATACACACACAGTTGGAAGTCAGAAGTTTACTTAAACCTTAGCCAAATACATTTAAACTCAGTTTCACAATTCCTGACATTTAATCCTAGTAAAAATTCCCAGTCTTAGGACAGTTAGGATTATCACTTTATTTTAAGAATGTGAAATGTCAGAATAATATCAGAGGGAATGATTTATTTCAGCTTTTATTTATTTCATCACATTCCCAGTGGGTCAGAAGTTTACATACACTCAATTAGTACTTGGTAGCATTGCCTTTAAATTGTTTAACTTGGGTCAAACGTTTCAGGTAGTCTTCCACAAGCTTCCCACAATAATTTGGGTTAATTTTGGCCCATTCCTCCTGATTTTCCAAGCTGTTTACTTCAGTGCGAAAAGGGGAAATAAATCCCAGGACAGCAGCAAAGGACCTTGTGAAGATGCTGGAGGAAACAGGTACAAAAGTATCTATATCCACAGTAAAACAAGTCCAATATCGACATAAATGTGTCTTCCAAATGGACAGACCCCAAGCATACTTCCAAAGTTGTGGCAAAATGGCATAAGGACAAAAAAGTCAAGGTATTGGAGTGGCCATCAAAGCCCTGACCTCAATCCTATAGAAGATTTGTGGGCGGAACTGAAAAAGCGTGTGCGAGCAAGGAGGTCTACAAACCTGACTCATTTACACCAGATCTGTCGGGAGGAATGGCCCAAAATTCACCCAACCTATTGTGGGAAGCTTGTGGAAGGCTACCCGAAATGTTTGACCCAAGTTGAACAATTTAAAGGCAATGCTACCAAATACTAATTGAGTGTATGTAAACTTCTGACCCACTGGGAATGTGAAAGAAATAAAAGCTGAAATATCATTCTCACTGCTATTATTCTGACATTTCACATTCTTAAAATAAAGTGGTGATCCTAACTGACCTAAAACAGGGAATTTCTACTAGTATTAAATGTCAGGAATTGTGAAAAACAGTTTAAATGTATTTGGCTAAGGTAAGTAAACTTCAACTATATATACATACATACAATTTATTTTGTTTTATTCCTTTGTTATGTTTCATTTATTTTGTTTAACCTCAACGCATGTTTTCCATCCAAACTGGATATGGTATCCATCCATAGAGAGAGAAGGGGAAGGAAGCTGAGGGGGTTTCTGGAGAAGGTGACATCTCCCTAAATGGGGAAGGTCCTAGCCCCAGCCCTACTGGCCTCTCCACTGAGCCCCCTCAATCGCCCTGTTCTGAACACAGCCCAATCGAGGGGGCATCCTGGCAAAGCTAGAAGTCTCCAGTAAGTACACGTCTTACTTCAGACCAAAGTCTGCAAAATTGTCCAAGCAATTGGATAGATGCAGCCACAACATAGATACTCATCCTTGAAATGAAGGCCTAAATTCCCCCTTTAAAAACATGCATGCACCCACACCTGTGCAGCCAAATACACAGCATTTCCATAGGACTCCACACACTATCAAGAGGGAGATTTGTATATCTTTAACCAGAAGAGGGCATTAACACAAAGTCAAGAGCCTTTCAAACAACAGCATCACTGGTCCTGTATTCAGTGATATGCACATCCACTGTTCGCTATACTACATTATGATGTCATCACATATAAAGTACAATATTGGATTTGTTCTGATTTGACTACCACTCATCCCAGATGCAGATTAAGCCTAGTCCTTGACTAGAATACATTTTTTAATGGAAATTCTCCATTTAGAATACATTTTATTCCATGACTAAGCTTAATTAACGGGAAACTTGGCCCTGAAGGTTTACACACATACAATCCATGAATGATGCATAATTACACATGGAATATTTCGCTCATCACTCCAGGTGCCCATGATTGCCATTCACACCTAATTTATCACTCCTGCAGATTGAAAGCCACAAATTGAGTTTCCGTGAGACGGCGAAGGCCCGTACCGACCACGGAGCGGAGATTGTCCCCGTGGAGATCATCACAGGCGGCTCACCCGCCCATCTTCTCAGCAACGTGTCGTCCCCCGGAAGCCAGAACATGACAGAGACGCCGCCGCTATCCATGCTTGCCGACCAGGTCTCCGCCTCCCTCGCCAAGCAAGGCCTGTGATTCGACCACGTCCATCCCTGAAAAAAAAGCATTGTAGGTTACCAAGGGAACCAACCGCCCGATAAAAAAAGAGAAACGAAGAGAAAAAGAAGCACCTCACTCAGTCTCTCCCTTCTTCCTTGAAATTCAAATTCGCTCGCAGGATTTTGCCGACATGGGATAGCAGTCAGGGCAAAGTGCTCCGTTTAATGAACAGCTGTTTATGGTCTTGATAGTTAGGTAGACACAGGTCATGAAAACATATAGGTGAAAGAAAAGCAACATTATTATATACCCATAAACTCGCAGCCCGGTCTTCTTATAAAATACATTTGCCCTACTTTCCATTTAACAGTGCAATAAATTGGGCTGCTCAATTTGAACGCAAAGGCTCGCATGAAAATATTGCGCATTGCCACCCTGTGGATGTTTGAATATGCTAATTTAGGCCTTCAAAATGTGAAGTAGCCAAAGACTCGACTCTTAACTCTCAACTAGAAAAGGTCAGCTAAATTAAAGTGACACCGTACTATACCATTCAAACGATGTCAAGTGCCAAAAAGACCGCTGCCCTTTCGTGCTTAAATCACTCTGATATTCCCCAGTTGAGAAATCCGCGAAGATTTATTTACGGCATTCTGAAATTCGAACGTTGTCGTAAACAGTTGCTGTGATGTAATGAATGGCGTGTAAGTAAGGCACATTGACTCTGCCTTTGAGATGATTAAAATAGACATCGTTTGTGAAATTATAAAATAAACTGTTTATGAGAAAACACCCAAAGTATTTGACTTGGAGTTAAAGCCCATGTCCTGTTCAAAACATTTCAAGGATCCCATTGCTGAGCAATTGAAAGCAATGAAGTAATCAATTCATTATGATTTAAAGGAGTAATTGGGCTACATGGTGCGTACAACGTCAATCAATTGGATAAGATTGCTAATTTTGAAGTTGAGTTTTTTTTGTTTGTATGGTATAGTCTACGTGCTGGTATGTTGGTGGTATATCATCAACCCTAGGTTTGAGAAATGTATAAATGCCTTTTGGGAATATATGGACTGATTCCTTATCATAAACAGCTCAAATTTGCCACAGAGTTTTAAAAAAAGTGCCTAGCAATGGCTTTTAAATTCACTGCTCATATCTAGTCAACAGAATAGTTAACGGTACATCCGGTACATCCATAACAATTACGGAACATTCATAACAAATTGTGATTATAGTATTTATTGAATGCAAAAGAAATGCTTGCCTGGCTACCCGAACTCCTTGCTCCTGCCAAACGTCATGCCCCTGGACATTAGTTTCTTCTCAGCAGTGAGTCTGTATTTGAGTAACTCCCCTCCGATTTCTAGAATGGAAATCCATTCTAGACCATCTGATTGGGCAAGAGCCATAGGGTCGTTTTGAAGATTCGTCATTGGCTTTGATACTCTGATTGGTTAGAGATGACCCAATCGCTGATGACTTTGTTTTGTACAACACCTCTGATTTCGTCACCACAAACGACTTGAATGATGGCTGTCTCCGACTGACGTATGTAGGAACGATAGAGCAGGGGAAGAATTCAGTTTGAGTGGTCAGGCAGTAAAAATGCCACTGCATACCCACAACACACATGCCTAGACAATAGTCTTGATTTTCCCTGCATGAAATTCTAAAGCCGGACATAGGTTGCGCTCCAAACCTCTACCCTACTCCCGAAGT
Source organism: Oncorhynchus mykiss (assembly GCF_057628025.1). NCBI lineage: Eukaryota > Metazoa > Chordata > Actinopteri > Salmoniformes > Salmonidae > Oncorhynchus > Oncorhynchus mykiss. Next base: position 41,565,612 of record NC_143034.1, on the reverse strand, counting down.
GTGCACTTGCACACTCCCTCTCTCTTGTCAGAGATGATCATCCCCTACCTACCCACAGCGCACCACTTACGTAGCGAATTTTAACTAAAGTAAATATTTCTTCGCAATGATCGAGCACCATTTTTTTTTAGTAGATCAAAACTTATGTTGCGCACTTTCTTTCCTACTAGTAGCCCTATTATGTGGATGTAAGACATATTAAACTGATATTTACGAATGCTTGTAGATGCACCTGCTGACACCCCCTGTTATTCTTTTATTTATTTTTTACTCCAGACCCTCACGATGCATTCTTGTTTTTGCAAGGTAGTTTTTACACACTGAAGTTCTCAAGTTGACCACTACTACATGTGTGGCAATGATAACTGGATGGCTTTCCTCCTCATTCCTCATGGTCAACATGAACAATATGTACTGTGCTGAACACATATAAAGTGTGTTAAGCGGATTATATGAATTGTTATGATTGAACAAATCTGTTCAAAGTAAGACATGTTTGCATATTAGCCCAAAAATACTCAAATCAAATGTTATTTGTCACATACTTCATAAACAGGTGTAGACTAACAGTGAAATGCTTACTTATGAGCCCTTCCCAGAAAAATAATAAGGAATAAACACACAATGATAACTTGACTATATACACAGGGTACCAGTACCGAGTTGATGTGCAGGGGTACAAGGAAATTGAGGTAGATTTGTACATGTAGGTAGGGATACTAAGACTGATATTCACGTTAGTCCACATATCCTTTTAGACAATTGTAGAAAAGGTACCATAAAACAACCCTATGCTCTTTGTGTGTGGCGAATGATGTTACGCAAAAGTGTGAGGCTGTTTTTCCCCAAATGGGTCTTATTTCAAAGCTGAAATTTGAAATGTCATATCACTCTAGTTTTTCCAAGTAACCGCAAGTGAATCTGAAGGAGTGGTTTACTCTCCTGAAAGGACGGCATAACCTCAAGTTTATAACTCATTAAACATTTTCTTAAAAATGACTGAGATTTTAAGCAAACTGATAATTGTACTGTAGTTAAATATGCCGTGACAAGAGGGGGAGAAAGTTGGTGCAAAGGGTGTTGTAGGCCTAGGACTTAATGTCATTTAACTTAAGGGAAAGGAAAGAACGTGGAAAAGACAGGGTAATTTGGGGCTTTTTCAGTGCAGTAAAAAAAGGGAGCAATGATACAAGTTATCTAGCTTCTCTCCATGATCCCATGTCCTGTTTTTGTTTCTCCTTCTCTGCTGAGTTTGCAGTTTTATCTTGACAGTCGTGATTGTCCTTATTGTGATGTGCATTTTATTAATATTTGGTTTAAACTGATAACTTGTTGCTGTAAACGTTGGATTAGGAAATAAAGTCAGTATTGGAAGAGCAATGTTAAAGGTTTCTTCTTTCCATTACATTTGTGAAGACACTAAGGAGTGATGGTGTTTCAAAGAATGACAGGGGTATTTCCTGTCAAACTGACCTCGTTTGTGAAATATGCGAGGGCTTTCCACATGTCGAATTTACAAGATCATAGGGAACACAAGGACACAGTTGATACAATATAATTCACTTTTATTTTGAGAAGCACAAACGCTGCCTGCCCGTCGGATTCATCAATCATACACTTTTTTTGTTTGTTGCCTCTGCATAAAGAAAAGTTCAATATTTTGTACTTGTCGTGTCTTCTCCCTATACAATCAGGACAGCTACAGCCTGAACGTCAAACAGTTAAGTTATTTACAAAATATACTTTTTGTACAAACTATTACATGCTAAAGGATATACCAGACTCACCCACCCCCATACACCACGTTGGAAAGTATGAAAATAGCCCAGACAATACAATATCTGTTTAACGCTAGTCAAACCTTCTTGTACATCGAAACAGTTTCTGGTGGGTCCTCTGATCCCCACTCGCAGACAAACCATAGTTGATCATGATTCATGATGGGGACTTCTGTGAGGAGAAATAAGGGATAGGGACAGGCATCGATGGTCCCTAGAAATTGAGTTAGGTTTGTCTTTTGGTCAGTCTGTCTGGACCGACCAAGAGTACAGACTCTTATGGGAGAATGATTCAAAGGATTCACCAGTGAAGACCTCACATTACCTCCTTGCAATGACAAGACAGCAGAATCAAGGAAGCGGGTGGAGACAATAAAGGCTCAAATGAACAGTGATCTGAAGGATTTTTCCCCCCACACATTCTTATTTTTTTCCTTAGACTCAAACATGACATGATTAGCAGTAATTGGAACAAGAGCAGGGTATTGGTTGAGGCTAACATGTGGTTTTAACTTACAAAGTGACCAAGTACAAACGGCCAGGCGGCGGGAGGGTTGGTGAGATGGGCATGGTCAAAGTGACTCCACAACTGATAAATCCCCACATAGCCTCCTGTGTGTGTGATGGCCACAGCCTTCTGACTTAAAGTGACTCAAACATAAAAAGCCTTTTTAGATGGAGAGATTCGTCTAGAGGCTTTCTGTACAATGCTCCACTTCATCTGCTGGGAGGGACACAGCAGGGGGTGCTGGGAACTAGGGCAGCCGACTGGGCCGTGTTCAGTATGCACCAAACGGAATATAACGGGCAGAGACTACCTGGACTTTTTTTTTTTTAAACATTACACAACATTTTCCATTTGTCTGCTCTAATGAACAACCCAAACTTGGAGTTTTCTTTTGCATTGTTACATGAAAAGCATTTGACATTTGAACTCCCAAAAAGATTTTAATCCAATTGTGGAACTGCATTGACAATCCAACATTGACATTATCTGCCTTGTGCAATTCCAAACACAGTGACACAGGAACGAGATTAATTAGGTACATTTACATATTTTTCCCTAATTTGTCTCATGTTCTCTTTTACTCTACCAAGTGACATGCAAATTGCATGGCAATTATGCATTACAAGCTGGAAGCGTTGCATCGGATGTGAACTACGGCAACCCGTGTCAATAGCTAGGGTACAGAAATTTAAAATAGAGCGAATAATGAAGGGCCTTGAGTCAAGATAAAGCCAAAATACTACATTCAAAAACATAGGAGCTTTCTTTGTAATTGGAACCTGACTGCACGCTTTAGTGATTTCTTGCACATTCTCCAAACCAATCAGAAAAGCGTGAAATAACCGCACGCACACCACAAAGAAAATGAAGACAGAAATTCAAGATGCACACAGTTGAACACTCATATCAACTCCCTCCATTTCTATAGAATCATTCCTATGTAGGAGAGGTGATGCATTTTTTTTCCTGTCTTAAATTAGTTCACATGATTATTTGTTTCACTTTGGTTTATTTGATTGAATGATTTATTCAAACTCGTGTAATATCATATTGAGGGGTGGTGTTACTTGCCGTGCTAAAATAATTTTATACACCGCCCACAACCACTTGTTCCATCAGTCTATGTGACGGGGTTGAAAGGAAATATCTTATTAAACCTATATGTATAAAACAACTATACTATTGCAGACAAACAGATGAACGAAAAGCACAGACAGACGTCAAGGAAGATGGCAAACTCAGATTACTACAACAGCTCTGTGAATCAAGTGCTGAAAGGAACATTGCAGGTTCACGCCAATTCTCTGGGGAGGGACAAATATTAGGTTGATTCAAGGTGACACAACATAACAAGCTATGACAACAAGGCATTGCTGTTTTTTGTTTTACTCCATGTTAAAACTGACATGGGGCGGGGAAAAGAAAGCTACAAAGGTACACACACTGCCTGAGTGGCTGCTTAGCCCTCAGCCCATTGGCCCAGAAACAGGAAGCAACTCTATATGCCCTGCTCATCACAAATTCAGCTTTCAGTTGAATTGCTCTCCTTTTTTCATTCACTTTTATATATATTTATTCATTTCAGTGAGCAAGAAAAGAACAAAACGGATTTCTGACGGGGGGCTCGGTCTATGTTCACTAAAAACTGTGAAAGAATTTGACTGATGTTTGAATATCAAACAACAGGAGTCCATTATTCCATTGTTGATGTAGTTCTTGTTTTGAGTCTTGTGAAAGAAAGAAAGTGTTGAGTCCTTTATGCAGTGAGAGCCTTTGTTCATCGGTGGGAGGGTCTGGTGAGAGTGGTGGTGAGGGAGGTGGTGGAGGAGGGGGCTTTCTGCTTGCTGCTGTCGTCAGGGGGTAGGAGCGGCGAGGGGGGACCCCCGGTGTCGGACTCGGACCTGGACGAGCCCGTCTTGCAACCGGAGATGTGGCGCATGGTTCTATAGGGGCGCTCCTCTGCGTTCCCTGGCTGCTCCTCGGGCTCCGGCGGCGGGTCGCTCTCCAGGGGGAAGCTCCTCCGGTCCCACGGGTGTACTGGGATGGGAACCTGGAGAGGGAGAGAGGAAACTCCCGTCAGAGACCACACCACTTAACACAGGGCTATCACCCACTTATCACAAAGATTAAATCGGTCTGTCTGTGTACATTTATCCCCAAAAGGCCAGGTGTCTTCTCATATATCCTCTACAATCTGCCACGGTATTCACAAAGACGGCATACACACTGATTAAACAGCTGAAGTGTGTGAACGCGTGTATAGTACGGAAGTGTTTGCGCTATTGGGAGCCTACCAGTTCTTCGTAGGTGCCTTCAGGTGTGGAGCAGCGCGTGTCTTCGTTGGAGAGCAGGCGGTGGGATTCCCTGGAGCCTATAGGGGTGTAGGAGTACCCTCCCGCTGTGTAACACCCTGGGGTGTAAGGGTAGGATAGCAGGTCGGGGCTGGCCGGGGAGCAGGGGGAGGCGGCACTGCCGTAGTCCTGCAGGGCGTGGAAGTGGGCTGTGTCTGGGGAGGAGGGCTGCGGCGTGGAAGGGTTGGTGCTGCTCATTAGGGGAGTGGTGCGACCATCCAACCGTCCACTGACATACGAACTGGAAGGGGTTTGGGGGGGAGAGAGGGGAGTTAACTTGACATGGAGAACAGAAACGAAGTCTTCAGCTAGACCTCAATTGAACAGAAAGGAGAATAGCCTTAAGTAGAGAAACCTATCATCTATATTCTAGAAGTTCAAAGGTCAAATAGGTGCGGATAATATTTTTCCTGTGTCACCTAATGTACAAGTGGGTAACCTGTATGAGTGTATGAATTAGAATTGTTTTATGCATATCCCAACTCCTCGAGACACCCTAGGAGAGTGGGGTCAAGGCCAGGGATCACGGCGACGCTCAAGGGCACATCGTCAGATGTTTCTCCTAATCCGCTCGGGGATCTGAGAACCAGCACTCTTAACCGCTAGGCTATTTGCCAAGGTGTTCCCTGTGCTGCACTGCAGTATAACATGCTGGATCTGGCTATTCTAGGTAGAAACGACAGTGCAAAAATGTCAAGTTTCCCAGATAAGAGAATCACAATCAATATGCAGCTCAGAACCTCATCTCTGCTACAGATCACACCAAAAAGACTGGTTCCTGGATTAATAAACAAATGAGAAAAACCTCCACATACACTGCTTCTTGGAAAAACCATGGGGAGTGGGTGAACTGGGGCAGACCATTTTGCAGGGGTGTCTTCTTGCAACTCATAATGTGGGTAAGGTGTGTCTTGTTGTTGGGGGGGGGGGGGGTTTGGTGTGTGTTACTGACCGGCTGCCTCTCCTCTTGGCGATGGCGCTGGCCGTCCAGCTCCAGCGGGAACGCTCCTGGTCCTCGCAGGGCTGGTGCAGCTGGGAGAACGCAGTGTCTGTCAGGTCCTCAATCTGGGAGGGAAGAAGGGAGAGAGAGATCAGCACTCCAAGTTAGTGCTGTAACACTTGATGAATGCGGCTTGCGGTCAAACGGTGGTTTGGTTATTACCGTTAAATGTATTGCATCAGAGCTATACGGTGAAAAGGGAGCAGTTATTTGGGGGTTGGTGGCAGCTCTACCTAGATGTTTGACATCTTTGAACAACACTGTGCAACTGAATCATACTTCTGGTCTGCATCGGTAAACTACGCCAATTGAGATTCTGAAAAGGTCATACCAAGAGAAAATCTTTTTTTACCTCCTCAATGTCAGCCTCCTCAGCGATAGGCTTAGCACAAATGTCAACCTCCTTCCAACTGCAAAATGGAAGCCAGATAATTAATACATCAGTAATTCACCACCCACGTGTGTGTGCGTGTGTGTGTGTTCAAGTGAGAGTACAGCTGATGTGCGTAGCTCTGGGCATTCTCTCTTAGGCACAGATTTCGGATCAGCTGACAGACCCCCAAATCATATCCTAACAATTGCTATTTGCCCTTCTGGACATATCTAGGATCAGCATTACAGTCCCATATCCTAACCGTTATTAATCTATTAGATGGGGGAAAAATACCCAAACTATCTCTGGATTTGTGATTAGTTTCCTGACTCGAGGCAACTTCCTCATGCCGAAGTAGGCATGGCGGCCATTTTGTGTCTAGCGTACCTCGGGGTGAGGATCTCCTTGTACTGCAGCTTCTCCACGCGGGTGGTGGCAGCCACAGACATGGGGATGACGATGTTGTTGATGTCAAAGGAGCTTTCTCCCCTCCTCCTGCGGATGGGCTGATGCTGTACGGGGTAGAAGGGGAGCAGGGTCAGTCACCGTCAATCCAACTTCTAAAGGACTTCTACAGACTACTTCACCATTACTGTTCCAATCAATCACACACTACACGCATGCGCGCACAGTTTTAAAACCAGATGCGTGTGTGTGTGTGTGTCGTACCGGGGCGCTGTTGTCCCTCAGGCTGCTGTTGAAGGAGGTGAAGTGCACGGAGCAGGTCTCTGAGGAGGCTGACAGCTGTCGGAGCAGGGAGCTGTGGGCGGGGAGCCCAGCAGATAGAGACGGGCACAGACTGCCCCCATCCAGGTACAGCTTAGGGGTGTCTGAGAGAGAGAGAGAGTACGGGGGAAGAGAGCGAGAGAGAGAGTAGAGGAAATCCTATTAAATACATCTGGAATCCTCCAGACTGATTGATACACATCCATCTGTCAAGCATTCGAGCCTTAAAAATTCAGTAACTGACACGGGATAAAAAGGATAGGGAAAATAAAGATGGACCTTCTAAAAAGTTTAAGTGATATGGAAAGGGTCAAAGGTAGAGTGAAAAAACGGTGGAAGCAGTGTGACAATTACCCTTCAGAAGTCATTTGAGCTGCTCAAGCTATGAGACAGATGCTGAGGGCGGGAGAGGGAAAGATAAAGAGGCAGAAAGAGAGAGAGGAAAATAAATAGACTGTAGGCAACGTACTGTCCATACTGTCCAGCGACAGCGAGTGTTCTCGGGGCCTCTTGCGTGCGTGGCTCTTGTCGTAGGGCCCGTGACCCTGCTCCCCTCGGTAGTGGGGGCGGCCCTCCAGCTTGGTGGACCCCAGCAGGCTGTCCAGCTGCTGCCTGTGTAGCTTCTCTGAACGCACCTTGTGGTGGGACAGGCCTGGGGAGTGGGTAGAGCAACATGGGGGGTTAGGCAGTGTGTATCTTTTGCGCACACACACACATTTCTGATTTTGTCCAACAGTGTTAATTGGCTGTAAAAAAAAATCCTCAGAAAGTAGACCCCACCACGATACTAAAGCGGTCATATTTTCGGCAAGGTCTGTGAGCGAGTGGGTCTGCGTGAGAGTAAAAATGCGAACAAAACTGGCTTAGAGATGTACATTTTAACATTGTGCTGCAGAACTCTGGAGAGCACCGAGCATCAATTATGTAACGTCGTAATGAAATTATTATTGGTGTATCACGCTCCATCCATCCGTCTGTGCTCTCTGAATAGGGTCCATGCATTCGAAGCAGAAAACGACCTAGGCTTCTTTATCAATCACACTGAGAGGAAAGCGCTTTGTCATTTAGACAGCTGAGTCACTGTATTTACCAGGAAACGCTGGGCCACACACTCACACCTGAATACTACAGAGTACACCAAACAAAAGAAGCGCTTGTTAATGTAGGACTGTGAAATTTCAGGCTGGTGGGGCCTCGTACGTTTGCGCGTAGTTACACGGGTATATGAACCGCCAATACTGATCATATCTCTAAGAGCTTTGCAAAACTAAGAGATCCTTCCTATACGTCACCTTACAGTGTACATTTGGGTCTGTTGCGTTACACAACATTTAAGGTGTAGAAAATGAGCATGCTTAGGAACAAATGGCTATACGAGCCTTCCCTACTAGGAGGCAATACCCCATTGCTTGGCTTAAAGTCGAAGGCTTTTAGAGGTGATGAGCCTATCTATGGACTGTGGAGAGGAGGGAGTTGGTCATCTTGTGTTTGTCTTTGGAGGTGAAGGAGGCTTTACTTACGGACTGTGGAGAGGAGGGAGTTGGTCATCTTGTGTTTGTCTTTGGAGGTGAAGGAGGCGGAGGGGTCGTGAGGGCGTCCCACGGAGAGCTTGTGCTTCAGGGAGAGCTTCTTCAGGGGTTTCATCTTCTCCAGGGGCCGGCTGTTCCAGTGGGACTTCAGGACGCGCTGCAGGTGCAGACTCATCGTCACGTCTGCATAAACACACGGGGGGGGGGGGGGGGGGGGGGGGGGTTAGCAGCAGATAATAACGTTGTTTTTTCCCCCTAATCATCTTTATAAGCTCTTGGCAAAAGCTCTCAAACTATGCTGTTTATGACTTACGCTTTATTGATAATTCATTGTTCATATAGTTTGGCTGATCATTGTGTTTTACATTGTATGACATCAAATGTTATGTTTGCTTCTGCATATGTACCAAGATGTTCAAATAAACCTACACCTAAACAGAGCACATTGGCCCGGCAAAATAGAAACAAAGCACCGGTCAGGTATCGAGAACTGTATAGGCGTAGATTCTAGGGGGACTACAGATCAGATCAAACTTAGAAAAACGACAAACCCCATCAACCGTGCACTATTAAAAAGGCCAACACCATTGTGTGTGCCAGCTACAGCAGGTGGCCCCTCGCTTTCAGACAGACAGTAGCATTGCATGGTCATAGACTGACTGCATTGCCTTTTCAACCACCAACCATCCCCTCTCTCACCAGTTGACCTACTTGACTGCACCAGCCATCTCCAGCCAGTCCTTTATACCTCATTACGCTGCAGACTTTTGTAGCTTTCACATCTCTCAGGCCTAGCTAGCTATCTAGCTAGCTAGCTCCTCTCATGTGGAAAAGGCACATCTGGGACTGTGAGAGAGGGGGAGGGTGGATGCATTGAGCAGCAGTGCTTTGACAGAGCGTCAGAGTGGATTTCTCATTCAATCCACCAGGGGGAGGACTTCAGCAAGTCCAGACTGGAAGCTCTCGAAGCCCCTCCACCCCTGCTGACCCCCCTGAGGATTTGGCCTGCTTTCATCCTTCTCTCTACATCCTACTTCCCCTTGCCTTTAATCTTGGCACTGGCAGGCCCACATTACAGGCCCAGCCACAGGCCTTTACTAAAGCAGTAGAGAAGTGTGGGAGGGAGCCCACTGGTGGAAATCAGAGTCATAATGAAATACACGCTACATGATATGTATGGAACAATGACCCTTGATTGGATTGAAGCTGGTGGTGCTGCAAGTTCTCGATACGACAAAGCTACAGCTCAAATTCTGCCTAGAAAATAGTCTATATAGTATTCCATACTGGATCTTTATCACTTATAAACCAACTATGCTGCTCCACTACCCAGCAAGCACAGGATGGCACAGCAACCCCTGTCCCTTGTTAGCCAACCCTTGACCCAGGGCATGACGAGGTAGGAGCTACTTACAACTGTGAGAAAAAAGATGTGGTGCACGTAGCTACTAGGCTTACCCTGTTTTAATGCAACGTTGTCTCTGGCTGGAGAGGGTGTGAATGCTCAAATCAATTCTAATCAATCCATCAAACAACCAATCAATCTTACCGTCTGAGAGGGAGAGGATGGGGTGCACGCAGGGGTCGAACTGGGACAGCCTCTCCAGTAGAGGGCGCTCGTACTGGACGTCAGAGGAGGAGAGGGTGCGGCCGCCACACGTCATACACTGGGGGTTGACCTCGCAGCCGCAGCGAGGACCCTGTACGCACAGCCTCTGGCCCTGGAGAAGAGAGGGAGGGAGGGGGAAGGAGAGTGGGATGATTCTTTCAACATATTCAACCAGGTAGGCCTGAGTAATCGAGTCGGAGTACAAATTCTCAATGCAATAACAAGCGTGTAATATCCAGACACAAGGGGGAACATGTAAACAACAGAGGGAAACAGTCTCTGACGGAGCTCGGATAGAACTAGTCATCCTATTTCTGTTCCAACAACAACATACTGTTGCACAACAGCAACATTTGCTTCTAAAGTCTCCAAAAAATGAAACCGCCGCAAACATGGGTACTTTCTACAACCGCCCGTCTTCTTGTAAAAGGCAAATCAAAAATCGGACCAGGTTCAAATTGTTTTAGAAATAAAAACATGCATAGATAGCACCATTAGCTTAGCTCTTATTGCCATAGCGTAGGCGAAGCCTTTGAAACTGCGGCTGTGCTGGTTTAATAAGCTAAGCCAGAGTTCCTGTTTAGTTTATGGCTTTAACAACGATCTGAAATACTAGGGGCTGAGAGGACAGCTTGTTAACAGCGGGTTCCCGTTATGGCCGCGTTTCCTGTTACTGAACAGAGTAGGAGTGTTGATCTAGGATAAGTCCGTCCCCACCCCGTCCCCGTCCAGCCAAACCTTTTTGAATTGTGGGTTTCTGTCAGCCAGCTCCTCCTAGTCGGGAAATATAACAACACGTCTGCTTTTAATAGAACACGAGGCAGCAGCACTCAGCCCTACCTGTGTCGTTGGAAACTAGCCACCTGTTCCAAGGCCACTTCGCATGAAGGAGTCGACCTCTTTGGAGAATGCAGAGGTAGAAGACATGTAGACGAAATACACACACCGAGGGTATGAGAGTTCTAATGCAGATCCTTAAAATGTACTGGCGTGGTAGGCTGGTGGTCACTCATCACAAACCCATATGCTGTAGTTTGTTAATGTACTAACACGTGCACTCCCTACATGTAATCACACTTACTGCTCGTACAAACACAGATGCTCGCGTGTCCTTTCACACTTGTAACTCAAGACTCACACAGACCGGCATACATTCGCTGTTTTTTGTTGTTGTTGCCACTTGTCCTTTGGACAAGTAAGACTGATTTTGTGCATATACGAAAGCTCAAGTCACTTGTCCCCCAAATAATGATGGTCTGTAACACCATGGGCCAAAAAGGTGACTTGATGCAAAGGAATCACTTTACAAAATACAATTACCATTATTATTACCACACAGAGAATCACAAAAATGTAGGCTACCCTCTGCCAACAGGTTACTTGCATATTCAAGCCTGTCTGAAAATAGAACACTGCCCCTTTAAGGCTCTCCTGGAGGATGGTTGGCCTTAAACATACTACAACTAAACACTTTGTCTTTATAACATACTTTACTAATTTAATGAATCAGGGATCAAACAGCTAAGGTTGGCTACCTCAAAGCAAGGTAACTAACAAATACATGTTTATCGGCATTGTAAGGCTAAAATATTCAGGTTTGAGTGGAGATCTATTGACAGCATTGGGAATAATTTAGTCATCTGGGCTAGGTCAAATCATACAAACACTTTAACGCTGTCAGAATGACATGGCCAATGCTTAATATAGCTTTTCAAACGTGTCAAGATTTATTTCTCAACTCCCAATGTCGAGTGCTTGAGAGGCGGTTTCACAACAGGAGTATTATACCCGTTCATTATTCACGACGAGTGCTGGTGGAAAGTTGTTTGTTTTAAGGACGTCGGACATGACAATTACATTATTAGATGTAGCTTTTAGATCAATATTTAACTGCTGAGATAACTAGCCCGGCCACACGATATGTTTTGAATTGGCTCTCTAGTTTAATTGGTTGTCTATCGTTATTTTGCAATGTCTCCCCCCTCTCTCCTCGGGCCCAATCAAACAGGCACAAAGCAGGTGATGCCCACGCCATGACTTTTCAAGGATTTTCATGACCATACGAACCCTGTTTGCGGACCAAAAACGAGCTATACCTGGGCAAATAACTCACTAACTAGCAAGGGATACGCGCAAACGTGGCTCTGATCTCAAAAGTGATTGACATACCCCGCCGTTCAATGCAATATAATCATATTCTGATGTGCTCTGCATAAATTGAGAGAACAGTGCACAACAACGCATGTGGAGGATACTTTGGTCCAATTCTGATGTGAGTAATTGCTTGATACTGTATTACTTGTCCATCCGGACAACATACAGTATTCTATATTCTGCTTGTCTCACATACCGGACAAACGGACAAGCGTTAATGTCGAGCCGTGAACAAATATACACACACACCAATCCACCACCCATCTGTAAAAGGACACGCATTGCAGATAGCATATCCATATACACACACACATAATGTATAGGCTATACACAGACAAAATTGGCCAACCACTCTGTAGTTCAAGGACACTGACAGTCATACTAGCAAACAATACACTACCCAATACACTACCCACTAAACAACAAAAAGCTGAAAACACACAGAATGCCAATGTAGCAGTGAAAGCGTACCAACACAAAGACATTACAACACACGCACACACAAACCTTGCGGTTGAGGTTGGTGACGGTGCTCGGCCTGACGAGGCGTCGTCTCTTGCAGCTGAGGAGGGGGCGTGTGCGGGCCGCCACACACGTGTCGTCCTGAGGGGAGCACGGTAGCTGGGACGAGGGCAGGCTCTGCTGCTGCTTCCTCAGCTGCTTCTCCAGGTCAGAACACTCTGGAGAGCCAGGCCGCAGGCTGGAGGGAGGCACAGTCACTCATCAATACTACGCTACACGAAGACGCTCTCTATATCTCCTCACAATCGCGCATTCTTCTGCCTCTTCCCGAGCAGGCATAAAAGAAACCGAGACCGGACAAGTAGACGTACAATGGATTATGCTCATTGTAGTTAATTACCACATTTTATGAGCTAAACTATGTAGAATATTGGCCTGTTGGAAACTACAACTCCCTACTACATTGCACGGTTTAGGCTGGATCTGATTTATCTCTAGAGAAACAGTGGAATGTGCACATTGAGCTCACAGAATAAAACTGAACAAAATGGAATTCAAATAATTGAACCGATGTCGGTTCAAAAAAAAAAAAAAAAAAAAAAACGAAAAATAACAGAAAATTTGGTTAGTCGCTCAGCACTAATAAATATGGACAATCTATGTCTACGACATAAGCTGGAGGGAAGATCGCTCATCAACACTGCAATACATGACTCTATATATTACTACTACGACTGATAATATTCATAATGATAATTCTGGATTTGTGTTTTGACTGTCCATTGATTGGCTTATTTGGTAGGTCTCAATGTAACAGTATGGGGGAAAACTCAGATCCTATTTCTAATGAGTGTGAATACGTATTACTCGGTGACAGAATGATTATTCCATTCACAGTTCTGCATTCCACTAGAGGAAAACAGAGGTTGCAGCATGAACACATGTACGTACAAGTTTGTACAGTGCTGCGTGTACAAACCCTGTAATATGTTTGGAAAGAAGAGTGAGCAGCTGCAATTCCCACATGGATCATGTCCCCTCACACACACACACCCCTTTGTTCAGACGGAGTGGTTGGCATAGAGGCCGCCTTGCTGAAAGGACACACACCTACTGGACGGGTAAAGAGGGATCATTCCATTGCGTCGTACCTGTTGATGATCCCGTTGACCCGTCTCCCGGGCGCGCAACCTTTCCTCAGGCCCGTTTCCACGGAGACCGTTCCGGGACCTTCGGCCCCACCGTCTGAGCCGCACTCCTGGAACCAAAGACAAGGTTGGCACGGCTAACATGGAACTCCCCTTCAAAACTATTCCAACCCAACCTCCTCAACTCCATTCCACCACAGCCTAGCCCAGAACAGTTGAATGACCTCCTAGTGAATTCCTCGGGCCACAACTGAATGGATAGAAAGGTCAACACGACTTGGCATGACAAAACAAAGACCACCACTGTTTTGGGACCCCCCCCTCACCCATTCTCTTCCCGAGATAGTAGTCCCTCCCTCCCTCTCCCCTCCCTCCCAAGTCCCGGGGTCTGGTTGGGGTTCTGTGGGCGAGTCTTGTTCCCCTCTCTCTATTTTGGGCACAGTGCCAGGGTGCCATGTTGAGCGGTGTCTTCTCTCCCTCCCTCTTCTCTTTCTCCCCTGAACTGGTAGGGAGGCACCACACTAAGTGGAAAAGTCGCATTTGATTCTTTCTCTATGAAAACAGCACATCATACTACATGACTTAAGAGGATGTCAGCACTAATTGAATTGTGAACCTATTCATCTAAAATTAGGGCATGTTTAGGATACGGGAGTTGATGTCTAAGAAATGAAGACACCGGCTTGTTGAGGATCTGATTGGACAGTTACATCAGACTCATTTACCTGTATTACCGGGCAACCAACAGGCTCCGCCTTCACCTCCCCATCCTCAGGTGACACGTCAAAGGGGGAGGTCTCTGCCAGCATTATGGAACCCTACGAGAGCGCAGATATGCCAGGGTGAGCTCTTCAGTCCTTCTGATTCATAACACCAGAGGTAACAGTAGCTAGGCACCAAAGTAACTGGCTTTGGTGTAGCCACAGAGGGGTAAGGGGCACCATGAACAAGCTACACATTTTTACCAGGAAGGCTATGATATTCCACTGGGAAATGACCGCTGGATGGATGAAGTGAGAGAAAGAAGGAAATAAAAAAAGTGGGAGAAGCAGAGGATAAGAGTGAAGAAAATGAGGGCTAAAAGCAGACAGACATGTCAGATGTATCGAGGCAACATACTCTTGATAAGAACAGAATAGAAAAGCGCTCCCGCTCTTCCCATCCGTAGTTGAGGCGTGAGCTAAGCTACCTTGAGCGTGGGGATCGAGCGACACGTTAGGTCACGTGACCTGCTTCTACATCCCCATCGACCAATGACACGGCTTTCAACCGGTCCGCCCCTTCCCTTCCACTCTTGAACTTGTTGCCAGGGCCACCCAGGTGGCTGATACTGAGGGTGCAGTGTTGTGTGTATGGTGTGGTGGCGGTGCTGACCTTGTTGGAGCGGAGCTGGCGGTAGATGTCCGTCTGCTGGCGGATGCGGTACTCCAGGTCAGACACGTGGGCCTGCAGCCAGTTCCAGTGGCTGACTATGGAGGCCCTATCCACCGCGTAGCGCCCCTCCGCACGTCTCCATCTGTCAGGCAGAGCGAGGAGGAGGAGGACAGGGTCAGAGCAGAGGCAGGCGAGAAGGGAGTGTGTGCGTCGGTGTGAGAGAGCGATCGTGTGTGGGAAGTGTGACTGCTTGTTTGGAGGACGGTCCGTGAGGGCTCCGAGGTCAGCGACAATGTCTTTTGGAATGAAGTAAAAAAGGGGCGTCACACAAATAACACTAATGGGGGGGGGCTCAAAAACATCCACCCGCCTTCATTCACAACACTAGCCACAGACTTTTGTTATTACATCTAAGCCAACACACACACACACACGGGATGGGTGTGGTTATTCGAACAGGCGTTAGTATTTGGTTACTTACATGTTCATAAGAAAAAATATGTAAAAGGCTTGGTCTAAAATCTGATTGAATTATCTGTGACATTGCTTCATTCTAGGACCGACCTTGCCACTCTAAATGTTTATGTAACAACAGTTCTGACATTTTGTACCAATACGCCCCATAAAAAAGACGCACCGGTAGCCTAGACACTTTTCACACGTCTAGCTCGCTATTGTCGGTCAATCAATCAGCGAAGCTGTACAGGCAGAGGCTCCATGTGTAGCAAGTGAATTGGGATATTTCTAACTGATGGAAAATCCCCCTCTCTCCAACAAGCAAAGTGCACCACCTCTCCTGAGTCACGTGAGCAAGTTGCCATTGAAGTAAAAAAAATATATTATATATTATATATATATTATATATTAAATATATATTATTTGAATAGTAAAATCAAATGCCCATGCTTAACACACACACTTCCAGTCCCCCAGTAACTGATGACCTTTAGACTAATCAAATCGACACTTTCTCTTGGCTCCCTGAGCTGCTCGACTTTGTTTGTGTTTCTTACGTTTCAATAGCAGTAGCAGCACAAAACTGTAGTTGCCACCTTTCCACTGAATCCCCTTCTCATGTGGTCTACACCTGGGCCTGCATGCCTAGTAGTTGCTTCCCCAACCCTGAATGAGCTGTGTTCAAGACTTCGACATGATGGCGCTGTGAGCGAAGGACATTTTGGGTAGGAAGAGGTCTCTGTGAAATGACTCAAGATTACCCTCGATCACACTCTGTCCCAGAAAGAGGGAGAGAGAGAGAGAGAGAGAGAGAGAGAGAGAGAGAGAGAGAGAGAGAGAGAGAGAGAGAGAGAGAGGGAGAGAGAGAGAGGGAGGGAGAAAGGGAGGGAGAGAGAAAAACAAGGGTGGGAGGGGCGACAGAAAAAACAGGGACAATGAGGGCAAGAAATCAGTGGAACGGGGGTAAAAGAGAGGGTAGGGAAAAGAGAGATGATCAGAAATGGAGAAAGTGAAGAGAGAGAGAAAAAGTGAGGGCTGCTATGTTCTTTCTGTAGAGCCAACATTACATAACCCACTTTCCTAGCAGTCTGGTGAGATGGCTGGAGACCAGTGAGGCCTCTGCTGCTACAGGCCCTCCTCCTCCTCCTTCCCCACCCCCTCATCTACTCTGACTGGAATTTAGAGGACAACCTCTCAACACACACTATGTGTGCGTCCCGCATGGCACACTATTCCCGATTTAGGGCACTCATTTTGACTGTGACCCATAGGGCTCTGGTGAAAAGTAGTCGACTATATAGGGGATAGGGTATCATTTGGGACAGGACCCGCCGGTTCAAGACTCGCCCAAACACCCATCCCCCTACAGCTCTCATTCTCACTCATTCTCTTTACAGCTATCAACAATAAGTACAGACCAACCGAACAAGGTCACTTTTGGCTTAGAAGGGCCGTGTTCTCTCTTTCAGAATCTCTTAAACCGACAGAGACTAGTATAGCAAAACATGCTGTTTTCAGAACGTGGCAATATAAAATAGAAAATGTCTTTCCAAGAGTCCGAGATTTGATGTCACTCTATTCAGAAGAAATTTCCAAAGTTGCGCCTGTCTACACGGGCACAAACACACACTGTTTCATGACGGCTGGATATAAATACACCCTTCTCTTCACAGTTCCCTTTCGGAAAAAGACATGATAAAATGTAATGTGCACGAGAGCATGCATGTATAATCCCTCTCTTTAGCACAATCACACATGCAGACTAATTAACACACACACACACACAAAACTGTAGGAAAAGGCAGCCTCCCATTTCCATTGGTAGTGTGATATAGGAAAAGGAGCGTGACGTGGCCAGTTCCATGAAGGTAGCCAGTGAGCAACAACATACAGACTTCAGAAGACTGAATAATCAGCTACTCAGAGATGGTGTATTTTATATTCTGATGAGTTAAAAAGGACACACGGACTTATAAAACAAGGCCATTGCGGGGCGGGAGGTGGTGGGGAGGGAAACAATTAACTCCTCATGTCTAACCAAACAAACACAAATCTGAACCAGGACCCTAGAATCCAGTTGTTCCTGTTCATTATAAATTAACAGTGCTGTTTTCTACCCCTAATCTTCTTCTTTTTTTTCCAATTAAAAAAAATTCCACATGGGATGTGGTGAGTGTGGGGGAGGGGCAGTACTGTAGTAGGCCGAGTACTGCAGCACTACAGTCAACCACCGGGGGCAGTGGATGGGCAAGCGACTGAACCATGTGTTGTAGGGCTATGGCGAGGAGGGAGAATGCTGTGTGTAGGAGGGCTGTGGAGAGTGAGGGTGAGAGAGGAAGGGACAGAGGGAGGAGTTTTGGCTGCTGCTTGCTGCTGTAGCGACACAATGATCCACACAATGATCCACACAGGAACAGGAAGCAGGCAAACAGGAAGTAGCCACAATCACAGACAAGACACAGACAGACAAGACACAGACAGACAAGACACAGACAGACAAGACACAGACAGACAAGACACAGACAGACAGACACAGACAGTCTTGAATGATGTAGAGGTCTTAGTGTCACACTCCAGATGGAAACAATTACACTAGAGCTACCATTAAAATAAAACACTGGTGACCTACTGGTGTAGGGGTTCGTCTCAGTGGAAAAGCACCAGTACAGGGAAAACCAATAATACTGACGTTCACAGAAACACCCACACAGGAAAACACACAATCTAAAAAACAAATGCCAGGACAGGAGCTCCGACAAGAAGTCGCTCTCACACAAAACATGAAGTGCGTGTGTATAATAACAACACTCTCACAGAGGGCACGTGAAGTGCCCCTGCTGACTTTCAGAAATCCAGATGACAAGACATTTAATACATTTTACATTTAAATAAGTGCTCAGAGGGCGTTCGGCAAAAACAGGCCTCTTCCTTGACTTTCTGACAATACCATAATACAATTCTCTGTGGGAGTGTGACGGCCATCGGGAAAAACCACAGCCACTCTTCATCTCTGACTAGTGCAGTGTAGCTGATATTCACTAAACACACACCGTGGATTTAATAGCTGCCAAACTGAGTCAGTCGCTTTTCTCTTTCGACTTTTAGCTGACATTCTCAGTTGCGTGTGTGTGTGTGTGTGTGTGACCTTGAAGCGTGGGGTCCTGTCCTCTCACCAGGGATGAGTCATTCACACCTGTCTCTACTCTGCTCTCACCTAGGAATGGGAGCTGTTTTGCAGGGCCGAGACGATACCAGTATCAAGATAGTCGTTAGTATTGTCGCAAGGAAACAAAACACAACGTGGATTTCACTTCTGTAAGAGACCAGCACCGATGTTGGAAACAAACATCATTAGATGGTTATCCATAGTGACTTTTATATATTTGACATACAGCAGGTTTTTAAAAAGGACCAAAGAGTGTGATCTGCATCACATTATCATTTTTGGCATGGACATAATATTGCGCTACTGGTATCGTCACAGCCCTACTGTTTTGTAGTGTGTGTGTGTGTGTAGCTAGACAGTAGTAATGTCCATAGTAAAGGAATACCAGACCACAAGATGGCTGGCTGGCAAACGACAGAGAGAAATAAAACGGAATCTTATGCTCAATATAGCACTGATAACATCAACCTAGCCCACCACTCCAACGTCAAACCACGTGCCTTATGATTTATGTAAAAATCTAACACTTTGATTAATATTCCAGATATTTTCAGAAGTCAGTCAGTAGTGTACACATACACACAAACGAGAAACCCGCCCAACCAGGAAATGAACGCTGCGAGCAGTGAGGCAAAACAAAAACACAGGATATAAAAGGCTGGGTGGTAATCGTCATGGTCGCTGAGGTAACAGGGACTGAACCATCAGAGGGAAATAACATCTGACTATTAAAAGGGTAAAGGAACGAGTGCAAGGGGAGAAAAATCATCCACCCTTCTTTAAAATACATGAGCATATCTAAATGCCATTAGCAGTGTGGGATGAGCCAGGAGCCTCATGCTGCTTTTAGCAGCAACAAAAGAGCGAGGGAGGGTGGAAAGATAGGAAGAGTAGCTCTTCCAGTCAGCCTGTGTGTGTGTGTGTGTCTGTCTATGGGCGGGGTTTAGTGGAGAACAAAGGGTTTGATGTGCTGGGAGAGAAAAAAAAAAATAACGATCCCACCCACCTCCCGTCACATGACTAGCCTTCATGGCGCAGCAAAGACGGCACGAGTGAGAGAGACGAGTGAGAAGGCGGGAGTGAAAGAGAGGCGAGAGGCGGAAACAATTGAGGGAGAGGGGAGTGAGGAGCCGAGAGAGAAGCTGGTGAAAGAGAAGAGGGCGAGGAATGGAGAAGTCTGGGAAGGGCATTTACAAACCCATTCCATTCCTGCTGGAAAAATACAGGGAGCTAATCAGGGCTCTTCTGAATGGTCCGACTCCAACACCATTATTGAGTTTGCAGATGACACGGCGGTGGTAGGCCTGATCACCGATGACGATGAGAGCCTACAGGGAGGTGGTCAGAGACCTGGCAGTGTTGTGCCAGGACAAAAACCTCTCCCTCAATGTCAGCAAGACAAAATGAGCTGATCATAGACTACAGGGCTGTAGTGGAGCAGGTCCAGTGGACCCAGGGTCCAGAGCTTCAAGTTCCTCGCTGTCCACATCACCAAGAAATGAAATATCATGGTCCACACACACCAACACAGCCGTGAAGAGGGCATTACAACGGCCATTTTCCCCTCAGGTGGCTGTAAAAAAAATTGTTACGGACCTTCAGATCCTCCAAAAGTTAGACAGCTGCACCATTGAGAGTTATCTTGACTGGTTGCATCACCGCTTGGTATGGCAACTGCTTGGCATCGAGCCGCAAGACGCTACATAGGGTAGTGCGTACGGCCCAGTATATCAATGGGGCCGAGCTTCCTGCCATCCAGGATCTCTATACCAGACTAAAAATGGTCAAACTCCAGCAACTCAAGTCATAAGACTGTTCTCTCTGCTAATGCACATCAAGCGGGAGTGATGCATCACGTCTGGAACCAACAGGACCCTGAACAGCTTCTACCCCTAAGACATACATTTTATTTGACTGACCTACTGAGACCAACATGCCATAAGCACTGACAGGGAAACATGGTTTAAAGGGGCAATATGTGTTTTAAATTATTGATATATGCCTACATCCATTAAAACAGTGGTGGGGTGACCTGCTTTGTTGTTTGAATCCCAGATTGCCACTTCAAAACATGTTTTATAATGACGCCAGATCAAGGGTGGGCCAATCCTCTACAATGGCTTACAATCCTCAGGCCTACAGATTCCTCTACCATAGTCCTCTACTATGTAAAAGTGTGTTTAGACCAAGTGATGGAGGACAGATATCAAAGGCCCCGCTAAATGCTACTATTAAAGATGAAAGATTATGTCACCGGCCTACAATTCATTAAAATTGAAAAGCTGAAATGTCAGTAAGTAATCAACCCCTTTGTTTTGGCATGCCTAAATAAGATCAGGAGCAAAAATGTGATTAAACAACTCGCATAATAAGTTAATGTAGTGTAGTGTTTAACATGATTTTGGAATGACTACCTCATCTCTGTACCCCACATATAAAATCTGTAAAGGTCCCTCAGTCGAGCAGTGAATTTCAAACACAGATTCAACCACAAAG
This sequence comes from Oncorhynchus mykiss, assembly GCF_057628025.1. Lineage (NCBI taxonomy): Eukaryota > Metazoa > Chordata > Actinopteri > Salmoniformes > Salmonidae > Oncorhynchus > Oncorhynchus mykiss. Next base: position 41,544,482 of record NC_143034.1, on the reverse strand, counting down.
ACCAGGGAGGTTTTCCAACGCCTCGCAAAGGGCAACCATTGGTAGGTGTGTGTGTGTGTGTGTTTATATAAAATTATATATGTAAACTATTGTTTACATTAATTATCCCTTTGACCATGGTGACGTTATTAATAACACTTTGGATGGTGTATCAATACACCTAGTCACTACAAAGATACAGGAGTCCTTCCTAACTGCCAGAGAGGAAGGAAACCGCTCAAGGATTTCACCATGAGGCCAATGGCGACTTTAAAACAGTTAGAGTTTAATGGCTGGGATAGAAAACTGAGGATGGATCAACAACATTGTAGTTACTCCACAATACTAACCTAATTGACAGAGTGAAAAGAAAGCTTGTACAAAATAAAATATTCCAAAACATGCATCCTGTTTGCAACAGAGCACTAACGTAATACTGCAAGAAATCTGCAAAGCAATTAACTTTTTGTCCTGAATACAGGGTGTTATATTTCGGGCAAATCCAATACGACACATTACTGTGTACCACTCTCCATATTTTCAAGCATAGTGGTGGCTGTCGCAGTCGCAAAAAACATCAAGCACTATGATTAAACTGGCTCTCATGAAGACTGCCACAGGAATGGAAGACCCGGAGTTACCTCTGCTACAGAGAAGTTCATTAGAGTTAAATGCACCTCAGATTGTGAAGCATTTATTTGGGCTGCAGAGTTAAAGTAGCAGACATCTCAACTGTTCAGAGGAGACTACGTGAATCAAGCCCTCAGGGTCAAATTGCTGCAAAGAAACCACTACTAAAAGGACACCATTAAGAAGAAGAGACTTGCTTGGGCCAAGAAACACATTAGACCCGGAGGAAATCTGTTCTTTGGTCCAAATGTGAGATTTTTGGTTCCAACCGCCACGTCTTTGTGATTCGCAGAGTAGGTGAACGGATGATCTCTGCATGTGTGGTTCGCACCATGAAGCATGGAGGAGGTGGTGTGTTGGCGCTTTGCTGGTGACACTGTCAGTGATTTATTTAGAATTCAAGGCACACTTAACCAGCAAGGCTACCACAGCATTCTGCAGCGATACACCATCCCATCTGGTTTGCGCTTAGTGGGACTATCATTTGTTTTTCAACAAGACAATGCCCCAACACACTTCCAGGCTGTGTAAGGGCTATTTGGCCAAGAAGGAGAGTGATGGAGTGCTGCATCAGATGACCTGGCCTCCACAATCACCAGACCTCAACCCAATTGAGATGGTTTAGTATGAGTTGGACCGCAGATTCAAGGAAAAGCATCCAACAAGTTCTCAGCTTATATGGGAACGTCGGAAAAGCATTCCTCATTAAGCTGGTTGAGAGAATGCCAAGAATGTGCAAAGCTGTCATCAAGGCAAAGGGTGGCTACTCTGAAGAACCTAAAATATATTTTGATTTGTTTAACACTTTTTTTGGTTACTACATGATTCCATATGTGTTATTTCATAGATTTGATGTCAATGTAGAAAATAGTAAGAATAAAGAAAAACCCTTGAATGAATAGTTGTGTTCAAACTTTTGACTGGTTCTGTATAAACAATGTTTTGATGAAAATAAATAAATGACTTCTTATAGCCCATACAAACACATTGAATAACAGAATCGTGACATGGAACAACAAATCGTCCCCCAAAAAAGCTTCTCTCAAATTGTGTGCACAAATTTGTTTACATCCCTGTTAGTGAGCAAAGATAATCCATCCATCAGTTTTCAGCTCATGAAACATGGGACCAACACTTTATATTTTAGTTCAGTGTAGTTTGTAGGCCAAACCGTTTTTGTGCGGATGTGGTGGATTGAGACACATCCAATTACAAAAAAAACTGACTTGTATGAAGATTTACTTTATTATGCCAATTAGACATCGATCTAAGGGCGTTAATTCCACTTTGTAACAACAAAGTGTGGAAAAGGTTCATACTTTAAGGCACTGTGTGATTAAGATTGTCTGTGAATCAGAAGGGGTTTATGTGACAACGGTAAACTCGTGTCCTGCATACTGCAGCTTCTTGTCATTTCAGCTTCTCTACAAGGACAATAATGTCCACAATCGAAATGCAATCAAACAGTGGCATTGTCTACATTTCAACAGAAAAATGTCTACATTTCCCCCACACTTGATATTTCCCCCTCCCCATCCATCCCCTATTCTACTCTATCCCCTACCACAATACTTCTTTCCCCTAACCCAGCCTCCACGCCCCCCCCCCCCCCCCATTAGCCCACTGGCGTGGGAGATAAGGCAGTAGAACCCAGTAAATCACGCCTGTTGAATGATAGTGGCCGCCCGGCAAGGCTGAAAAGCTCCTCTCTGGGTCCCCCGATAACATACCTGATTCTATAGACACCATGAGAGACGTAATCACCAGCCAGCCAAAAACATGGTCTGCATCCCAAATGACATACTTTTGACGTTAATAGTAGTACACTATCGAGTGATAGGGTGGCATTTGAGATGCAACCCTGGCCCAGTACATTCCACAGGTTCTAAACATGGCCGGATGGGAGAGGAGGAGTGACTGGTGTCATTCTTGACCTCGCTGCAATGAAGGTCAATGTCTCGCAGAGAGGAGATAAGTCGGGAAGAATAGCAGAGTCCTGCATTTGGAAGTCTTGTAAACAATCGTGGATGTTTTAACTGGGGGCACAGGCCCAGACAAAAACAACAAGGCTTGTTTTTACGACCCTACCAAAAAAGGTAGAACACATCTGATTTACATAATTTGCTAGGTTCATAACACATAATTCTTTGATTATTCAGACAATGGTTTATGCATATGATTTCCTTTTTTTGCACACTGTTTGGGGGCTGACCTCCACTGGAAAATAAAATCTTTGTTACAAAACAAGGTTGAGGATTCCTTCCTATCTGGGGAAGGAGACAGATCTAACCCCTGAAGGTCACCCCCCCCCCCCTGTTCTGCTGTAACCAGGCAGCTGAGGAATGCTGGAACACAGATTTAAAACTCTCATGGTTCTGGAATATGTTGTCAGGATTCTGTAATATGGGGCAACAGGCTTGTGTTCCCAGCGAGAGTTACTTTGGAAAAATTCTAGAAAGGGACAGGAAACTAAGATTGACAAGACATGATGTCGAAACCCAATTTTTCATGTTTGTGTTTATGTTTGTCTTTTAGCGCCTGGCTTCCTGGAAAGTATTTACCCTCTTTCTCTGCTAATAAAACACACATGGAAGCTTCAATCCATACAAAGAGAAGCACAGCTGCTTTCCAGGGGGAAAAAAAATACCGATAACTCGACGCAATACCCTGGCAACACCCACAGCGTTCTTTGAAAAGGGGTAGGACTATACTGCAATACATTTGGGCCACAGATGATTCAAAGCAAACGGGTCAATGGGTGCAGACCAGACGGGGATAAAAGACTGTAGGCCTGTATTCCCGGGGCCTTCTCTGTGCTCTGTGACGTCCCCGGCCGGCGTCTTGTTTCTAGGTGAACGGAGACACAGAATGTGTGCTAATGGGACGCCAGACCAGACTGTGGCTGGGGCCTGGGCCCAAGGGGGGGCGGGTCCTAAAGCCCTGCTGCTGAGACTTTAACGGGGTTAAGTGGGGCTGGAATGTTGGAGTCATTACATAAAGACAAAATAATGAGCTAGAGAGAAGGAGTAGGGGAGAGTAAAAGTAGAAGAAAGAGGAAGTAGTAAATAGCGGGTAGAGATATGAATTAGGGTGAGAGTTGAAGAGGGAGAACAGAGTGTGAATAAAGAGTGTGTGTTATGAAATTGTTGTGGGTTGGTATTGGGAAGGACACCCGGGTGGGAGGATGGGAAAGGGGAAAATGACGTGTTAGTAATAATATTGCGTGTCCGATTGCACAACCCACAGGGGTTAGGCAGGAACTCAGATACCGGTTTGAGGCTCCACTCCCCTGCATGTTCCAATTCCACATGTCCCTATTGGCTCAGGCTTGTCCAGAGAAACATCACCATGCACCAAGCCAGAGATGGCCGGATAAGAGATCATGAGGGGCATTTAAATCCAGTCCGGATGAAAATATTGAGCTAAATAATATAGTCTGTTTACAAAAAAAAGACCAGAATAATCAGGATCTATCCTTTTTTGACACTGGGTGTTAGTCATCATACAATAACTTGTATAATAAAATATTAGGCCAGGGATGTTAGCCGCAGACGCACCAGGGTTGGGGCCAATTCCATTTCAATTCAGAAAGTAAACCAAATTCCATTTCATTCCACATGTTCCTCATTTAATACCATTTTTATTGAGTTTTAGTGTACTTCCTGAATTGACTGGATTTTATCTGGAATATCCCCCAACATTGCCACACCACTCTTTTTTTGTCCTAATCCACAGCATATTCCTTCATGGGTTCCCACAGGGAGGCTGGGCAGCTGCATGTTATGATGAATCTTTCCTTAGCAATGCAACACCTTCGTAGAGTGGTGCCAGCCAGCAACAGAGGAAGACATCTTGCCTTTAGCTGGTGATAGGTGGACCAGGAAGAGTTTCAGGTTCGGCTCCATGTGAACGTATTTCAGTGCCAACGACTTCAAACTACTTGTCCTGGCAGCACACTGCTCTCTCTCTGCACCGGCTTCGATAGGGCTGTGACAGCCTGGCACCTATAATTAGGCTGTTTTACCTTTAGTTCATCTTCAACCTATCACGTTGGAGCTACCATCGTTGTTTTCCTGTCATCTCCCGCCCAGACTCATTAATCAAACCATGTTAAGTCTTACGTATTGTGACATTTCAGTTTTGTTGAATGCTGTAACATTTACAATCAAATTAAGAGAGAATTGATATACTGATGTATACTACTGTTGATGGGTGGTAAATCAAGTAGGCTGTCAATCTAAGTCGTGATGGGTGGAAAGGTGACCCTCTAGATTGGCTTGAAACCTCCCCTGTGCAGCAGTGTTGCATGCTCTACCATTCACCTTTGGCCCATATAGGTCAATGAAAGCAAAATACAAAAAAAGGACAATTTGAATATTCAAATCGAAAAGCTAGATTCGTGAACTCTCAATACAACTACCACCGAAGGCCAAATGCTCTCTGTTCCTTGGCAACCGGACGTATTAATACTTTAATCGCAATAGGAATTTGCTTGACAAAAACTCCCTCCTCCCAGGCACTGTTCATAGCAAGCACTCGACACTTGACAGCAGGGTCGTATTCAACCTAGGTTACATGCTGATTCATAAAAACATTAGGTGTAATTGAGAGTAAGGCTTAGTATAGCCTATCTACCTGCATAGAATACAACCCAAACATTACTCAAAAGACTCACGACAGTACACAGGCCTTGAAAACCAGCCTTGGGCTACCTACAGTGTACCATACTCCCATTGTTCACCTCCTGCCAGTCTGTCAGAGAATATAACAACAACAAAAAACATGACCCAGACTGAGCAGAGCAGGGTAGAGAGGACACCGTGCTCCGGTGAGGGGTAATTGTGTGCTACTAGCTTAATTACCACAGTGACGCTGGTGACAAGATGGGGCCAGCGACAGGGACGGTGACGTCACCCAGCAGAGCGGTGACTCTGTTGAACGGGAGGGGGGAGGGGAAGGCTGTGCATATTACAACAACAGATGGGAGCAGCGATCAAAGCAAGCCACATCAAAGTAAGCCAAGGCTCCTAGTCTACGCTTAGACAACAAACGCCGTACACAACACAAAGTCTATACTGGCCATATAAGCAGACAGACGCAGAGACGTCGGCCCTATTCACATACAACCTTGAAATATAGATGTCAACACTAAGAAATACATAGGCCTAGATGGGTCAAAAAGAGGTGGTGTACGAATCAATCTTACCAGCCATCCTTTATTTGTTGTATGAAAAGGATGACAGAGCTTACAGAACTAAATCTGTTACGGACATTAAAATAGTGGCTCACACAATAATCCATTATAGATTTTCAGAAGGACAAAACAACCTTGCGGTGGAGTTAATATCAGAATCAGTAATACAAATTGCCTCCATAGGTTGTAAGCTATGACTCGGCTAGCCTACCCTTTGAACATCTTTTGCCACACAAACCAAGCGCCTATTCCAGTTCGTGGAAGGCCTACACATTACATAAACGTCTTCAATAGAAGCGGGAGCTGTGAGGGCTGGGCTGCTGTGTCACAGACGGGCGCTAGGCTCCACTCCTCCTCCAGACAACTGCACCATCTGACCGGCAGCAGCTCTCCTCTATGTATTATTGAGCAGGCCAGACAAGGCAGGCTGCTGGGCTGCAGCTAGCTCACCACAAGGTCCGGGCTGGGCCCTCCCTCACTCTAGGCTTAGCACCAGCCCTGGAGGAGACCGGCTCAATGTACCAATCCTAGCCTAGCCTCCTCTCTGTGTCGTCTGGTTTTGTGTCTGATTTTGGCAAGGGAGATGACCGATTGTTTGTTGCCTGGGCTTGTATAAGTTGCCAATGTAAAAAAAGTGTGGACAAAGACGAGCACATTACAATCACATAAAGGGAAAGAGTTGTGTACCGATGAAATAGAATGATCGAGAATAAAACATAATTAAAAAACATAATTAAAAAAAATGTTTTATGGCAATTCAGCTGCTGAAAGGACTGCAGTTGAAATAAGGATTGGGGATTAAATGTAAATGAAACTAACCCTATATCAGCAGCATTCCAAATGGCATCCCATTTCCTATATAGTGCATTACTTTAGCCGTGGACTTTTGCCATAGGACCAACAGGGAAGGGAGAAACCCAAGATGACTCTTAGTGTTCCTAATGGCATCCCATTCGCCACCGCAGACTCTGGTAAAAAGTAGTGCACTATATAGGGAATAGGGTGCCATTTGTTAAGTAGCCTTTGGCTGTTGCCTGGATATAACATCAGTCTGACTGCCGGAGAGTCTCAATCAGCTGGTTGGGTTAGTTAGCCTAGTGGACCATGTGAACTGCCAGTATTCTACTCGGCCAATCTGGTTGGCTGTTGATGCTGAAACAGGAAGAGGAAACAGAGCGGCCTGTGTGCGTGCGTGTGCGTGCGTGCGTGATGAATGAGTCTCAGGCCTTGGTAGAAGACTAGGAGTGGGCGTTGTGAATGAAATAAATTAGTTTCTGTGTAACAATTGGAAAAAGTGTATGGGTGTCGATGTTCTCATGCCTTGTTTTGTGTGTGTGGGAAAGACTGGTACGTATCCATGCATTTTGATTTTGGCCTATGCATGCACCATGTCCAGTGCCCACGCTGACTAATATACTCATAACAAGTTGTCAGTAGTTCCAGTTGATTTTGCATGACTAGACCTAGCCAATACCAAATGTGTGTGTCTTCTTATTCCACCTCTGAGCATCCAGTCCACTTTCTAGACTGTTGAATGAGAAGGGACAAGGGGGCTGAGGAGCCCGAGAGTCTGAGCTTCTGGCAGGGCCAAATCCTTACCATGGCAGCGTTAGGGCAGGAATCCTCTTTCCAAACAAACCCTGAGCAGAGCCCAGTAGGCTGCTCTCTCTGCCCCAACTCCCAGCATCTGTCCTGCCTGCCGGAAAATAAACTCAACAAGAACCCAGTGGCTTCCTCCATGGCCCAGCCCACCGGTCCAGGAATGTGTATTGTTGTCCACAGACAATGTCAGAAAACAACAAGATTATCTCCAACGCATTAGTGCCTCCTTGGAATTAACACAAACACATACTCAGTGGAAAGTGTATTAGGTACACCACACCATTCACGGAAATGGTTTGCTCCTACAGTCAAGTGGCCATGGCTTGCTATATATCTATATATCTATTATAGCAGGCAGACAGGCATCAAGGCATTCAGTTACTGTTCGATTGAACGCTAGAATGGGCAAAACGAGTGACTTAAATAACTTTTGGGGCGGTATAATTGGCGGTTCCAGTATCTGCGAAAGGTCCGGCCTCCTGGGCTTTTCACATACGACAGTGTCTAGGGTTTACCAAGAATGGTGCAAACAAACAAAGAACATCCAGTCATTGGCAGTCATGTGGGTGAAAACAGTTTGTTGATGAGATATCGAAGGAGAACGGCAAGAATTGTGCAAGCTAACAAGCAGGCCTCAAAACGGACAAATAACAGTTGTGTTCAGAAAGGCATCTCGGAACGCACAACTGGTCGATCCTTGTCACGGATGGGCTGTTGCAGCAGACGACCTCCCTGGGTTCCACTTCTATCAGCTACAAACAAGAAGCGGCTCCAGTGGACACGTGGTCATCAACACTGGACAATTGAGGAGTGGAAAAACATTGCCTGGTCCGACGAATCCCGGTTCCTGTTGCGTCATGCTGATGGCAGAGTCAGGATTTGGCGTAAACAGCATGAGTCCATGGCCCCACCTTGCCTGGTGTCAACGGTACAGACTGGTGGCAGTGGTATAATGGTGTACGGAACATTTACCTGGCACACATTATTTTCCTTGATATCAATTGAGAAATGTTTCCATACCCTGAAGAGTTCAGGCTGTTCTGGAGGCATAGGGGGGTCCGACACAATACTAGCTGGGTGTACCTAATAAACTGTGTGTACATATAGGCCTAAGCACGCGACAGGGGAAGAAGGCTCACGCAGGGAGCATCAGGGCTTGTAGCCTTTAAAGCGCTTTCAACAGGTTTAGGATTACATGAGAATCTTAAGTAAAGCCTAATTCACAGACAGATTGATACACTACCCCCGACCCCACTGAGAAAATATGCAAATATTGAGTTATCTGCGGCCCTATGACTGATGATGTCATGCTAATATGGTTAACATACATGGTTTCTGTTGATTTCCCTTTTCTCCGTAAAATGATATGCTATTTCAAATGTAGTCAGGAGTTGTTGTTAAACATACAATGGTCTAAGAGAAACCACGTGAGGGTGTCAACTTGAGGAAAACATAGCGAGACGTCTTAAAATCTGATGCCAAAATCCTGTCCACTTACACCCGTTGCTTTGCTTTTGTTTTCACATTTTCCACTTTCTTGCGTGTAACCTTAGAATTACACCATTTATAATTACATTTTAATAGTTGTATTGTGTAGCAGTGTGTAGGCCTTTAGTTTAGTGTATATTTCAGTGTCAAATCCGCCAACCTCCAAGTTTGGAGGGCACAGATGTCTAGCATGCAAAAATCAATTGGTTTACGGCCTGGTCTTTAAAAAAAGGACTCAATAGCATCGTAATTCCTTGGTCACAGCGCCCGCCTGCCTCCATTTTGTAATAAACCCACTCCTAGCTGTGAGGTACAATTACGGGGGTAGTAGCCTACAGCAAATAAAAATCCACTGCAATATGAGGATGTTGTGTTTCTAGAGGATTCAAGCCTGGGGTGGTACAGTTTTAGTGGACCATCGCGGTGCAGTCCCCAGTGGTCCTGAGACAGCAGATAGCCTGAGCACCAACCAGCCTGTCTTCTCCTCGCTCTCTGCCCTGTAATCTCATTTTCCATCCAGCAGACCTTTCTTCCACAGAGCAGCAGAAACAGGACTCATTTGGCCCAGGGATGAAGCATGCTCCTGGGGGACTGAGAACGCCACCCCTCCCCCTTAACTATAATAATACTTGAGACTAAGCGATATTGAGACCAAATTAATAGCAGCGTCATCTCTTTTATTTTTAGATCATTGTAACAGTCAGTTCCTCAACCCCCACCATTTCCAACTGAAACCGAGTAAGTTATTAAAAGTCAGTGTTTTCTAAAACAACAAAGGAGGGAACAAGTACATTAGACATTGAAATTAAATAGGCCAAGACCACCATGCGCAGCGGAAGACAATATATACACAAACCTTGCACACAAACCTTGCAAACTACACCCATTCACAAGCAATCAGAAAAGTGCCATATAGGCATGCGAGCACAAACACACTAGGCACATTAGCCTTATTCACACTGCCACCCACACACTGGAGCCCTTTCATTATGGGCCCGGCTCTGCGGGCGCTGCCAGTTACAGATGATGGGGTGGGAGAGAGAGAGGAGGGAGGGATAGACGGGACTATAGGAGGAGGGAGGGACTCTGCTGCAGGTACTGAGGCAGCACACAGAGACGGGATGAGAAGAGCTCTTCACACACACCGAGCTCGGGCTAAGCCTATTGGGATAGGGGGAGGAGAAGGAGGCGGGGCAGTGGCCCTCTCTAAATGAAACCAAGGGTGTGTTGCAGCTACCAAGAACTGACCGGGAACTGATGAGCATACTAGCTCACACCTCCGCTGTGCCTCCAAGCACTTTATTAAGGTAGGCAACCGTGGCCGAAATGTTGACCGCATCCAACCCTATCCAGTACATCCATACAAACAAGCACGTGCTCCATTGAACCATAGGCAGTCTCAAATAGGCCTCGCTACTCATCGTCGCTACTCGCTATTCAACGGAATAAATTGTCGTAAAGCTTGTTCAGCAGAAGATCACTTTGACGAACGCCATGCAAAGGGTAGGGAGACAAAGCCCAAGGCTGCTAGGTTCCGAAAGACTGAAAAATGGCAACCTTGATATAGAGCATCCAAATGTCATATTCCATCAACCCTTTGTCTCGCAAAAGGTCAGAGGAGTTCTCGCCGATAAAGCGTTAATCAGACTGATGTCCCAAAGTAATTCTGTCATTCTGAGGAGGAAGGACCTGAAGAATCTGACAAGCAGAGCAAGAGAGGACATGCTGCTTGGCCTGAAATAGAAAATCCACATCCTTTTTTAAATTGATTTTTTATAATAATAATAATAATAATAATAATAATAATAATAATAATAATAATAAAGGTTGATTGACTAATAAAGGCTCAATTTTGTATTAGTTGGTAGCACTGTCCCTGGTTAGCTATGCTCGTTTTTTTTTTTTTTTTTACCAAGGTGCATTGGGTAGTCCAATGGGTATACGCTGTGAGTCACATAGGCCTTTATTAGCCTGGGGTGAAGAAATATTATCATAGATGATCACGTTACTATAAAATGCTCCCACTGGACTAGTAAGGCCTAATAAAAACAGAATATCCAAACACAGAAAGAAACCAAGCGAGCGTAACATGGAGGAGAGAGGCGCAGGTCAACAAAAATCTAACCCTATGGGTAATGATACACCACAGTTCACAATGGCGGCACTCCTTCCTTTTCTCAGCTCCCAGACACACAAACTGGTCTGTCAGCCACCGTAGCTCGACTGGAGTGTGATGCACAACAGGAAACACATCGCCACACACACACACACACACGCATACCCACTTCCTGTATCTGTTAAAGAGCGAGAGGAGAAACTGAGAAGGCGATGCGACATCTGGTTTGTTGAACGAACAAAGCTCGCTAGGTCTCTGCGCCTCTGACTCAAAAACACACTGCCCACATGTCGCATAAAAACACACGGCGACACAAACAAAGTGGCTCACATTGACAGCTCCGGAGTAGTGCACAGAGGGAGCTGCCCTTTAAAACAAGTCACTCTCCTCTCTCTGCTGCAGGCAACAGGATACCTGAGCAGCCAATCTATTCTATTTACACTGAATACCACAGCTACTTCTCACACACAGGCTCTATTATGTACCGTGTATGAGGGAGGCTTCACTTTACTTGGTTAGAACTTTTCTTTCTCCATAACATGTTGCTACAGCGTCACACGTTAGCCAGTTCATCCAAACCAGACACTAAACACGCCTAACCTTTCATACACACAAAAGAGAATATGAGCTGTGGTATTTGAGTTACAATAGAGCCAAGACCAGCTACGCTGTTATCTTGTTCCTGATACTGTGACAGATGTTTTACATGTGTGACCTGCTCCCCTCTAGCCGACCCCTCCTCTTGAGCACACACGCCATCTAAGGGTTCTTCAATTCCTTCTCCAGCAGCAGCGGAACTCATTTCACAGTGACATGACCAGGTTTTATAACCACTAACCAGTTCCCCTGCAGCCCCCAGCATCTCTGACCTAGGAGCTTATCTTAAAAGGGAGGTAGGGTAGTAATCACATGTTAATATAAGTAGGTGGGGGTGGGGAAACCATCCACAGTCCACACTTCCCTTTAAATTGTCCAGCAGAGGGAAATTTGGCCAATCAAATGGCTTAGAGGTCATTTATATGCAGAATGCAGACTCAGGCAAGGTGTTCACCTGCAGCCACAATGAATAAAGCGCTCAACCATGAAGGAACACACACGTTCGTTTATTTAGAAAAAAAGCACTGTCCACGAGAAACGCAATCCAGGTTATAACCTCTGAAGGGGAAAGAAACAGGTCAGGTTCGGATTACTTATTTCTAACACATGCAGGTGTGGATGAGACACTGGCACACACACACACACGCACGTAAGCACGCAGGCACAGGGTGATGGGAAGTTCTGCTGATCTTTTCTGCTGATCTTTTCGACTTGTTCAGTCAAAATAACTAATCTTTCGACTCATTTAGTTCATTTGAGTAAGTAATACCCAGAGCACGCGGGACCCCCTACTGGTGAACGATGAACAGAAAACTCACAAACCTCTTGGTCACAATAAGGGGATTGTTCGAGCTGTAATATGAAACAGACTTGTAAAAGCGTATGCTTAAACAATTAACATTTGTTGATTGCTAGGCATAAAAATAAGAGCATTTCTTGGTACATTTGAAACACGGTCTAATTATGGCCACAACCAGACGAGTTTGTGAACAACTGTTGGCGGATGCATTGCCTGACTGCCGTGAGGGTGATAGGCACAATATCGTCCGCGAACTGCAGCACCTCAGAGGTTGTTGAGCAGAGGTGGTGTATGTTTTCGTTCTACAAAGCTGTGTCCATCATAACATTCAATAATAATTGAATTCATTCTTGCGCCACACAATCAATTATCAGTTTTAAACATGTATTTGTTTGACTGTGCTGCCTGCAGCATTATCTATATTGCCTGTGCGCATATGGGTCTTTCAATAAACTAGGGTACCAGTGAGGATTTACTACGCTGGACAACTTGTTACAACTGTTGATAAGTTATTGGTAATAATCTGACAATGATTTATTTTTTTACAATTCGAAGTTGATTTAAAACCTGTTCAACCCATCCTCATGGTTGGCGTCTTGATGGATTTGTCCAGAATTGTGTGACATTAAACATAGCTTTTCTGTCCATCCATTTATGGCAGTGTAAGTTGTCGTTATATCATTTATTAAGCTGTTAAGACATGGAACTTGTCCAAAATAATTTATGCGATTGAAAAATCAAATGCTTCCAACCAAAAGAGGCACCTTAAAATAGACACTTAAAACCTAAATAGATACGGTCATTATCGAAGAGAAACGCTAATATATGTATGTGATATATATATATATATTTTTTACCTTTACCTAGGCAAATAAACAGAGAAACTATTGCGCTGAGATAGACCATAATGAGTGGGCTGGACATGCAGAGAGGTGAGTTTGGATTGATCTGCCATATAGCACGCATCTGTCTATTTGAGCTGGTCAGTATGTCTAGGTAATCATGTCAAACGTGTCCCCCCCCCCCCCTCAAATGTATCGCATAGTAAAACTGCATAAACCTAATGTCAAGTTAAAGTGTACTGTTAGCTGGCTGGCTCGCTAGCTAACATTATGTGTATGCTCTCCACTTTCTGGAGGACAGAGTTTTGAAATCAGTGGAATTCGAGAATGATAGCTAAGAAGATGGAGAAAACACCTGTCTGGATTACATCGTCAAAGGGCAACCATGCATGGCATCAGACAGGAGATGCGTCCAACCATGACGTATCCCGGTAAGATAGTCTAGCAAACTACATTTTTAGATATTAAACATTTCAATTTAGACAGAAACTGGTGTATTTCAAGTGTGCTGTTAGCTAGCTATAGTTAGCTGGCTGGGTCGCTAGCTAAGGTTATTTGTATGATCTTATTCTTCGTATCTCAGACACATTTACTTGACTAGTCATAGCCATAGAACCTGGTTAGTTTGCTACCTGCAGATTCATGCATGGTAATAACATCATGAGTTGTGATTATGGTCCATTGTTTAGCTAGCTAGCTACATGTCTTCTACATAACTTCTTATGGCTGCAGGGGCAGTATTGAGTAGCTTGGATGAAAGGTGCCCAGAGTAAACGGCCTGCTCCTCAGTCTCAGTTGCAAATATATGCACATTATTATTTTTTCTCCCAGAAAGGTAGAAATGTCATGTTTTAGGTCATTAAAATGTACAGCGACTGTTGTTTCTCCTAATTGAACTTTTTTTCCACGGATTCTCTGTTTGGGAGAACAAGAGGTTTTACCAACATAGCACAGCCCACATGGACATTTAATAATATAGATAACATGGGTGGTGGCGCACATAATGTCATTAATTTGGAACTGTTTTCCAGTATGTGGGTGGCAGAAATATTCACACACACACACATCATATTGTTACACTGTGCACATCCTCTGCATTTATAGCTACCATTTGGAAGAGGGCGTAAAAGAGCCTGGCTGATTTTCTTTTGTGGCTGGACCAATTATTTTTGGCATGAACCAATGTATCGCGTAAATAAAACATGCCAGTGTTTCTTGACCGCATCTCCCACTTTTTGTGAGTTCAAAGAATATGTAGTTATGAACATTAGTGTCCTTTAGCAGGTCTATTTTTTAGAAGTTCATCTCGTGTTTTCCCCAATGCCAAATTAAGAGCTTCATCCACACATTGTGGAGAATAGCCTATTGGGGAGGAAGGGGGGGTTTCACACCTAGCTCGGCAATTTGACAATTCTTTAGTAAAGGTTGAATTGTCTATTGTTCAGCTAATAGCGCATCCTGCTACGCTTGTGAAAAACTAATAATAATACTTTTTCCCCTTTCCACTTGTTAAAGATTCCAATTGATAGTGTTTTAGCCACAATCGGCCCCAACCCCAATTAATACCTTTGGGCACAGTCGATAGCGTGCTGGACTTCGGGCTAGAAAGTTGAGGGTACAAAACCTGGAGGCCAGGTCATTTGATGCAGCACTCCATCACTCTCCTTGGTCAAATAGCCCTTACTCAGCCTGAAGGTGTGTTTGGGTCATTGTCCCACTAAGCACAAACCAGATGGGATGGCGTATCGCGGAAGAATGCTGTGGTAGCCATGCTGGTTCAGTGTGCCTTGAATTCTAAATAAATCACAGACCATGTCACCAGTAAAGCACCCCACACCATCACACCTCCATTATTCACGGTGGGAACCACACATGCGGAGATCATCTGTTCACCTTCTCTGCGTCTCACAAAGACACAGCGGTTGGAAACAAAAATCTCCAATTTGGACTCAGACCAAAAGGACAGACTTCCACCCGTCTAATGTTCATTGCTCGTGTTTCTTGGCCCAAGCAAGTCTCTTCTTTTTATTGGTGTCCTTTAGATGTGGTTTCTTTGCAGAAATTTGACCATGAAGGCCTGATTCACGTAGTTTCCTCTGAAAAGTTGATGTTGAGATGTGTCTGTTACATGAACTCTGAAGCATTTATTTGGGCTGCAATTTCTGAGGCTGGTAACTCTAATGAACGTATCCTCTGCAGCAGAGGTAACTCTGGGTCTTCCTTTCCTGTAGCGGTCCTTACGAGAGCAAGTTTCATCATAGCGCTTGATGGTTTTTGCGACTGCACTTGAATAACCGTTCAAAGTTCTTGAAATGTTCCAGATTGACTGACCTTCATGTCTTAAAGTAATGATGGACTGTTCTTTGTCTTTGCTTATTTGAGCTGTTCTTGCCATAATATGAACTTGGTATTTTACCAATATCTTCTACCATCCATACCATGTCACAACAACTGATTGGCTCAAACGCATTGAGGAATGAAATTCCACCAATTAACTTTTAACAAGGCACAGCTGTTAATTGAAATGCAATCCAGGTGACTACCTCATGAAGCTGGTCGAGCGAATGCCAAGAGTGTGCAAAACTGTCATCAAGGCAAAGGGTGGCTACTTTGAAGAATCTCAAATATATTTTGATTTTGTGTCCAAACTTTTGACTGGTACTGTATGAGAATGCAAAGGAAATATTTCTTTTTTTTGGACACACGCAACTCAATATTAGGAAGGTGTTCCTAATGTTTGGTACACTCTGTGTATTTAACCCCATATTTTTTGGGGCACAAAACTACCTCCATACGTTCATTCGTTTGTATGGGTTACCTTCAGACGAGGCCTCGGACACTTGTGGGGGCCGTAGAACAAAACGGAGAACACCATCGTGTTTGTGAGTCACCCCCTTTCCATTGTCATTCATTTGTAGCTCAAACCATTCAGACGCCACACACACGTGTTTGTGAGAAGACTGATTTTCGGGATGTCTTGTGGTCTGAAACGATGCTTGTAGCTCTGCCACCTTCTCACAGAAGGTTTCAAAAGAGAGCACCAAATATAGGCCTACTCTGTCTTCTGCACAAACAACTCAATCTGACCAACAACAAAAAAAAGATATACAACAAGAGGCTTCTCTTCATGTACGACTGATGTCATATCATATAACATTATATAAACTGAGACTCACCATTTCATAAGACAGTCTAAACCTAGTAGCCTACCATGCCCTGAAACCACACATGAACATGACCGTCTGTACCCCATCCATCTTTCAGGGGTATTCTTCCTAGGCTTTAAGTTATGCTGGTTTTCTAAGAGTGCCTCAATCATCTTTGGACGGGAGGCTCGGAGCCAGTTCGGTTCCCTTGACTCCATTGGTGAAAAGCAAACACAGCGGTGAGAGAGACAGATGGTGAAAGAGAGAGTGAGAGAGGGTGAGGGAGAGAGAACGGCTATGCTTCAAATCATTGCAGTCACATCGCCACAGGCAGAGACATGTGTGGTGGTTAACTAGTATTTGTATGGTATTTTCCTACTACCGCAGAGTGTGAATGACTCTGGACAGCACTACTGCATACACAGTGTCATCGTGACTGCAAACACACAGTACGGAGGACTTGACCCCATACCAATTTGAACATTAATAGATTCATGCATTTTTAAAAAGGGACTACTGCCAGGTAATATTAAAAAGCCTGGTTACCATCTACCATCCTGATGTGTGCCAAATCCCAAGGGCACATCCCAGGAGTATTCATGAGGCCAACATTATAACAGACTCCCAAAGTGCACACTGGGAAACCCTTGTTTCAAATGTAACAGAGAACAAAGAGATCCGAGGCCAACCTCCCCGGAGAGCAACAAAAATTACTTAATGCCATTGTCTGCCTATGCATTGCTTGCTCTTTGAAGTTTGAGGCTGGTATCTGTATAGCACTTTCTGACAACCGCAGATGTGAAAAGGGCTCTACACATACATGTGATTGCATTTGAGTAAGAATGAGTCTTACAACTACTTTATAATTTCACTCTGTAGCTATTTCTTCCCATTGTCATTGTTTTGTGCAGCCATGCTGTGGGTGTGTTACATAGCAGGTTCCATTTTCAATGAATCATAGGAAACATTAACGAGCCAAGAACAAGACATTTCAATGCCACTTCAGGCATGTCTTGTACCCGTGAAAGGACGAGGCCCACAGGCTTATTTAAACTAAACTATTTTTCTGGTGGTTGCCCTAGCGAACTATTCAGTCAATGTGCTTGGAATGGTTTTAGTAGAGCCCAATATAAATTCCCAAACCAGTTATATTGATCTATCTGGTAACAATGGAAGGCACTAGCATATTGTTCCCTGGCCCTGGGTTAGGCCTAAACTTGGTCAGATGCATTGGCACAGCCTTGCAGTAACATCAGTTGAACCATTCAGCTGGGTTGGGTCCATCAGGCACTAAATGTAAGAAGTGAAAGAGGAAGGGACTACCTGGACTTGTCCAATAAACGCTCATGTTCATTTTCTGTTGCAAAACATATTTTTTTCTAAATCAACACAACCCTGATGAGGAAAACACTACCATCCAACCCCCACGGCATTCATTGTGTGTGTGTGGGGGGGGGGGGGGTGAACCATATCCAACTTCTACAATAAGCTACATAAAGCCTTCCTGAGAAGGCAGGCGTGTTGTCGTTTCAATCCCAACCCATTAATCTAGTGGTGGTGGTGGGTGTCTGCTAATCCAGCATGCTCGTAATCTCCAGACTGATTAAACAGAGTCTAATGCACCATGTGCTACCCAACACTGCCTTCTTTTTATATCAAGATTTTTTTAGTTGGAAACCTTCTGGTTTGATAAGAATGATGAACAACAAGAATGATCTATAATGAAAAAAATGTGGCAAACAGAAGTATTACTGTTGTGGCAAAAAAAAAACTATTTTGTAGTGTACCCTTGCTTTGGGGCGAGATAACATGGTCATTACGGACATTACAGATAGACCTGTAGTGTGTGAGAGGAACAGATGAGGGCCATTTGAGACGCCACATTACAGTTGAGCACTGAGCAGCTAGAGTCAGTCCGGGTGGGCTTTTTTCCATTCACTGCCCAGGGGTGCAGCTGAACAACAGGACCCAGGATATGGCGACATGTGGTGCAGACTGCAGAGAGGACACGTTGTATGGAAACATCTAGAAAAGGGCTAACGGAGCCTGGCGTCAGGCTGAGAGACTGATGAACAGATATACCAAGGTGAACGTATCAACACAAGCCAGGGAAAGAAGAGACAAAAGGACGGCAGAAATAAGAGAGAACAGATGGGACGGACAAAAAAGACGAGAAGCACCCACGCAAAGAAATCCAAACCAACCCGCTTGCTTCGAGGATCCTGCGAGCTAACTGGCTCGACTGGAAAGCCAACGGATAGGTCAGCAAGCACGGAGGAGCAAGGACGTAGTGGATCCATTTGTAAATGAGCAACTCGGGTCCTTAAATCACACGAAGGACTCCTGGCACAGCCCTGTGAAGCACACAGAATAATTGAAGGACAGGGCACATAAGACCAAGCCTGTTGTTCCATAGTTTGGCTAAAAAGAGCTTAGTTCCTCTCATGCTAACTAGCCTAATGTAGGCCTAGGCTACAGTTATGTGCCAAACGGCCATGTAATAAAGGAAGCTGAGCGAGCATGACAGGATAAACAAGCTGCTACAATTATGGTAATAAAACAAGACAGACTGGGAACCAATTAGGACTAAGCTCTCACACACCAGTAACAGAAGGAAGAGGTCGGTAAGTGCTTCAGGGCTTTACTTATTTAAAACCTTGACACACCCCAAAGTTATCTCTCCCAATTTCCTTGCCATTGTTTTGGTGCAGAAGAATATAAAATACAGTTTTGCACTTAAAGCAAATTGGGATGCCAAAAGTATTGGTACAAACGGATCTCACACTCAATTTGCATTAGGTCAACACTCACATGCCCCACCGTCACTCAATATATTTCACACCAAGTTTAACATCAGTTGGAGGAAGGATAAGGACCTATTTCTCCATATTGCATTTGAAGGGATTGAAGGAAGAAAGGTATTGCATCGAGACCATGTGAGAATGAGTTGCAACAGCGACACGACAGTACATTAATACATGAGGCTTTGTGGAGATTCTCCTTAAGATGAAGAGGAACCTGTGAGAGGTGAGCACAGACGAGGAAGAGAGCGAGAAAAAAAAAAACACTACAAAAAATATAAACATCCTGTTAGCAAAGGCAGTGGGTTTGCATAATGGATGCTTGGCTAGTCTCAGGCTTTGAGACAGACAGCTGCTACAAAAAAAATGGATCGGACAGTGAAATGCACCAGAATAGGCCTATCATTATCCTGAGTCAGTGCACTGCAGCACTAAAGCTGAAGGAGGAGAACATCAGAGCCCATTTCCACAAAGCGTCTTAGAGTAGGGAGTGCTGATCAAGGATCAGTTTTGGCTTGTAGATCATAATGAATAAGATTATATGGACAGATCCTAGATATGCACTGCTACTCAGACGCTTTGTGGATAAGGGCCCAGAGCCTACTGGGCCATGTTGATCGGACATGTTGATCGCACCTGCACAGGTGACCTGTCCTGCATTTCAAACATGCTCTCCAGGAGCAAGACAGGTTTGCCTGGGGGTGTTTTGACATGGGGAAGGTGTTCACGGGAGAAGAAAAGGTCACCAGAAAGCACATGATTCTCAAAGCAACATTATTTCACAAACACATTGAGCCCATGAATGAGTAGATATGAATCTAAAAACAACTCCTGTTAGGTAGAATTGAAAGCAATAGAAAATGAACACCGGCCACCTGCCAAACAGGGGTATATTTTGGCACTGGCGGGTAAGAATGTCTAACTCAACAGCCATGTTGGCACGTGGTAACACTTTGGACTCCATAGTGTGAGTGCTACATAAAAACAGTCAAGTATGGGCACAAGTGCGAGTTGTGATTTTTGCAAAATAAATGCTGCAGTAGCAGTTTACAAAGTATTTCTGTCGTTTGGTTTCATATCTGGTAACGCACAAAGAAATCTTAATCCTAACGTTATAGCTATCCCACCTCGTACAGCAACACTGCCTGTCTGGAGGGTTGTGAGCACTGAAATATTTGTTTATAGAAGCAATGGGCACAGGCATAAAAGTTGGTTTAATTTATTTAAGTCTACCACTTTGTCCTTGTGTTTCTTGGCTATTTACATAGTTTTGTTCACAAGCTCGGTTGCTTTTCAATGTTTGAGTTTGCTCCCACAGCTAACAAAAAGAGACATCATTGGCCTCTACTAGTGACATTGTCACAGGCACATGTGATGACTTGAGTGGCCCTGTTACCAAGTTACCCTTAAAAGGGGCAGCTAAACATTTGTTAAAATACTCCGGTCACAGAATATTAAATCGAGCAATATACCACATTACTTCTTACAAGTAATACATTACTTGTTTTAGAAACATTAAGCATGTTCATCTGTTTTTCTTTGTGTAATTATGGTAAAATTGATATTTTGGCTGGTAAAAAATCAGAGTGGTTTGGTAAACCGCTACACCCCTAATGTAATTATGTGTGGGTCTGGACAAACACCGCGTGCAGACAGACATACAAGACACATCACACAAATCAAACTCGTCCTCGGGGGGTTGCTCAGAGCTAAAATGACCTTATTGTGGCTGCATCAACACCACCATAGCGACATCAACTGGTCTGGAAAGAACAAGCTTTCCTTACACAAGACACAACAGACATCCAGACACACACACGACATGGTGGTACCATCAACGAGCTTGCCAACCTAAACTATGAAAAGCAGGAATAAGTCTGTCTGTCTGGTCAGTTTAAGTGTTTGCAAACATGTTATATCTGTTCATCATATCCACGTCCATAACATTCTATGAGTCATGTACAAGAAAAAAAAAAGGAAAAACAAAGTCCCCCTCCCTCTCTGCAAGAGTGCCCTGTCACTTCTTAAAGGTGCAGGCGCCCCTATTCTCTTCTTCCACACAAACAGCCAGACAAAGACTGTAAAAAACAGCAGCGGTGTCATCATGCTCCCTCGCTCTCTCACTATAATCTGCCTGGAAGTAAGCCTATTTGGTCTTACGTAATTCGCCATGTGACCGACCAACTGCCTTCATCGTGCCTGAATGTAGGTTATCCCTCATGCCGTCGGTCCGTCTTTAGCTTTAGTTCACAACATTCAAACAAGGCCTCTGTGACTCTGACCCAGTCAGGCTCACGTGGAGTCCCAAATGGCTCCTTATCCTCTACATGGTGCACTACTTTTGATCCTAGCCCTACGGGGCCAGGTCCAAAGTAGTGCACTATATAGATTGATGAGAATGCCCATGGGCCACGCACTACACTCAATAACCAGTGGGCCTTGTGGAGCTGGATTCAGAGGAAAGCTGCAGGGCTGACTATAAAAAGATCCAAACATAGTTGAATAACATGTGGGCACTGAGGATCATAAAGAAAAGGCCAATCCAACTGAATAGGAACATCTAGCATAACCAGCAAAAGCTAGCCAGCGCTTTTCAAAAAGTTAACATAGGACCAATACTGAATACTTGAGGGTGAAATGTCAATCTACTCCTACATCATTGCATCTGCATGTAAAAAAAAAGAGATTGAAACACCATCTATAGGTTAAAATCTACTCTTGCGTTGATCACATTAAGTTACTCATCCAATGGAGTCAACAAGGCAAAAGATCAGCAATATTGGACATAAGATAACAACCGCACTGGAATTAACCTAACCTGGGGCCATGCCAGCTTCTTCTGGATATCTCTGCCTTCACTTCTCTGAAAAAGGTGGTTTCTTTCTCTGGTAAATGCCTTAGATCCAGGCTTATCCCTGAAGACATAAAAAAAAGTGTGTTTGAAGCAGAGGACAGCACTGCACCGCAGCATCAGAACACAACAGGGGTTTCATTCACTTTCATTACCCATCACTTCCATCAGGGTGACCTTCCACACAAAGGAGGGTGCAAGCCACATCCTCATGAACACAGGACCGGGAAGATGTAGCGCACACACACGCGCTTGTATGTAACATGAATGGGCCTGGATTGGGCTTACTTTCAGCAGCAGAGAGTGGTAAACTGGAGATGAACCCTGAAACTGGCAGTGTGTTACTGCTAAAACAAGGCTACAGATCCCCAGTGGCTAACAAACCAAGCCTGGATGGAGTCCCTCCCTGTCACACACTCTAGCATCTTTGTATTTTCCACTACTTCAGTCGCTGACTCACTCTCTGCTTTCTCCCCATCCTAAATTCCAATTTAGGAAACATTCCCCCATTCCACTCTGTCTTTATCCAATTCATTTTCTGTTGAGCTGAAAAAAAAAACAACCTAATAAACATTTTGTCCAGGTATCAGGTACTTACAGAGAGATGTGTCGCTGCTCGATGTCCACCCTGGTGAGCTCGTCCTCCTCCACGTCAGTCTCTCCTCCGGAGCTGCTCTCCGTGGCGTCCGAGTCGAAGGCGCTCTCCGTGGACCTCAGGTTGGTGGTTCCGCTGAGGGACAGGCGCTCCAGCTCCGCTGGTACAGAGCCGTCCTTCAGGAATCGCCCAAGCCCCTCCCTCTCCTGCAGGGTGAGAGGGGCGTCCTGGCCTCCTCGTCTCCCGCCAGTTCGGAGGGCATCCAGTGGCCCCAGTGTGCTCTCCAGGAGCCCCCCCAGCTGCTGTTGGACGTGGTGCTCCACCTGCTTGGCCTGAACCACCTGGAGGCGCTTCCTCAGGCGCCGTAGACGCCCCTCAATCTCGCCCTGCCGGCTCTTGCTCTGCTGAGACCGCTCCTTAACGTCCATTCCAAGGCTGCCCATGCCCAGGGAGGTCTGTCGGTCCATTGGGGAAAGGGATGATGTGTCCGTGGCCAGCGATGGTGGCCGTTCTGAGGGTTTGCTGTCGGGGCAGTCCATTGGGGGGTTGGTGGAGGCTGCGGGGGGTGCTGGCTGTTCAGGGTGTCCGGCAGGGTTGTAGGACAGTCCTGTGGGCTGCTGGTGCTCCCCTCCCCCATTGAGAGGAGAGTTTCCTCTAGAGGCAGCTGTGTTGGGTTGGGGCACTGAGGAGTCCAGTCCATGTCCAGCAGGAGGCCTGTTATTACCTCCATTGACCGTTGTCATACTGTCCCGGTCCGGCCCGTTTTTGGCAAACTTCTTAGCCACGCCGTTGACCGGTGGCGGTGGGCTTGACAGGGCAGGGGGACCACCTCCTCTGCTGTTACTCATGATGCTCTTGAGCTGCTCCTCTGAGAGCTCCAGTGTCTTGTGTTTCCTGGGCAGGAAGCTGGGCAGAAGGCCGTGTTTCTGCAGCAGGACGCCTTTCAGCTTCAGTGACTCCTTGGTAGAGGGAACGGACGTCACGTCTGAGCACAGGTACGACGCCACCAGCGGCTGTAGTTTCCCAAGAGGTGTGGAAGAAGCCTCGTTGCTTCGTGTCAACTCCTCCTTCCCCTTACCTGTGATGGACCCCCCGTGGGGACTGCGCTCTTCAGAGGCCTTGCGCTTGACAGCGCCGTTGCTGGAGACGAGGATGTGACTGGTGCCGCCGTTGCTCTCCACGCCGCTCGGGGAGAGGTTGGAGGAGGGCGGAGCCAGTTTGAAGCGGATGCGGTGAGCTTCGGCCGGCGCGTCGGTTAGAGCGGGCGCCATCGCAGCCATGCAGCACAGGGGGGGAGGGGGGGCGGGCGAGGGGGCCTCTCCCGGTGCCGAGGCCAGCTGCACACCACCCACCTACTGCCTCGCCAGAGGACAGCCTAGGAGAGGGAGGAAGTCGGAGAGAGGGAGAAAGAGGGGTAGAGGGAGTTTGTGTCAGAGATGTACATGAACACAGCACAACATCCGTGTGCCATTTCAAACATTCAACCTTGACAAATCATCATTCACGGTCATCCAAACCAGTCTTACACCACACCAAGATTATTCTGTGTGATGCCTCAAATTTGCCTATAGTAGTCATAATGATCTGGCCCCAATACCACATTACTACTCTGCAAGAAAACTGGTTGCTGAAGCTTTGAATACATATGAACCCATCAGATATTACTGACATGTTTCTGGAGCATAGAGGAGCAGGTGCGTAGATGAAACCATAGCTGGAGGATAGAGAGTGAAGTGGGGGGGAGGGGGCATTTACCAGCAGAACTACATTGAGAGGAGCTATGCAGCTTAATTTATGTCTGCATGGGACACAAGAGGCAACAGCTGATCTCACCAAATGTAGGTCAGAGCCCTAGCTGGAGCGAAGGCCTACCGAAACGCATCCAGACAAGGGGGATTCCAGCAGCCAAGCAGTAGACTAACGGTGGGGGGGGGGGGGGCGCGTGATGGTAAAGTACCCTACCAGGGGTCACATCTGTATTTTTCAAAGTATTCTCGTGGAGCTCAGAGGGGGCTTTTAAGACCCCGCAGCCACGCTAAGCTCACCGTTTCAATGTGCAATTTGGTTAAATGTTTGGCAGGCTGCCTGGCTAATGTAATTCAAGAACAAGGGAGAGTAGACTGAGAAGGCAGGTAAATCCTAATGGTGGAAGGAAAAATATGTAGGTGGCTGGCTAGCTTCACAAGTGCAAATTCTTCTTACATAACTGCTCAATGGAAAAATCCAATATTGCTAAGAAATGTTCAGTCATGAATACAAACAGGCCAGGCTGACAAGACGCTACATGAAATCACTATTCATTTTCTGAGAAGTAAACTAAGAGGGAGCGAGAGAGAGCAGATTGGTGTGTTATTATGCTCTGAAAGGGTGCCGTGCTGTAAAACTGCAGATCCGAAGGGTGTGGTGATGGATGACACAGGTGTTGGGTTACATTGTGCAGCTGCATAATAGGATAGGCTACATGCTCCATCATTTCCTATTAGATTAGGGCTAGGCTTAAAAATCACAAAAAAAGGCAGTGTTGTGTTCAGCTTCATTACATTTGTCAACAAAGAATGCAATAACGTAAAGAAATGCAATAATGTAGAGAATCACGTAGGCTTGTCTTATGCAATCGAGTAGCCTACGTCTTCATTACAAGGCAAAAACAATGTCCCCATGTTTCATCTGCAAGCTAAATGCAAAGCATTTGCTGGGCTATCGACCCAGTACATCAAAAACCAGACATTCAAATTATTCCTACTTCCTAGATGTTAAATTCCTTTTTCCAATTTGACTCAAAACATATATGTTGCAATAGTGATCGTTTCTCAACGAGGGTGTTTTCTTAACAGTCACAAGTAAATGAGGAAATATTGACCTATCGATGTGTCGCTGAGCAGCTGCAATATTTTAAGCAACAGCACGAGCAAGCAGAAAGGCAAGAGGTTTCCCAAAAGAAACTGAAAATGCAAATGGCAAAAATAAGGCCAGCTGCTAAGAACTGACGAGGGGGGAGGGAAGTGTCATATTCATCCTAATCTTGTGATAATGTTTTACTCAAAATGCCTTGCATGTGACAGCCATGGATAGGCTGGGACAAGCTGGGACGAGGAGCTGCTGCAGTAGGGGGGTGGGGAGGTGTGAGGAAGCAAGTTGTTCCCCCTCTGGCCAACCACATCTTATTGACAGCAAAACACTGACAATCAATCGAAGCTGAATGACAGTCAGTGCAACCAATCAGACAGCTCTGCACGATTGGTAGGTGGGGAATGTTGAACAGCAATGCAGATCAGGGCATATCTCCTCACAAAATTGGGGGAAAATGTAAGGGAGAGAAAGAGTAAAAGTGGGGGACGGGAAGGCCCGAGTCATTTGAGTTTATCGAAAGCCATTTCTGGAAGCACTTTTCAGAAATGCTCTGTGGTGAGTTGTTTTCCTAAGGCTGTTCCCCCATGTTGCTGGTTGAGTGGGGAGACGGCTTAAGTAGTGAACAGATTCTAGAACATTCTGGAGGTGTATGTTTACCTGACATGCATGAGAGGTCAACTTAACCGTGCTAATCTGAACCCATCATCTGTGCTGCTGATACCATATGTTGAGGGTCAGGTGGGGATGGAAGGCCCCACTTTAACCTTTTTGGGATAGGGGGCAGCATTTTCACTTTTGGATGAATAGCGTGCCCAGAGTGAACGGCCGCCTACTCTGTCCCAGATGCTAATGCAGTGGGGCAAAAAGGTATTTAGTCAGCCACCAATTGCACAAGTTCTCCCACTTAAAAAGATGAGGCCTGTAATTTTCATCATAGGTACACCATGACAGACAAAATGAGGGAAAAAAATCCAGAAAATCACATTGTAAAATGTGTAATTAATTTATTTGCAACTTGCACAATTGGTGGCTGACTAAATACGTTTCCCCCCACTGTATATGCTTCTAAAACTGTTTGAATGATGTCTGTGAGTGTAACAGAACTCATATGGCAGGAGAAAACCTGAGAAAAATCCAACCAGAAAGTGGGAAATCTGAAGTTTGTAGTTTTTCAACTCAGCCCCCATTGAAGATATAGTGGGATATTAGTTATGTTTCACTTCCCAAGGCTTACACTAGATGTCAACAGTATTTAGAACCTGTTTTGAGGATTCTACTCTAAAGGAGGGGCTCATAAGGGCTCTTTGGTCTGGCAGAGTGCCACAGCCTCGGTCTGGCGCGCTCACGTGAAAGGTAGCTACGTTCCACTTCATTTGTACAGACAAAGGAATTGTCCGGTTGGAAGATTAATGACGTTTTATGTTAAAAACATCCTGAAGTTTGATTCCATACTTAGGTTGGCATGTTTGTACAGGCTGTAACGGAACTTTTGGTCCGACGTTCGGCGCGACCTGAATGCGCTTTTGGATTTGTTTACCAAACAAAGATATTTGGACATTACTGATGAACATTATCGAACAAATCAAAACATTTATGGTGGAACTGGGATTCCTGGGAGTGCATTCTGATGAAGATCATCAAAGGTAAGTGAATATTTAAAATTGTATTTCTGAGTAATGTTGACTGCCCAATATCTTTTTGGCTGCTTTGTTGTCAAAAGGCTGTACTCAGATTATTGCATGGTTTGCTTTCTCCATAAAGTTGTTTAAATAAATCTGACACAGCGGTTGCATTAACCTGTTAGATCTCTAGGGGCGCCATTTCATTTTTGGATAAAAAACGTTCCCGTTTTAAGCGCGATATTTTGTCACGAAAAGATGCTCGACTATGCATATTCTTGACAGTTTTTGAAAGAAAACACTCTGAAGTTTCAGAATCTGCAAAGATATTGTCTGTAAGTGCCCCAGAACTCATTCTACAGGCGAAACCAAGATGATGCATCAACCAGGAAATTAGCAGAATTTCTGAAGCTCTGTTTTCCATTGCCTCCTTATATGGCTGTGATTGCGCAAGGAATGAGCCTACACTTTCTGTCGTTCCCCCAAGGTCTTAGCAGCATTGTGACGTATTTGTAGGCATATCATTGGAAGATTGACCATAAGAGACTACATTTTCCAAGTGTCCGCCTGGTGTCCTGCGTGGAATTCGGTGCGCAATTGCCAGCTGCTTGTACTTTTCCATTTGATATAGGGGAGAAACCATGCGTCCAAGAACGATATATCAATGAAGAGATATGTGAAAAACACCTTGATGACTGATTCTAAACAACGTTTGCCATGTTTTCAGTCGATATTATGGAGTTCATTTGGAAAAAAGTTCGCGTTTTGAGGACTGAATTTTCGTTTTTTTTTGGTAGCCAAATGTGATGTATAAAACGGAGCTATTTCTAATACACAAATAATCTTTTTGGAAAAACTGAGCATCTGCTATCTAACTGAGAGTATCCTCATTGAAAACATCAGAAGTTCTTCAAAGGTAAATGATTGTATTTGAAGGCTTTTATGTTTTTGTTGAAATGTTGCGTGCTGGATGCTAACGCTAATGCTAACGCTAAATGCTACGCTAGCTAGCTACTTTTACAGAAATTATTGTTTTCCTATGGTTGAGAAGCATCTGAGATGACAGTGTTGTTTACAAAAGGCTAAGCTTGAGAGATGGCATATTTATTTCATTTCATTTGCGATTTTCATGAATAGTTAACGTTGCGTTATGGTAATGAGCTTGAGGCTGTAGTCACGATACCGGATCCGGGTTTGGGAGATCAGAGAGGTGAAGGAGAAGTTTATCTAAAAGTTCCATGTATAATAGTCGTATCTTTATCAATGTTTATTATGAGTATTTCTGTACATTGATGTGGCTCTCTGCAATATCACTGCATGTTTTAGAACTACTGAAAGTAACGCGCCAATGTAAACTCAGATTATTATTTTTTTAATATGAACTTTATCAAACAAAACATACATGTAGTGTGTAAAATGAAGTCCTATGAGTGTCATCTGATGAAGATCATCAAAGGTTAGTGATTCATTTTATCTCTATTTCTGCTTTTTGTGACTCCTCTTTGGCTGGAAAAAATGGCTGTGTTTTTCTGTGACTTGGTGGTGACCTAACATAATCGTTTGTGGTGCTTTAATCCTTTTTATATTCAGACACTGTGGCTGGATTAACGAGAATGGTATCTTTCAAATTGTGTAAAATACTTTTAATTATGAGTTTTCAATATGGCGCCCTGCACTTTCACTGGCTGTTGCGGGGGGGGGGGGGGGGGGTTCCGCTAGCTTGTGGAACGAGATTAAAAGGGGGGATGGAGTCACTCTCCAGTTGTGGACAGGGCCCCAGGTGTTTATTTTTGTATGGCCACCCACACACACACTAGTGGTGCACGGGTCACCCGCACCAGCCGGCAATTGCTAACCCATCCGCAACCGCCCAATTATACGTGACAAGTGAAAATCTGAGGCCTGTGGAGTAGTGGGGTGCAGGATTTAGATATGTTTCTGCTTATAATTTCCAACATTTTGGTAGGCCATGTTAGTCAGCTTGTCTATAATTAGATACATGTAGTTTATCTTCTGTCATTACACAGTATGTTGCCCTAGAATACTAAATAATCCATTGCTTACCAGAATATCATAAATCGATAGAGTGAATGCTTCAATCTAGTTGACGTCGGTAAAGTTCTCTGTCATCTCTGATTCTTCCACGGAGCAAAACCTTTTAGGGACCAGGGAGAAAATTAAAATGTCCAAATGACATCAGTTTGACCGATTGTAAGGAAACAGAAAGCTGTGAAAACAACCTAACATGTTTCTGATAAGATTTCAGTTCCTTTTGGATTTTGTGGTTGAAATACTATCAGCTTTATGATGCTGATAAACATAGAGACCGTCTGTAAAAGTGCTAACAGCCCATTTTCATTCTCTCAAGATGCTGAATGAAAGAAATCATATTTCTCCACTCCTGTTCCCAAGTCAAAATGTAGCCTACATTTGGGGTTTTATTTTACTGCAAGAAATGCCTTATTCTGCAGGAATTAATATTCAAGTCTATGTGAGAGGTTATAGACCAACAGTTGGTGTGCAGGTTTCAGTTTCCATTTATCCCATCTGAACAGTAGGCTACAACTCCCTTGTCGTGCCATAGGCCTAGTTGAAGTCCCTGTCTTGTGCCTGTTGAATTTGTATAGCACCTCACAATCACCACATACCCAAATCGTTCCCAGACATTACTTTTCTGCCCCGCCCCCCCTCTTATTTTCAACTCTCCATTTCACAGCTTCAATGTAGCCTATAGATATAAATTGCACAAGAATAATGCATTTATGGACTTAAGGTATTGTTTTCTCTTTATTCAACCCGCCAGCCATCCACCTTGCCCTTCCTCCACACAACATTTCACGACCGAGACACAGATGTAACAGCGGGGACTGCGGGTTATGAGTCAACCCAAGCATCTCTTTAAAGAGGAGTGTTACTGTAGCTTGGCATTTAGTCACGTCACACTAGAACCATGCAGCTGTGTCAAATATCAACTGAGACAATAGCCAGAGCCCAGAACCAATGAAAGAGCAGCACCTAGCAAGAGCAGGGCAGACATTAGGTCTATTTAAAGGTGAAGGAAATGATAGAAGATGTTTAATACACGCATGATTACCAAACACACACACTCTCTCTCTCGCTCT
Source organism: Oncorhynchus mykiss (assembly GCF_057628025.1). NCBI lineage: Eukaryota > Metazoa > Chordata > Actinopteri > Salmoniformes > Salmonidae > Oncorhynchus > Oncorhynchus mykiss. The sequence continues at coordinate 41,514,251 of NC_143034.1, read as the reverse complement.
CTCTCTCTAGGGATGGGCATGGCTAATCAAATATCCGGATATCCGAACGGGTATTCGAACAATTGAGAGTATTCTATTTTTGGAGATAATTTTTAGGCCTATTTTAACAATGAAAAAGCTTCATCTAAATTATATTGTCCATGTTACATTGTTACACACAAGGACATACTATGACATTTGAAATGCTTAATTGAATAAAACAAAACTTTATAATGTAGTGTTTACTTAAGGCTCTTTGAGCTACTGCTGCCTCAGACGCAACGTGGTGTTGACAGTCATTGTTTACAGTTGTGCACTGTAAATGTAGCCGACAGTTCTGAGGACTCACAAAGTAATTGCTTTATTTTCAAGCTCATTTTCACTCTTATGGGCTATGGGTTGCATTTTACATTAAAATGTATTTTTATTATCATAGTGCATGAAGCCCTATGGTCAGCCCTGACAACGGTATGCTATTTTCCCAACTTCAAATAAAAATTAGCCTACAGGCACGCACACCAATGGTGAGTCCTCAAGACCTGCTGGCAGATCAAAAAAATAAAATACGACAAAAAATAAACTTGTCAGAATTTGTTTATTTTTTTAAACAAAATCAGTTCTATGATGGGGAACATCAGACTTCTCTTTCACCTTTGTTGTTAGCCTAGGCTACTCTTCGCCTAAAAACGTGCTGCTATAGCACCCTGGAAACACCTGCGCACTGTCTGAGATGTATTTATTACATTATGTTGCAAAACATTTCCCAGAAGGAAACAAACGTAACGAAGCGGGAAGGGACCTAGCCGAATTTATCCAATAGAAACTCATGTTTTGGCTAATTATTAGCTTATGATTACACCTCAGCTGTTTGCATCATTGTGAATGGTCAATTTTTTATATTGTGAATATCAGGAAAATAAATATTGATAGTATTTGAACAGTGAATTAAATCTCCTGCCCAAGTCACCCACAAAATTCAAATCAGTGCAGCCTGCTCTTTCTCTTCGCTAATGATGCGAGTGTGTGTTGCATGTAGAACATCCTAGCCTATTTAATGACGATAGGCCCTGTTTTACTAAAGTTACGAGGCAAGAAATTGCGAAATACAGCACACCATTGCGAGATACAACTTTGATTGCCGATAGATAGAAACAGAACCCTGCACTATGCCTATCTAAACAGTGCCCCTCCTCTCTCTCACAGTCCCTTGCTAGTTCACTTGTGTTCGTTTGTGTTCTCGGAAGTACAAGTAATCAGTCTCCTCCATTCCAAAAATACAAAATCTTAGGAGTCAATTCCACTGAATGTCTTGGTAAGTCACTGTATTTAACTAACTTTGAGGTACTTTTTTTTTTTTTAGGAGAGAGCGGTCTGCACAGGCAGCTCAAAATTATTTGATTGACAGTTCTGGTTGTCTAGAGATAGACATGAATTCAGCTTCAGATTACTTTACGGACAAGTAAAATGCCCTTCGTGTTGGCATTTAAAAAGCTGTAGTGCAACCTTACAAACAAACACGCCGCAGAGCTATCAAGTGTATATGTATAAAAACTGAGGTAGACATAATTTCATTGCCTGACCCTAGCGGTCATACATATGCAGTGCTTGACTTGGACTGGAATAGATGCCAGTACTGTTTATATTTAGGTACAGGAGCGCCACAATACTCTTGAGATAACATTCTTTAAAAGGTGCAGGAGCTCAAGCAGTTGAAAATGTGAAGTGCCAGTACTCGCCTCCGGTGAGCTCCTACCCAACTCAAGCACTGTACATGCATAAGAGGACCATTATTCTGCATTGTGAATTGGTGTGGAATTTTATGAATATTTCTTGAAATTTTAATGGAAAACTGATTTAAAAAAAATAGCAGTTGAAACTAGAGGTCGCCAGATTAATCGGAATGGCCGATTAATTAGGGCCGATTTCAAGTTTTCATAACAATCGGAAATTGGTATTTTTGGGCGGCGATTAATTTTTTAAAATAATAATTAATAACTGACCTGCCTAGTTAAATAAAGGTAAGAACACATTCTTATTCTCAATGACGGCCTAGGAGCGGTGGGTTAACTGTCTTGTTCAGGGGCAGAACGACAGATTTACACCATGTCAGCTCGGGGGATCCAATCTTCCAACCTTACAGTTAACTCGTCCAACGCAATAACGACCTGCCTCTCTCTCGTTGCACTCCACAAGGAGACTGCCTGTTACGCGAATGCAGTTAGCCAAGGTAAGTTGCTAGCTAGCATTAAACTTTTCTTACAAAAAACAATCAATCATAATCACTAGTTAACAACACATGGTTAATGATATTACTAGATATTATCTAGCGTGGACTGCGTTGCATATAATCTGACTGAGCATACAAGTATCTAAGTATCTGACTGACCGGTGGTAGGCAGAAGCAGGCGCGTAAACATTAATTCAAACAGCACTTTCGTGCGTTTTGCCAGCAGCTCTTCGTTGTGCGTCAAGCATTGCGCTGTTTATGACTTCAAGCCTATCAACTCCCGAGATGAGGCTGGTGTAACCGAAGTGAAATGGCTAGCTAGTTAGCGCGCGCTAATAGTGTTTCAAACATCACTCGCTCTGAGCCTTCTAGTAGTTGTTCCCCTAGCTCTGCATGGGTAACACTGCTTCGATGGTGGCTGTTGTCGTTGTGTTGCTGGTTCGAGCCCAGGGAGGAGCGAGGAGAGGGACGGAAGCTATACTGTTACACTGGCAATACTAAAGTGCCTATAAGAACATCCAATAGTCAAAGGTTAATGAAATACAAATGGGATAGAGGGAAATAGTCCTATAAATCCAATAATAACTACAACCTAAAACTTATTACCTGGGAGAAGTTTTAAATTAAAAATAATAAATCGGCATCGGCTTTTTTGGTCCTCCAATAATCGGTATCGGCGTTGAAAAAAATCATAATCGGTCGACCTCTAGTTGAAACATTAAGCAAAATATTAAATTTGTCACATCGCTAGTCAGATCCTTGCTCTGTAAAGTGGTTCCTTCTAAATATGTCCAGGCACACAAACTCAAGAAACATTTACAGTGAAACTCAAAGGATATGCACCGACTGGCACCCTATTTCCTAATGGGTCCTGGTCAAAAGCAGTGCACTGTATAGGGAGTAGGGTACCATTTGGGACCCAGACACAGCCTGTCTGCCTAAAGGAGAAGCTGTGTGTAGGGAGGAGCTAACCCAGCCTCCTGCTAGTAGCACATTACTAATACAGCAGCCAGGTTCAATCTCAGTTCACCAAACCTCAATCAAATAATCCACTACAGCAGAAAACAAGTAGGCTACGGTACAACCCCTCCCTGTTCAATGTATGTGTTCACAATTCCCTAGTAAACGGACGGACGGGGGACGGGGGGAGTGAATGACAGTTTGATTCAAGTAGGACTATATAAATTGAATGTCCTTAGCAAAATTAAGATGCAAATATGGCCCGAGTTACATAGGCTAAGATGAATCTGGTTTGTCCTAAAACTGTGTGACAAGAACAGCTTGGTATGTAGTCTACCAGAGCTGCCAGTTACCTCTTGTATCAGCTACTGCAGCCCAGGGTTTCTTAATGGGTGCTTTCCCAAGTGTCTCTACATAGAAAAGCCTTTCATCAACTTAAGCCTTTGAGAGGCAGCAGGGAGGGACAGAAATTAGGGAGTTAGGCTGTCTGGGGAAGTCCCGTCCTACACTCTCCAAATGAGGTTATAGTTTGGATGTAATCATGATGGAAAGTGAACACCATTTTAAAATAATTGTATGTTGACCAACCTTGACACACACGCACTTGCTCGCACGCGCGCACACACGTACGTACACTGAAACAACTTCGCTCAGCTATCGCTCAGCGTCACACTCATAATAACCCAGGAGAGTAAAGATCCAGTGAGGGTTTGGAACGTAAGGTGACCTCCCTTGGGCTGTTGTGTCAGAAAGTGAGATCAGACTGTGGCAATGACTCAGCACTACCTCACTCTACACAAGTAGACTACAGAGAACATTCTGGAGGATGTTTGATGCAGCCAGGGTCAAAAGTAATGCACTATGGCCTATACTACAGACACAGGGTTCCAGTTCAGACGTAGACCAGGTTTAGGGAGGAGGAACAGAGCAGTCATACACCACTGCTTCCAGACACCTCTAGAATGTTTATTCACAAGGTGATGTCATAGAGCAGGAGAGAGAGAGAAACCACGAAACATTCATAGCACACATTTACTCGTGACTTAGGCTACTTCCTATGAATACAGTATAGCATGTTTTTAACCTCTGGACATTTCCATGTAAAAAAAGGCCCCATGAGCCCCAACATGTGAAGTTCATGTCAAATCTGGTGCCAAATGAAAGCTAGGAGTCTGCATTTTTGAGAAATGAAGGCATACATAACTTTAACCATTTTCCATCCTCAAAATTAGGAATAATCAAAGGCTTTGATTACTGGTCAAACAGACGGAAAAGTCTTAAAATGCATTTGAAATATTTCAAAACATAATAATGCATAAGTAAAGACACTGCCAACTAATATCAACACATATTTTGTTTAATAAACATTGGCCTGTGCCTTAATTCTGTTACCAAAATCCCACATATCTTTAAGATATTTTCTAATTTCTCTCGCTATTGAGGGAGGATAATGAAAGTTCACAGAAGTAACCAGGTAGAAACCATATCTATTTGGTTTCTTAATTATTAAGTGATTAAAACTTGAATTTAACCAAATTGGTAACAGAATTTCCTTAAACTCAGTAAAGGAATTACTGCAATTGAATTGGCTACAATGAGAAATCAGTAGTCACAAACCAGTCTTCCCTTCCATTGGCATATTATTATGTTAAACGCTGGTGGTCGAAGCTGGCTCTCTCCCTCTCGCAAATACAATCAAAAGTGAACTAAACAATCAAAAATTAACAGTAAACTCAAAGGTTTCAAAAGGAAGACATTTCAAAATGTCATATGGCTTTGTATAGTGTTATAACGGGCAAATAGTTAATGTATAAAAAGGGAAAATAAACACAAATATAGGTTGTATTTACAATGGTGTTTGTTCTTCACTGGTTGCCCTTTTCTTGTAGCAACAGGTGACAAAATCTTGCTGCTGTGATGGCACACTGCGGTATTTCACCCAATATATATGGACGTTTATCAACATTTGATTTGTTTTCTAAATCTTTGTGGGTCTGTGTAATCAAGGGAAATATGTCTCTCTTTCCTTAAATTTTGGGTCAGTTACCGTGGTCAGGTATTCTGCCACTGTGTACTCTCTTTCAGGGCCAAATATCATTCCAGTTTGGAAAGAATTTAACAGAAAACAGAGTAATGTGTCAAGTAATTATCTTTTTGTTTTCTCATGATTTGGTTGGGTCTAATTGTGTTGCTGTTGCTGTCCTGGGGCTCTTTTTGTGAACAGAGCCCCATGACCCACTTGCTTAGGGGATTCTTCTCTAGGGTAATCTCTCTGTAGGAGATGGCTTTGTTATGGAAGGCTTTTGAATCGCTTCCTTTCAAGTTGTTGTAGAATTTAAACGGCTATTTTCTGGAGTTTGATCATTATTGGGTATCGGCCTACTTCTGCTCTGCATGCATTATTTGTCGATGTACGTTGTACACACTTATTTTCCACCATAATTTGCAAATAAATGAATAAATCCTACAATGTGATTTTCTGGATTTTTTCCTTCTCATTTTGTCTGTCATAGTTGAAGTGTACCTATGATGAAAATTACAGGCCTCCCATCTTTTTTAAGTGGGAGAACTTGCACAATTGGTGGCTGACTAAATACTTTTTTGCCCCACTGTATTTTTAGACAGATCCTAATTGGGATGTCAAATTTACGTTCCTTTTGATGGCGTAGAAGGCCCTTCTTACCTTGTCTCAGATCGTTCACAGCTTTGTGAAAGTTACCGGTGGTGCTGATGTTTAGGCCTAGGTAGGTGTAGTTTGTGTGCTCAAGGACAACGGTGCCTAGACGGAATTGTTATTTGTGGTCCTGGCAACTGGACCTTTTTTTTTGGAACACCATTATTTTTTGTCTTGCTGAGATTTACTGTCCGGGCCCAAGTCTGACAGAAGATCTAGGTGCTGCTGTAGGCACTCTTTGGTGTCTCGCTCACACACATACACAAGCTCCCTCTCTTTCCATTTATTGTAACCCGCATCTAAGCACCAACCAACACCGGACGTCAATCGAAGTTGAAAAGTGAATGAAATTTGGTCAGTCGGCCATGGCCTTGATTTCAACGTCCAAAGAATACGTTTTTGACAAGATCTGGGCCGGCATTCATTTCAACGTCCAACAATGTTTATTTTTGGTCCAGTCCGGCCTTGATTTGGCCCATACATAGACATCCATGATTGGTTCAAATCTAAACCAATCATAGACGTTTATGTTTTACACGTGTTAAGAGCACCGTACAGTAAATATCTTTTTTAAAAGTGGAGTATAGTTCAGTACAGTCCTGTATGGAACAGTACTCTAGAGTTGAGTATACTATAATTTACTGCATTGTACTAATCCATTAATGGCAAGAAATTGGAATTCATTGCCCATGACAATCAACCGTTCTCTGTCGTGGATGATGTTGACTTTCGCCAACTGGTCCAGCACCATGATCCCCAGTACACACAACCAAGTAGGGCGGTATTTTTCAGATGTTGCCCTACCGGATGTTACACAGTATTGTTGAAACGCATATCCATGAGCGTCACTGCTATTAGCTTCACAACTGACATTTGGGCCAGCCATGTCAGCCCCATGTGCATGCGGAGTCTGACAGTACAGTGGGTTGATGAGGATTTTGTACTGAGGAAAGCCGTATAGAATGTGCTGGTTCTCACACCGCTGCTGCCATGTCAATGGCATTTGAGAACATGTTTGAAACATGAACACACTCCTAGCTCCATTCAAACAACTGACTCGAGAAATAAGCTCACCAGCTGCGTCTGCAGCAGACATCATACCCTCCGTCATGGCATTGAAACGCCTGCTCAACAAAACTGCCGGCACAGACCGTCGGGTTAAAACTTGCAAAAGTACTCTACTAGAGGCTCTGAACAAGCGAGTCGGTGGTATTCTCTCTGAGCCTCTTTACTGTGTCACCACCATGCTTGATGCTAGGTACAAGGACCGCTAATTTGACGCAGACAAGAAACAGGGTTTACGTGAAATGTTACAGACACAGATGGACAAGATGGAAACGGACACAGTGACAGTTGGCACAGAGGAAGAGGACCCACGACAGAAGAAGCAACAGACAGAGATGAAACTTCACTGCTTGGCATGTATGAGGAAATCCTGGGCGAAAATTAAATGACTGAACCATGAAACAGCACAGCAAGTGAAACAAAAATATTTTGGTCAGTGTGTGTGTTTCAACTATTTAACTGTACTATAATGCCACTCAAATTCTAAATATCAGTTATCGCTATCGTGTTTTTTGGCAAGGAAAATATTGGATATCGGCCAAAAATGTCATATAGGTGCATCCCTACTCCTCACCGTTGAATTTGACACATTTATTCTGCCTATACAACCAGGCAAGCAAGAGTGGCTCTCTAACACACATGCGGTGATACAAACAAATTCACATTCTCATGGATGACCCTGAGCCATATTGCTCGCCGGGCATGGCGGTGTGGAGCCGAGCGTTGGAAACAGGACTCCTGTTACAGAGCCCTTTAAGACCAACCCTCCCAGTCTAACCAGTTGCAGGCATATAAGAAGCTCCATCCAGCCAGCGATACCCTGTCCAACCAACCGCAGGCTCCGTTTAGGCACAAATTTCACACAATCACCTTATTCCGATGAGGCCCATCTCACCTAGTCATGATGCATATTCTACGCCCATCACCCTATTATGCACAGAAGTAATTAAATTAGGTTCATCTTCGGTGGAGGCAGCCTTCGCAGGGTTAGCACCAGTAAAACCTGAAATGGATCAACCTCCAGTACAGAGGGAAAAATGTAGGCTGTGCTAAAAAAGGTTAAAATTAGGAAAACGGGCTAGTAATTTTGTCATAACACAATATACGGTACTTACCATTTATGATGGTTAAGCATAAAGACCTAGGCCTAATGTTGGTCAAAAACATGCTAAGTATGTCACAGGAAGGCCAAAAAGATAATCAAGGACATCAACCACCCGAGCCACTGCCTGTTCACCCCGCCATCATCCAGAAGATGAGGTCAGTACAGGTGCATCAAAGCTGGGGCCGAGAGACTGAAAAGCAGCTTCTATCTCAAGGCCATCAGACTGTTAAACAGCCATCACTAAATCAAATCAAAAATCACATTTTATTTGTCACATACACATGGTTAGCAGATGTTAATGCGAGTGTAGCGAAATGCTTGTGCTTCTAGTTCCGACAATGCAGTAATAACCAACAAGTAATCTAACTAACAATAACAAAACTACTGTCTTATACACAGTGTAAGGGGATAAAGAATATGTACATAAGGATATATGAATGAGTGATGGTACAGAGCAGCATAGGCAAGATACAGTAGATGGTATTGAGTGCAGTATATACATGAGATGAGTATGTAAACAAAGTGGCATAGTTAAAGTGGCTAGTGATACATGTATTACATAAGGATGCAGTCGATGATATAGAGTACAGTATATACGTATGCATATGAGATGAATAATGTAGGGTAAGTAACATTATATAAGGTAGCATTGTTTAAAGTGGCTAGTGATATATTTACATCATTTCCCATCAATTCCCATTATTAGTGGCTGGAGTTGAGTCAGTGTCAGTGTCAGTGTGTTGGCAGCAGCCACTCAATGTTAGTGGTGGCTGTTTAACAGTCTGATGGCCTTGAGATAGAAGCTGTTTTTCAGTCTCTCGGTCCCAGCTTTGATGCACCTGTACTGACCTCGCCTTCTGGATGATAGCGGGGTGAACAGGCAGTGGCTCGGGTGGTTGATGTCCTTGATGATTTATGGCATTCCTGTAACATCGGGTGGTGTAGGTGTCCTGGAGGGCAGGTAGTTTGCCCCCGGTGATAGTTTGCCCCCGGTGATGCGTTGTGCAGACCTCACTACCCTCTGGAGAGCCTTACGGTTGTGGGCGGAGCAGTTGCCGTATCAGGCGGTGATACAGCCCGCCAGGATGCTCTCGATTGTGCATCTGTAGAAGTTTGTGAGTGCTTTTGGTGACAAACCAAATTTCTTCAGCCTCCTGAGGTTGAAGAGGCGCTGCTGCGCCTTCTTCACGATGCTGTCTGTGTGAGTGGACCAATTCAGTTTGTCTGTGATGTGTATGCCGAGGAACTTAAAACGTGCTACCCTCTCCACTACTGTTCCATCGATGTGGATAGGGGGGTGTTCCCTCTGCTGTTTCCTGAAGTCCACAATCATCTCCTTAGTTTTGTTGACGTTGAGTGTGAGGTTATTTTCCTGACACCACACTCCGAGGGCCCTCACCTCCTCCCTGTAGGCCGTCTCGTCGTTGTTGGTAATCAAGCCTACCACTGTTGTGTCGTCCGCAAACTTGATGATTGAGTTGGAGGCGTGCGAGGCCACGCAGTCGTGGGTGAACAGGGAGTACAGGAGAGGGCTCAGAACGCACCCTTGTGGGGCCCCAGTGTTGAGGATCAGCGGGGTGGCGATGTTGTTGCCTACCCTCACCACCTGGGGGCGGCCCGTCAGGAAGTCCAGTACCCAGTTGCACAGGGCGGGGTCGAGACCCAGGGTCTCGAGCTTGATGACGAGCTTGGAGGGTACTATGGTGTTGAATGCCGAGCTGTAGTCGATGAACAGCATTCTCACATAGGTATTCCTCTTGTCCAGATGGGTTAGGGCAGTGTGCAGTGTGGTTGAGATTGCATCGTCTGTGGACCTATTTGGGCGGTAAGCAAATTGGAGTGGGTCTAGGGTGGAGGTGATATGGTCCTTGACTAGTCTCTCAAAGCACTTCATGATGACGGAAGTGAGTGCTACGGGGCGGTAGTCGTTTAGCTCAGTTACCTTAGCTTTCTTGGGAACAGGAACAATGGTGGCCCTCTTGAAGCATGTGGGAACAGCAGACTGGTATAGGGATTGATTGAATATGTCCGTAAACACACCGGCCAGCTGGTCTGCGCATGCTTTGAGGGCGCGACTGGGGATGCCGTCTGGGCCTGCAGCCTTGCGAGGGTTAACACGTTTAAATGTCTTACTCACCTCGGCTACAGTGAAGGAGAGTCCGCATGTTTTCGTTGAAGGCCGTGTCAGTGGCACTGTATTGTCCTCAAAGCGGGCAAAAAAGTTATTTAGTCTGCCTGGGAGCAGGACATCCTGGTCCGTGACTGGGCTGGATTTCTTCTTGTAGTCCGTGATTGACTGTAGACCCTGCCACATGCCTCTTGTGTCTGAGCCGTTGAATTGAGATTCTACTTTGTCTCTGTACTGACCCTTAGCTTGTTTGATAGCCTTGCAGAGGGAATAGCTGCACTGTTTGTATTCGGTCATGTTACCAGTCACCTTGCCCTGATTAAAAGCAGTGGTTCGCGCTTTCAGTTTCACGCGAATGCTGCCATCAATCCACGGTTTCTGGTTAGGGAATGTTTTAATCGTTGCTATGGGAACGACATCTTCAACGCACGTTCTAATGAACTCGCACACCGAATCAGCGTATTCGTCAATGTTGTTATCTGACGCAATACGAAACATGTCCCAGTCCACGTGATGGAAGCAGTCTTGGAGTGTGGAGTCAGCTTGGTCGGACCAGCGTTGGACAGACCTCAGCGTGGGAGCCTCTTGTTTTAGTTCCTGTCTGTAGGCAGGGATCAACAAAATGGAGTCGGGGTCAGCTTTTCCGAAAGGAGGGCGGGGCAGGGCCTTATATGCGTCGCGGAAGTTAGAGTAACAATGATCCAAGGTTTTTCCACCCCTGGTTGCGCAATCGATATGCTGATAAAATTTAGGGAGTCTTGTTTTCAGATTAGCTTTGTTAAAATCCCCAGCTACAATGAATGCAGCCTCCGGATAAATGGATTCCAGTTTGCAAAGAGTCAAATAAAGTTTGTTCAGAGCCATCGGCGTGTCTGCTTGGGGGGGGGGATATATACTGCTGTGATTATAATCGAAGAGAATTCTCTTGGTAGATAATGCAGTCTACATTTGATTGTGAGGAATTCTAAAATCAGGTGAACAGAAGGATTTGAGTTCCTGTATGTTTCTTTCATCACACCATGTCTCGTTAGCCATAAGGCATACGCCCCCGCCCCTCTTCTTACCAGAAAGATGTTTGTTTCTGTCGGCGCGATGCGTGGAGAAACCCGCTGGCTGCACCGCCTCGGATAGCGTCTCTCCAGTGAGCCATGTTTCCGTGAAGCAAAGAACGTTACAGTCTCTGATGTCCCTCTGGAATGCTACCCTTGCTCGGATTTCATCAACCTTGTTGTCAAGAGACTGGACATTGGCGAGAAGAATGCTAGGGAGTGGTGCACGATGTGCCCGTCTCCGGAGTCTGACCAGAAGACCGCCTCGTTTCCCTCTTTTTCGGAGTCGTTTTTTTGGGTCGCTGCATGGGATCCATTCCGTTGTCCTGGGTGAAAGGCAGAACACAGGATCCGCGTCACGAAAAACATATTCTTGGTCGTACTGATGGTGAGTTGACGCTGATCTTATATTCAGTAGTTCTTCTCGACTGTATGTAATGAAACCTAAGATGACCTGGGGTACTAATGTAAGAAATAACACGTAAGAAAACAAAACACTGCATAGTTTCCTAGGAACGCGAAGCGAGGCGGCCATCTCTGTCGGCGCCGGAAGTCAATAGCACATTAGAGGCTGCTGCCAAAAGGCATAGACTAGGAATCACTGGCAACTTTAAGGAATGGAACACTCGTCACTTTAGTAATGTTTACATATCTTGCACTACTCATCTCATATGAGTATACAGTATTCAATAGTATTCTACGGTATCTTAGTCACTTAATGTTTATATATCTGGCATTACTCATGTCATGTGTATATACTGTTTTCTATACGATATCTTAATTCGTTCCGCTCTGACATCGCTCGTCCATATGTATATAGTCTTAATTCATTCCTACATAGATGTGTGAATATGTTGTATAATTTCTTAGATATTAATTGTTAGATATTACTGCACAGTCGGGAGCTAGAAGCACACACATTTGGCTACACCCACAAAAAAATCTGCTAATCACGTGTATGTGACTTATTAAATTTGATTTGAAAAAAGGTCTATCGGTAAGAATTATATATACAGTTGAAATTGGAAGCATACAGTAAAAATTCCCTGTCTTAGGTCAGTTTGGATCACCACTTTATTTTAAGATTGTGAAATAATAGTAGAGAACATTTATTTCAGCTTTTATTTATTTCATCACATTCCCAGTGGGTCAGAAGTTAACATACACTCAATTAGTATTTGGTAGCATTGCCTTTAAATTGTTTAACTTGGGTCAAAAGTTTTAGGTAGCCTACCACAAGTGTCCCACAATATGTTGGGTGAATTTTGGCCCATTCCTCCTTACAGAGCTGGTGTAACTGAGTCAGGTTTGTAGGCCGCCTTGCTCGCACACACTCTCAGTTCTGCCCACAAATTCTCCATAGGATTGAGGTCAGGGCTTTGTGATGGCCACTCCAATACCTTGACTTTGTTGTTCTTAAGCCATTTTTCCACAACTTTGGAAGTATGCTTGGGGTCATTGTCCGTTTGGAAGACCCATTTGCGACCAAGCTTTAACTTCCTGACTGATGTATTGAGATGTTGCCATCTATTATGTGAAGTGCACCAGTCCCTCCTGCAGCAAATTACCCCCACAACATGATGCTGCCACCCCCGTGATTCACGGTTGGGCTGGTGTTCTTCGGCTTGCAAGCACCCCCCTTTTTCCTTCAAACACAACGATGGTCATTATGACCAAACAGTTCTATTTTTGTGTCATCAGACCAGAGGACATTTCTCCAAAAAAGTACGATCTTCGTCCCCATGTGCAGTTGCAAACCATTGTCTGGCATTTTTATGGCGGTTTTGGAGCAGTGGCTTCTTCCTTGCTGAGCGACCTTTCAGTTTATAGCGATATAGGACTCATTTTACTGTGGATATAGATACTTTTGTACTTGCTTCCTCCAGCATCTTCACAAGGTCCTTTGCTGCTGTTCTGGGATTACGTTGCACTTTTCGCACCAAAGTACGTTAATCTCTAGGAGACCGAACGCGTCTCCTTCCTGAGCGGTATGACGGCTACGTGGTCCCATGGTGTTTATACTTGAATACTATTGTCTTGGCTGATTTCTTTTGATTTTCCCATGATGTCAAGCAAATAGGCACTGAGTTTATAGGTAGGCCTTGAAATACAGGTACACCTCCAAATGACTCAAATTATGTCACTTAGCCTACCAGAAGCTTCTAAAGCCATGACATCGTTTTCTGCAATTTTCCAAGCTGTTTAAAGGTTCAGTCACCTTAGTGTATGTAAACTTCTGACCCACTGGAGTTGAGATACAGTGAGTAAAATGAAATAATCTCTCTGTAAACAATTGTTGGATAAAAAACCTGTGTCATGCACAAAGTAGATGTCCTAACCGACTTGCCAAAACTAGTTTTGTGTGGAGTGGTTGAAAATGAGATAATGATTCCAACCTAAGTGTATGTAAACTTCCAACTTCAACTATATATATATATATATATATATATATATATATATATACACATACACACACACACACACACACACACAGTGCCTTGCGAAAGTATTCGCCCCCCTTGAACTTTGCGACCTTTTGCCACATTTCAGGCTTCAAACATAAAGATATAAAACTATTTTTTGTGAAGAATCAACAACAAGTGGGACACAATCATGAAGTGGAACGACATTTATTGGATATTTCAAACTTTTTTAACATATCAAAAACTGAAAAATTGGGCGTGCAAAATTATTCAGCCCCTTTACTTTCAGTGCAGCAAACTCTCTCCATAAGTTCAGTGAGGATCTCTGAATGATCCAATGTTGACCTAAATGACTAATGATGATAAATACAATCCACCTGTGTGTAATCAAGTCTCCGTATAAATGCACCTGCACTGTGATAGTCTCAGAGGTCTGTTAAAAGCGCAGAGAGCATCATGAAGAACAAGGAACACACCGGGCAGGTCCGAGATACTGTTGTGAAGTTTTTAAAGCCGGATTTGGATACAAAAAGATTTCCCAAGCTTTAAACATCCCAAGGAGCACTGTGCAAGCAATAATATTGAAATGGAAGGAGTATCAGACCACTGCAAATCTACCAAGACCTGGCCGTCCCTCTAAACTTTCAGCTCATACAAGGAGAAGACTGATCAGAGATGCAGCCAAGAGGCCCATGATCACTCTGGATGAACTGCATAAAAGCAGCATCATGGTTTGGGCCTGCTTTTCTTCAGCAGGGACAGGGAAGATGGTTAAAATTGATGGGAAGATGGATGGAGCCAAATACAGGACCATTCTGGAAGAAAACCTGATGGAGTCTGCAAAAGACCTGAGACTGGGACGGAGATTTGTCTTCCAACAAGACAATGATCCAAAACATAAAGCAAAATCTACAATGGAATGGTTCAAAAATAAACATATCCAGGTGTTAGAATGGCCAAGTCAAAGTCCAGACCTGAATCCAATCAAGAATCTGTGGAAAGAACTGAAAACTGCTGTTCACAAATGCTCTCCATCCAACCTCACTGAGCTCAAGCTGTTTTGCAAGGAGGAATGGGAGAAAATGTCAGTCTCTCGATGTGCAAAACTGATAGAGACATACCCCAAGCAACTTACAGCTGTAATCGCAGCAAAAGGTGGCGCTACAAAGTATTAACTTAAGGGGGCTGAATAATTTTGCACGCCCAATTTTTCAGTTTTTGATTTGTTAAAAAAGTTTGAAATGACCAATAAATGTCGTTCCACTTCATGATTGTGTCCCACTTGTTGTTGATTCTTCATAAAAAAATAGTTCTATATCTTTATGTTTGAAAACTGAAATGTGGCAAAAGTTTGCAAAGTTCAAGGGGGGGCGAATACTTTCGCAAGGCACTGTATATATATATATATATATATATATATATATATATATATACACACACATTTCATTTTTACAACAAAACAATATCCTACCTATTGACTGAGAAACATCAATGACTCTCCCTCACCTGGTCTAGTACCAGGTAAATCCATCAGACTCTGCAGCTACTCGGATTGCAGCTGAAGGTCATAACCTTTCTCTATGCCATCCGTGGGAACCATCCACAGACTCACATTAAACCCAGCCCTTGAATGCGATAAGGATTTCTCCAGCATGCAGCAGTTAATGTGTCCGGATCAAAGTTCCCATGCTACACTGATAATGACTGTGTGTGTGTGTGTGGAGCAGTTCAGCTGTTGGAAGCTCATGGAGCGATGCGCAATGCTAAAACCTGCTCTGCGGTCAAGAAAGAAAGTAAACTCCCGCTCCAAATCCACACCATTCATTAAAATCACAATTTAACCAACACCCATCTATTTTTGTGACTACCTGGGCCTACCAATTGGTTTAAATATCGAAACCAAACCATACAGATTTGAATTAAAAGTATTTGAATAAACCTGAAATGGTGAATGTAAGAAGCGAACATCATTTCAGATTAAACAGCATATAAAAACACTAAATAGGTCAGGAACCAGACAGAGAGCCTAAGGAAGAACAAAAAGGAAGTATTTAAATCATTAGGCTGGACAAAGTTCAACTACTGTTTAACGGATGCCCAGCCTCACTTTTCTCCACACACAGGGAAAAACATTAAATAAAACTGATGTTCTTTTTTGGCCAATATACGCGGCTATTTGTTTATAATGCACTGTCCGCTCTCCCTTGAGGCTTTCCAAAGTTGATGCCCAAGAGACCAAACAGCCTCAGATCACACGCTCAGATCATGTTCGAGCCTTGGATTGGACAGTGAAACACACACACGCTCGCACCTGCACGCAATGTGCAGTCATGGCTGAAGCCAGCGCAAATTCCAACTGTTTGTGTCCAGGTTAAACCGGGGACATCCCTCATCAAATTCATGGCATTGCATAATTTTCAGATCTATCAGAAGCGATGAATAGACAAAACAACAATGTAATTTATAGGGATGCACGGAATAATCGGTGAACATATCGGAATCAGACGATATTAGCTAATAATGCCAACATTAGTATCGGCCGATGTCTAGATTAATGCCGATGTACAAAACCGATGTCAAAGCTTACGTGCATACCTATATACAGTGGGGCAAAAAAGGATTTAGTCAGCCACCAATTGTGCAAGTTCTCCCACTTAAAATGATGAGGCCTGTAATTTTCATCATAGGAACACTTCAACTATGACAGACAAAATGAGAGAAAAAAATCCAGAAAATCACATTGTAGGATTTTTAATGAATTTATTTGCAAATGATGGTGGAAAATAAGTATTTGGTCAATAACAAATGTTTCTCAATACTTTGTTATATACCCTTTGTTGGCAATGACAGAGGTCAAACGTTTTCTGTAAGTCTTCACAAGGTTTTCACACACTGTTGCTGGTATTTTGGCCCATTCCTCCATGCAGATCTCCTCTAGAGCAGTGATGTTTTGGGGCTGTTGCTGGGCAACACAGACTTTCAACTCCCTCCAAAGAGTTTCTACGGGGTTGAGATCTGGAGACTGGCTAGGCCACTCCAGGACCTTGAAATGCTTCTTACGAAGCCACTCCTTCGTTGCCCGGGCGGTGTGTTTGGGATCATTGTCATGCTGAAAGACCCAGCCACATTTCATCTTCAATGCCCTTGCTGATGGAAGGAGGTTTTCACTCAAAATCTCACGATACATGGCCCCATTCATTCTTTCCTTTACACGGATCAGTCGTCCTGGTCCCTTTCCAGAAAAACAGCCCCAAAGCATGATGTTTCCACCCCCATACTTCACAGTAGGTATGGTGTTCTTTGGATGCAACTCAGCATTCTTTGTCCTCCAAACACGATGAGTTGAGTTTTTACCAAAAAGTTATATTTTGGTTTCATCTGACCATATGACATTCTCCCAATCTTCTTCTGGATCATCCAAATGTTCCTAGCAAACTTCAGACGGGCCTGGACATGTACTGGCTTAAGCAGGGGGACACGTCTGGCACTGCAGGATTTGAGTCCCTGGCGGCGTAGTGTGTTACTGATGGTTACTGATGAGCCAGAAATCTTGCTTGTTTGTAGGTGACCAAATACGTATTTTCCACCATAATTTGCAAATAAATTAATTAAAAATCCTACAATGTGATTTTCTGGATTTTTCCCCCTCATTTTGTCTGTCATAGTTGAAGTGTACATATGATGAAAATGACAGGCCTCATCTTTTTAAGTGGGAGAACTTGCACAATTGGTGGCTGACCAAAAACTTTTTTGCCCCACTGTAACATGATGTAATGACGCCATGTAAAAATGTTGTGCTACAAGTGCTGCACAGCATTCCTAACCTAGCCCACAATGTCTGCTATGTGGATTTAGCAGTAAACAAGTTGAGCAGTCATTTGAAACAGTAAGAAAATTTCAGCAAGACAATTCAAAGGAGAAATCCATCAAAGCCAAGATAATGGAATTCATTGCCCTTGACAATCAACTGTTCTCTGTCATGGGTGATGTTGGCTTTCGCCAACTGGTCGAGCACCGGTACACATTACCAAGTGTGCTATTTTTCAGATGTTGCCCTGCCGGAGTTACACAGTAATAGCGTCACTGCTATTCCCGACATGCTTACTATGGAACGCCGTTTGGGTCTTTGCGTGTCAATAAAGATACAGTAGCACTGTCAAAGCTGTACAAAAAACGTCTGCAAACAAGCAAACAGCGGCCATGATCGATGTGTTTACAATATCGCAATGGTAATAACGCATAATTTGTTTGACCACAACTTCTGGGGTGGCTAGCTTTAGCTTGGTACATAGCTAGCACCTATACAACCAGCCTGAAAACAATGACCAGTAGAAACTGCAGTCATTTTCATTATTCTAGACAATGATTTAGGAATCCGTGTGAGTAAGTATTAGCTAGGTTGCCACTTGTTCGCCTATTGAAATTGAACTTTAGTTAATGAAAATAAATAGCTAGCCAGCTACTTAACCCTGTTGCCCAAAGCTAACGTTATAAGCAGCCAGCTAGCTTCATCTGGCTAGTGAAGCTTGACCGGACCGGGTTATGTGTTGTGAAGCTAGCCACAATAAGGATCAGACTTGGAAATTTTCCATGGGAAGTTAAGCCCGGGAATTTTGCTTAAATTCATCAAAAAAAGTTAGCTTATAACAGTGAACCTTTTTTGCGGGATACACAAGGCAATTCTAGAGCTTGTGGCATATTTTGGTTAAACTATCGGCAATTCAATGGAATTGCAACCCTCTGCATGCACAGTGCATTTTCCCATCACATGTACAGCTGATTCTCAAGATCTTGCACACCAATGAGATGCTATTGAGCCCATACTACTACACTGTCTGAGTCAAGGACTACATGCTTTCTGTTAAGTTTTGATTACAATACTGGGTGGGTTGAATATATTTTATTTGACATACATTATTTTTTGTTAACTAGTAAATAGTAGCCTACAGCAAAGTGTGTTTAAATCATTTCTAACTTGTTCATTTCTGCTAGTTAGTTTTTGCTACCATGTGGGTTTTAGCTTGCTTGAGCCTGCTAACTGAGGAGTGTTAATTATGTTTCATTTTAAAACATTTATCTTACAAAGGTGATGTTTAATCTAACTGCTTAACTATTTATCTGTACATGGAATTGTATTTGTTTTGACTAAAATCTTTACAGGAAAATGCCACGGGCACTCTCTGATGTGTGGTGACATTTCACTGCAGCTAATGTAGAAGGAAAAGCTGTGCACATTTGCAAATACTGTGCCAAATCATATGTGAAGAATACAACAAAGATGCAGAATCATCTGGCAAAGTGCATGAAGTTCCCTCAGCGCTCACAACAAGCAACCTCTGACAACAAGTCCCTCTACCTCTATTCGAGGTGAAAATGATGAATCAGACACCTTATGCATACACAGACAGCTGTGTATGTAACTGGTTCACCTCTGATGCTCACAGGCAATGTGTATTGGAAGAGATTTCGGAATGTTCTTTGCCCAGCATACACCCCTCCAAACAGACATGCTTTATCTACTCATTTGCTGGATGCAGAGTTCAACAGAGTTCAAGTGAAGGTCAAGCAAATCATAGAGAAAGCAGACTGTATTGCAATCATCTCTGATGGGTGGTCGAATGTTGTTGGGCAAGGAACAATTAACTACATAATCTCCACCCAACCAGTATTCTACAAGAGCACAAGGGACAACAGACACATCGCAGATGAGCTGAAGGCAGTCATCAATGACCTTGGACCGCAGAAGGTATTTGCACTGGTGACAGACAATGCTGCAAACATGAAGGCTGCTTGGTCTAAAGTGCAGGAGTCCTACCCTCACATCACACCCATTGGTTGTGCTGCCCATGCATTGAATCTGCTCCTCAAGGACAACATGGCACTGAAAACAATGGATATACTCTACAAGAGAGCCAAGGAAATAGTTAAGTATGTGAAGGGTCATCAAGTTATAGCGGCAATCTACCTCACCAAGCAAAGCGAGAAGAATAAGAGCACCACATTGAAGCTGCCAAGCAACACCTGTTGGGGTGGTGTTGTCATCACGTTTGACAGTCTCCTGGAGGGGAAGGGAGTCTCTGCAAGAAATGGCCATATCAGTCTGCTGATAGGGACAGCCCCATCAAGAGGATCCTCCTGGAGGATGTATTTTGGGAGCGTGGTAAGCAGCCTGAAACCTATAGCAGTAGCCATTGCACAGATTGAGGGAGACAATGCCATCCTGTCTGATGTTCAGACTCTGCTTGCGGATGTAAGAGAAGAAATCTGTACTGCCCTTCCCACTTCACTGTTGCTCCAAGCAGAGGAAACTGCAGTTCTGAAATACATCAAAAAGCGTGAAGACTTCTGCCTGAAACCTATACTTTGTGGATCAGTGGCTCTTTCCCTGTTGCCTCCATCATCCTCCAAATCCCACCAACATCAACCGCCTCAGAGTGCAACTGGTCCATGTTTGGGAACACACACCAAAGCATGCAACAGGCTGACCAATACAATGGTTGAAAAATTGGTGGCCATCCAGGCAAATCTGATGGTTTTGGAGCCTGATAATGAGCCATCCTCAACAAGGTTGGAAAGTGACCGTGAATATTAGGCCTCAAGAGTCTGATGTTCAAGAGGTGGACATTTAGGAGGTCTAGGGAGACGACATGGAAGCCTGAGAGGAGAGCTTTAGTTTAGCCTATAATTTTACAAATGTATGTTGAAAATGTTTTTGGGAGATGCGATGGATCATTGGGGATCATTCAATATTCCCTTTCTTTTGTTGTTCAGTGAAATCATCCCATGTGAAGAGTCAACTCATTTATTCAAAAGTTAAATTCGTAACTAAATCGTTTTTAAAATTTCTTTTGGAAGGATTTAAACATTTGCAATTATGTCTACTTATGATAAGGTAAAATGTTTATGTTTCTGTCTCCATATGATACGTTAAATATATCCAATGTAAAAAAAAACATCCACATTTAAAGGGTATTAATATTAATTTGCATATATTTCTGTTATTCCCACAGAAATTTCCACCTCTGATTATTCCCCAAAATGTGCAACCCTATTAGGCACAATAGTGGAATTTGCGTTCAAAATAAAAGTATGTCATGTCATTGACAATGATGCAAATTAATACAAATAGTAGCAGAATTATGCCATACTTTTATTTTGAAGGCTAACCCCAAAGTCCACTATTGTGGCTAATCCTTATTGTGGCTAGCTTCACATAGATGAGTCCAAACCACCATTAATCAATTAATAACTGTCTTATGAATTAGGGTTATTTTAGATGACACCTAGATTGTCGTTTTGCTATGTTTTTGGGGAAAAACATTGTTTGCATCCATGAGCTAGCTAGCTTTTTTTTTTATGACCAGCCCTGTAGGTGCGCGAGACAACTTTACCAGCATCACAGCACACATATGACATATGAAAAACGAGTGATAGTGTAATAACTACGTAAAAAAAATTGATGATCGCATTAAATTATTATGTGACGTGCAATCAGATTCAGGTCCTGTTTGGCCAACAAGCTTATTTGATACGTCAAAGTGTTATTTGTATCTTTTTTGACACGCAAAGACCCAAAAGGCGTTCCAGATAAATCCTGGTTGAGAATGAAACGACTGAACAAATGAACAAAGAAACAGCACAGCAAGTAAGTGAAAGAAATAGGTTTTGATTATGATTTACTGGTAATGGGGACATACGCAAATGCCAACAAAATAACTTTTTGGTCAGTGTGGTGTGTGTGTAACACTTATTTCACTAGGCAAGTCGGTTAAGAACAAATGACAGCCTACCCCGGCCAAACCCGGACGAAGCGGAGCCAATTGTGTGCCGCCCTATGGGAATCCCAATCACGGCCGGATGTGATACAGCCTGGATTCGAACCAGGGACTTTCGTGGCGCCTCATGCACTGAGATGCAGTGCCTTAGACCACTGCGTCCGTGTGTGTGTGTTAACTATTTAACTGCAATATAATGCTTAAAAGGCCATAAAAAAACATTGATAATCGGTATCGGGTTTTTTGGCAAGGAAAATATCAGATATCGGTGCATCACTAGTAATTTAACCAATTGACTGGCTAGAAATCAGGGCATTCGTCAGCAAAGACACAGTGCAAGCTGACAGTACTTTGGACAACCAAATTTAACAGTACAAACAATCAGAATGGAGAAAGACCCATTAAAATCACTTAAAATGTATGTGTTGCTACCCTTGGGCCAGACAATACTCATAAAGCATATTTAGAACTTGTATTATTCAAAAACATACAATACTATCAAAAACCCAACACTTTTTTAAAATACCATGATATGATCTTTGGCCATGTCGCCCAAACCTACTTCTACCATGAGCAAATACATAGGCCTAAATACATTTTTGTTCAAATCAAAAAGGGGTGAAGTCAAAAAAGTGATTTAAATCACATGGAATGACCCAGAGAAGAAGGGAAGCATGTAGTTTTGTGCAGTTTTAATTGGGCCATTAGGCCATCAGGGAGCACAGGCCACAGCACACTGAACTTTAGACTATAGGTCGGGTTCAACCCATGGGTATACTCACTCCTCTCCTCATACACAATACAGCGCACCTGGTTTTGTAAACACTGTGCCAGTGGTTTCTGCCTTTGAAGTCTCTTAATCGCTCAGGTTCCTCCACGACAAGGGAAAAAAGCTACAGAAATACACAACAGAAAATGGGAAAAACACAATTGGGTTTGAAAAGAATTCAGAGTTTCCTCTGTTCCTCTAATCGCAAACGTTGAGATTTCAACCAGCTGTCTGAGGTATTACCAAGCTGGGGCAATTAGTTGACAGTAGGGATGTTGTTTTTTTAAACACAAAAATAAAAGCCAGTGTCTGAATAGGCTAACTGGCATAGAGAGAAGTAAAACTCTGAGGAACCAGCAAACCAGTGGTGTGTTTCTGTGTTCCACAATTCACCCAATGATATATGATGCATATGGTTCCACTTCCAGACTGGTTTGGTGGCTTCAGCACAGGAGCGAATGGGGCCTGTGTGTCAGTCGAGCCACTCCCTGCTGAGACTGCCAGTGGTCAGGCTTCCTCTCGACCCTGTCCTGACCTCTAGGATCTGGGCAACTCGCCTGTCTGAAGTTAGGCCTGGAGGGGTGAAACACTTTGGCCTTTAACATCCTACTGAGGAGCCATGACAAGTTCAGGCAGGAGTCCGGTAAATTAGCCCATTGCCCTTGTCCTTAGCCCATCTTTCCCCCCCTCCCTTTTTAATCAAAGTTTATTTGGAGATTTGTAAGTAATTTTCTCCTCTGGATTCTCTTCAGGCCATGTACATTGTTGAATGGGGTCGATTTTTCCTGCTTCTCCAATGTGGCTGGCTGGTCCATGTTTATCTTATGTGAGGGGGTGGGGGGGGTGAAAAAAAAAAACATTCAGGAATGGAGCATTCTGGGAGGAAAGTGAACAAAGGTATTGTTTCAGGTGTGTTCCAAGCGAGTTTAAGTTCAGAGGGAGGCACTGCCCCTTGGTTTGAGATGGGGGAGAGATGGATTGAGGTGGAGGGGGGGATGTTGGCTTGAGGGCATGAAACGGGAGGGTGTGTGCGTCTGAGTGTACATGGCCGTGGCAGACTAGGCTTACACTATCAAAACAGCCAGCAACGGTGTTGTTTTAGTCAGCCAAATGTCACCCCTCAGCTCTTCCTCCAGTCAGGATTCCAGGAAAGAGACTAGTGTGTGTGTGTGTGTGTGTCCACATAAGCGACAGCTCAAGTATATGCCAAACCAAGATGTACAATACCTGCAACCCGAAAACATGAGCAACAACAACTGCTTCTACAGAAAACCACAATAGCAGATCATTTAGATGTATGAATAAAGCTGTGATTGCTCAGACAGATTTCAAGTGTCTGACTGGAACAGATTATTCATCATGAGCTGAAGTCTTCAGAGAAGCCAGACATTAACCGCCTGAGGGGGTCTGAACAATACAAAGTAATAACATCAGTAATACCAACAGGTTCTGCTTCCATCTCGCCAACTCAATAGTCTGACAGGATAAATCCCAAACCCAGTGCGCCTATGAAAACACACTGCAGATCCGTACATATAGATTTGCATAATCATCAGAAATAGGCCTACATTTAGGCCTAACCAGAGAAACAGATGTAGCTTTATGCACATTATGGTCTGTAGCCTACAGAAGTAACCAGCCATACTTATATTGGTTGTTTCCTGTTTTCCTGGCAACTTGGCCTCTATATTGATTGGTTAGACGCAAAATTAGGACATAGAAGAATCTAGAATATAGGCTGAGGAAATTGCCATATGCTCCAAGTGGCTAGGTGCTAGGACAGCCTAAATCAAGGCCAAAAATGTATACACATACCTTGGTAATAACTTACAGCTGGACTATTTCTTAGTCCACAATATGGTCTTACATAATGCAACATTTCCTACTTAAAATGCAACCAGCAAACCATAATCATGTCATACTTTCAGTTGGCACTGGCAGTATCTAACATTTGCAACAATGAGCCAATTTTCTTGGAGTGGAATGCCCTGGAAAACTGATTAAAGTGGGGCACCGTGCCCCTAAAATAAGGTTATCATTGCTGGGAAGGACAAAAATCTGAATGGGTGGCTTTTATCCATTCATGTTATTGAGTACCCTCCTCTGGGTCAACCTCCAAATTCATAAACTAGATAATTGTTGTGTTAGCCTCCTTCTAGGGTTGTGCCAATACCACACACATATGTCTGGAAGGGTGCTGATAGGATTCCACAAAGATCTAAAGGGTCAATGGGGGGGAGGAGAGGTCTTGCTTTGTCAATTGTGTGGCATATCAAAACAAATAGGAGTGAAAACAGGCAGTGAGAGGACTCACACTTTCAGTAGCACATTCTCCCAGTCCTACACCATATCATACAGGCTAGAGAGAGGCCATGTACTCTGAGTGAACAGCTCTCCATTAAATTGGGTATAACATGGACCCAGGCCTGAGCTAGCCGAGCCATCGGTCCAACTCAGCAGCAGACGGGGCGCTCATCACCCTCTATTCATAAAATGTCTCTCTGACTCCAACATGTGGGCTGCAATGGGGACAGGGGCGTGGGGGACCCAGTCGGGCCAATATGTGCAATCAATAGGCTTTTTTCTCTCTACGCTCCACAGCCAGGGCTAGTCCCGCTTGTGTTTTTAACCTCCTGAAACCATTTCCCAAAAAGCACGTCACCCAGACCCGGAACTCTCTTGAAATTCAGTCAATGGATTTGCAATCTGCAGAGGCCCCAGTACAGCAGCAGAGCAAAACAGTCAAGGCCTCACTAGCTCAGCTACACCAAGAGTGTACTGTGTAGAGTACCCACCCATAATGACAGCAAACAATCATCAGGAAGATAAACTCCCCCTCACCACAAGACAAACACTGGTGAGATTATTTGATCTTGGAGCAAGTTCACACATCAGAAAATGACAGCATTGAAGTGCTGAGATCACATATGATGCAAGGATATGCAATTTAACACAATTTATAATGGAAACCTACAGATCTTGTAACACACTAACCAGGGATTGAGCAGGTTAGTGTGCAATTAAAGGGATTCACATGAACACAGTTCCTTGTTGACAAATGGATGGGACAAAATTACAGTATCTGCACTGACGTTAGACAGTGTACAAGCACATAGGAGACGGTTGAGATCATGGCATGGCAAAACCTTGATGTGTTGATAATGAATACAATGATTATATTGTTCATTGTTTTTTTTCTAGCGGCCTTGTGTATATCGCTAAATCACAATTTAGGCGAAATTAAAATTGTGCAATTATTTTGCAAACTAGCTTGGTTGGTTTATGCTAAAGAAAGTACATTATTTTGATGAAACAATTAGTAGAAAACGTCGCGCCTGCAACTGCCAGTGCCTGCGCCATTATGAAAACCTCGCCATAAATGACTAAATTGGAAATGTATCAAAAATGATTACAATGTAATCTATGCGACAACGCATTTTCTTGGTTAACGTTGAAGGATTGCGAAAATGGTTCCCCTCTCACACGATTGCGATCATTCGATAGAATTGCCTGGGTGTGTACATTATGCACGATTAAGTTTAGAATGCGGTGGCGCAGAGATGCATTATATAGTGGGCAATACAGCAAGCTTGCAAACTACGTTTTTAGACGGCCTATATGCCAGTAGACTGACTAGGGGTAATTTGGATACTCAATCAAGAGCTTCGGTGAATAAGGCTTGACATTGACACAATTCTATCTGGTACAGTTAAATGCTATTACCAATGTTTTATGATTTGGTCTCGCCAGCTGCATTTTCCCTCGCACTCTCCCATAATTTACGAATATCATGGCTCATCTTGACTGGCTAGTTGTAGATTACTATAATGGTGTACTTGGCAGCAGAACATTCAGCTAATGCAGTAAAAGAGTAGCAAACCTAACGTTACCAACACTGCCTGTAACTGACGTTGGAACTTGGATTTAAAATTAAGGTAGACCCGGCTATGGAACATAACATTTTAAAACATCACTAAAAAATGTTGTGCATTACTAGAAATGAGAGATAACTGGTGTGTAGGTTACCTAACAAGTTAAACGTTAAATTATGTTACACGATTTCAAAGTTATTTTTTAGTACGGAGTTAAAAGTAACAAAGAAAAAAGGAGGAACCTACCACGTGATGAGGAGCCGAGTCCGGGTTAAAAAAATAAATTTTTAGAAACAAATCCCGCACTTTGATAGTAATTTCATCAAGGAAACAAAATATGTGGGAAAACAAATAATTCGAGAATGCCCCTTCACAAAATCCGTCTCGTGCGTTCAAATTGGGTAACCCCGTGTTGCTCCCGGAATCACGAAATGGGCGAAACAACGAGTAGTTGAGAAACGGAGTCAGCTTGCTCTCTTCTCTTTGCAATTATTAATGCTCAATCTAGTTTATTTCAAAGGCTGTTTTATTCAAATCGAATTGGTCTTGTCATATTTCCCAACGCCATTTATCGACGACTTGTTATGTATTTTCCCCGATAATCC